>NW_027660310.1:0-497223 GCF_963210335.1 Falco punctatus
ACCCTAACCCTAAGAGCCTGAGTCTAACCCTAACCCTAAGAGCCTGAGTCTAACCCTAACCCTAAGAGCCTGAGTCTAACCCTCACCCTAAGAGCCTGAGTCTAACCCTCACCCTAAGAGCCTGAGTCTAAGCCTAACCCTAAGAGCCTGAGTCTAACCCTAACCCTAAGAGCCTGAGTCTAACCCTAACCCTAAGAGCCTGAGTCTAACCGTAACCCTAAGAGCCTGAGTCTAACCCTCACCCTAAGAGCCTGAGTCTAACCCTAACCCTAAGAGCCTGAGTGTAACCCTAACCCTAAGAGCCTGAGTCTAACCCTCACCCGAAGAGCCTGAGTCTAACCCTCACCCGAAGAGCCTGAGTCTAACCCTAACCCTAAGAGCCTGAGTCTAACCCTCACCCTAAGAGCCTGAGTCTAACCCTCACCCTAAGAGCCTGAGTCTAACCCTAACCCTAAGAGCCTGAGTCTAACCCTAACCCTAAGAGCCTGAGTTTAACCCTAACCCTAAGAGCCTGAGTTTAACCCTAACCCTAAGAGCCTGAGTCTAACCCTAACCCTAAGAGCCTGAGTCTAACCCTAACCCTAAGAGCCTGAGTCTAACCCTCACCCTAAGAGCCTGAGTCTAACCCTAACCCTAAGAGCCTGAGTCTAACCCTAACCCTAAGAGCCTGCGTCTAACCCTAACCCTAAGAGCCTGAGTCTAACCCTCACCCTAAGAGCCTGAGTCTAACCCTAACCCTAAGAGACTGAGTCTAACCCTCACCCTAAGAGCCTGAGTCGAACCCTAACCCGAAGAGCCTGAGTCTAACCCTCACCCTAAGAGCCTGAGTCTAACCCTAACCCGAAGAGCCTGAGTCTAACCCTAACCCTAAGAGCCTGAGTCTAACCCTAACCCTAAGAGCCTGAGTCTAACCCTAACCCTAAGAGCCTGAGTCTAACCCTAACCCTACGAGCCTGAGTCTAACCCTAACCCTAAGAGCCTGAGTCTAACCCTCACCCTAAGAGCCTGAGTCTAACCCTAACCCTAAGAGCCTGAGTCTAACCCTAACCCTAAGAGCCTGAGTCTAACCCTAACCCTAAGAGCCTGAGTCTAACCCTAACCCTAAGAGCCTGAGTCTAACCCTAACCCGAAGAGACTGAGTCTAACCCTAACCCTAAGAGCCTGAGTCTAACCCTAACCCGAAGAGCCTGAGTCTAACCCTAACCCGAAGAGCCTGAGTCTAACCCTAACCCTAAGAGCCTGAGTCTAACCCTCACCCTAAGAGCCTGAGTCTAACCCTCACCCTAAGAGCCTGAGTCTAACCCTCACCCTAAGAGCCTGAGTCTAACCCTAACCCTAAGAGCCTGAGTCTAACCCTAACCCTAAGAGCCTGAGTCTAACCCTAACCCTAAGGGCCTGAGTCTAACCCTAACCCTAAGAGCCTGAGTCTAACCCTAACCCTAAGAGCCTGAGTCTAACCCTAACCCTAAGAGCCTGAGTCTAACCCTAACCCGAAGAGACTGAGTCTAACCCTAACCCTAAGAGCCTGAGTCTAACCCTAACCCGAAGAGACTGAGTCTAACCCTAACCCGAAGAGCCTGAGTCTAACCCTAACCCTAAGAGCCTGAGTCTAACCCTCACCCTAAGAGCCTGAGTCTAACCCTCACCCTAAGAGCCTGAGTCTAACCCTCACCCTAAGAGCCTGAGTCTAACCCTCACCCTAAGAGCCTGAGTCTAACCCTAACCCTAAGAGCCTGAGTCTAACCCTAAGAGCCTGAGTCTAACCCTAACCCTAAGGGCCTGAGTCTAACCCTAACCCTAAGAGCCTGAGTCTAACCCTAACCCTAAGAGCCTGAGTCTAACCCTAACCCGAAGAGCCTGAGTCTAACCCTAACCCTAAGAGCCTGAGTCTAACCCTCACCCTAAGAGCCTGAGTCTAACCCTCACCCTAAGAGCCTGAGTCTAACCCTCACCCTAAGAGCCTGAGTCTAACCCTAACCCTAAGAGCCTGAGTCTAACCCTAACCCTAAGAGCCTGAGTCTAACCCTAACCCTAAGAGCCTGAGTCTAACCCTAACCCTAAGAGCCTGAGTCTAACCCTCACCCTAAGAGCCTGAGTCTAACCCTAACCCTAAGAGCCTGAGTCTAACCCTAACCCGAAGAGCCTGAGTCTAACCCTAACCCTAAGAGCCTGAGTCTAACCCTCACCCTAAGAGCCTGAGTCTAACCCTAACCCTAAGAGCCTGAGTCTAACCCTAACCCTAAGAGCCTGAGTCTAACCCTCACCCTAAGAGCCTGAGTCTAACCCTCACCCTAAGAGCCTGAGTCTAACCCTAACCCTAAGAGCCTGAGTCTAACCCTAACCCTAAGAGCCTGAGTCTAACCCTAACCCGAAGAGCCTGAGTGTAACCCTCACCCTAAGAGCCTGAGTCTAACCCTCACCCTAAGAGCCTGAGTCTAACCCTAACCCTAAGAGCCTGAGTCTAACCCTAACCCGAAGAGCCTGAGTCTAACCCTAACCCTAAGAGCCTGAGTCTAACCCTCACCCTAAGAGCCTGAGTCTAACCCTCACCCTAAGAGCCTGAGTCTAACCCTCACCCTAAGAGCCTGAGTCTAACCCTAACCCTAAGAGCCTGAGTCTAACCCTAACCCTAAGAGCCTGAGTCTAACCCTCACCCTAAGAGCCTGAGTCTAACCCTAACCCTAAGAGCCTGAGTCTAACCCTAACCCTAAGAGACTGAGTCTAACCCTAACCCTAAGAGCCTGAGTCTAACCCTAACCCGAAGAGCCTGAGTCTAACCCTAACCCGAAGAGCCTGAGTCTAACCCTCACCCTAAGAGCCTGAGTCTAACCCTCACCCTAAGAGCCTGAGTCTAACCCTCACCCTAAGAGCCTGAGTCTAACCCTAACCCTAAGAGCCTGAGTCTAACCCTAACCCTAAGAGCCTGAGTCTAACCCTAACCCTAAGGGCCTGAGTCTAACCCTAACCCTAAGAGCCTGAGTCTAACCCTAACCCTAAGAGCCTGAGTCTAACCCTAACCCTAAGAGCCTGAGTCTAACCCTAACCCTAAGAGCCTGAGTCTAACCCTAACCCTAAGAGCCTGAGTCTAACCCTCACCCTAAGAGCCTGAGTCTAACCCTAACCCTAAGAGCCTGAGTCTAACCCTCACCCTAAGAGCCTGAGTCTAACCCTCACCCTAAGAGCCTGAGTCTAACCCTCACCCTAAGAGCCTGAGTCTAACCCTAACCCTAAGAGCCTGAGTCTAACCCTAACCCTAAGAGCCTGAGTCTAACCCTAACCCTAAGAGCCTGAGTCTAACCCTCACCCTAAGAGCCTGAGTCTAACCCTCACCCTAAGAGCCTGAGTCTAACCCTAACCCTAAGAGCCTGAGTCTAACCCTAACCCGAAGAGCCTGAGTCTAACCCTAACCCGAAGAGCCTGAGTCTAACCCTAACCCTAAGAGCCTGAGTCTAACCCTCACCCTAAGAGCCTGAGTCTAACCCTAACCCTAAGAGCCTGAGTGTAACCCTAACCCTAAGAGCCTGAGTCTAACCCTCACCCGAAGAGCCTGAGTCTAACCCTCACCCGAAGAGCCTGAGTCTAACCCTAACCCTAAGAGCCTGAGTCTAACCCTCACCCTAAGAGCCTGAGTCTAACCCTCACCCTAAGAGCCTGAGTCTAACCCTAACCCTAAGAGCCTGAGTCTAACCCTAACCCTAAGAGCCTGAGTTTAACCCTAACCCTAAGAGCCTGAGTTTAACCCTAACCCTAAGAGCCTGAGTCTAACCCTAACCCTAAGAGCCTGAGTCTAACCCTAACCCTAAGAGCCTGAGTCTAACCCTCACCCTAAGAGCCTGAGTCTAACCCTAACCCTAAGAGCCTGAGTCTAACCCTAACCCTAAGAGCCTGCGTCTAACCCTAACCCTAAGAGCCTGAGTCTAACCCTCACCCTAAGAGCCTGAGTCTAACCCTAACCCTAAGAGACTGAGTCTAACCCTCACCCTAAGAGCCTGAGTCGAACCCTAACCCGAAGAGCCTGAGTCTAACCCTCACCCTAAGAGCCTGAGTCTAACCCTCACCCTAAGAGCCTGAGTCTAACCCTAACCCTAAGAGCCTGAGTCTAACCCTCACCCTAAGAGCCTGAGTCTAACCCTAACCCGAAGAGCCTGAGTCTAACCCTAACCCTAAGAGCCTGACTCTAACACTAACCCGAAGAGCCTGAGTCTAACCCTAACCCTAAGAGCCTGAGTCTAACCCTAACCCGAAGAGCCTGAGTCTAACCCTAACCCTGAGAGCCTGAGTCTAACCCTCACCCTAAGAGCCTGAGTCTAACCCTAACCCTAAGAGCCTGAGTCTAACCCTAACCCTAAGAGCCTGAGTCTAACCCTAACCCTAAGAGCCTGAGTCTAACCCTTACCCTAAGAGCCTGAGTCTAACCCTCACCCTAAGAGCCTGAGTCTAACCCTAACCCTAAGAGCCTGAGTCTAACCCTAACCCGAAGAGCCTGAGTCTAACCCTAACCCTAAGAGCCTGAGTCTAACCCTAACCCGAAGAGCCTGAGTGTAACCCTCACCCTAAGAGCCTGAGTCTAACCCTAACCCTAAGAGCCTGAGTCTAACCCTCACCCTAAGAGCCTGAGTCTAACCCTCACCCTAAGAGCCTGAGTCTAACCCTCACCCTAAGAGCCTGAGTCTAACCCTCACCCTAAGAGCCTGAGTCTAACCCTAACCCTAAGAGCCTGAGTCTAACCCTAACCCTAAGAGCCTGAGTCTAACCCTAACCCTAAGGGCCTGAGTCTAACCCTAACCCTAAGAGCCTGAGTCTAACCCTAACCCTAAGAGCCTGAGTCTAACCCTAACCCTAAGAGCCTGAGTCTAACCCTAACCCGAAGAGACTGAGTCTAACCCTAACCCGAAGAGCCTGAGTCTAACCCTAACCCGAAGAGACTGAGTCTAACCCTAACCCTAAGAGCCTGAGTCTAACCCTAACCCTAAGAGCCTGAGTCTAACCCTAACCCTAAGAGCCTGAGTCTAACCCTAACCCTAAGAGCCTGAGTCTAACCCTCACCCTAAGAGCCTGAGTCTAACCCTCACCCTAAGAGCCTGAGTCTAACCCTCACCCTAAGAGCCTGAGTCTAACCCTCACCCTAAGAGCCTGAGTCTAACCCTCACCCTAAGAGCCTGAGTCTAACCCTAACCCTAAGAGCCTGAGTCTAACCCTAACCCTAAGAGCCTGAGTCTAACCCTAACCCTAAGAGCCTGAGTCTAACCCTAACCCTAAGAGCCTGAGTCTAACCCTAACCCTAAGAGCCTGAGTCTAACCCTAACCCTAAGAGCCTGAGTCTAACCCTAACCCGAAGAGCCTGAGTCTAACCATAACCCGAAGAGCCTGAGTCTAACCCTAACCCTAAGAGCCTGAGTCTAACCCTCACCCTAAGAGCCTGAGTCTAACCCTAACCCTAAGAGCCTGAGTGTAACCCTAACCCTAAGAGCCTGAGTCTAACCCTCACCCGAAGAGCCTGAGTCTAACCCTCACCCGAAGAGCCTGAGTCTAACCCTAACCCTAAGAGCCTGAGTCTAACCCTCACCCTAAGAGCCTGAGTCTAACCCTCACCCTAAGAGCCTGAGTCTAACCCTAACCCTAAGAGCCTGAGTCTAACCCTAACCCTAAGAGCCTGAGTTTAACCCTAACCCTAAGAGCCTGAGTTTAACCCTAACCCTAAGAGCCTGAGTCTAACCCTAACCCTAAGAGCCTGAGTCTAACCCTAACCCTAAGAGCCTGAGTCTAACCCTCACCCTAAGAGCCTGAGTCTAACCCTAACCCTAAGAGCCTGAGTCTAACCCTAACCCTAAGAGCCTGCGTCTAACCCTAACCCTAAGAGCCTGAGTCTAACCCTCACCCTAAGAGCCTGAGTCTAACCCTAACCCTAAGAGACTGAGTCTAACCCTCACCCTAAGAGCCTGAGTCGAACCCTAACCCGAAGAGCCTGAGTCTAACCCTCACCCTAAGAGCCTGAGTCTAACCCTCACCCTAAGAGCCTGAGTCTAACCCTAACCCTAAGAGCCTGAGTCTAACCCTCACCCTAAGAGCCTGAGTCTAACCCTAACCCGAAGAGCCTGAGTCTAACCCTAACCCTAAGAGCCTGACTCTAACACTAACCCGAAGAGCCTGAGTCTAACCCTAACCCTAAGAGCCTGAGTCTAACCCTAACCCGAAGAGCCTGAGTCTAACCCTAACCCTGAGAGCCTGAGTCTAACCCTCACCCTAAGAGCCTGAGTCTAACCCTAACCCTAAGAGCCTGAGTCTAACCCTAACCCTAAGAGCCTGAGTCTAACCCTAACCCTAAGAGCCTGAGTCTAACCCTCACCCTAAGAGCCTGAGTCTAACCCTCACCCTAAGAGCCTGAGTCTAACCCTAACCCTAAGAGCCTGAGTCTAACCCTAACCCGAAGAGCCTGAGTCTACCCCTAACCCTAAGAGCCTGAGTCTAACCCTAACCCGAAGAGCCTGAGTGTAACCCTCACCCTAAGAGCCTGAGTCTAACCCTAACCCTAAGAGCCTGAGTCTAACCCTCACCCTAAGAGCCTGAGTCTAACCCTCACCCTAAGAGCCTGAGTCTAACCCTCACCCTAAGAGCCTGAGTCTAACCCTAACCCTAAGAGCCTGAGTCTAACCCTAACCCTAAGAGCCTGAGTCTAACCCTAACCCTAAGGGCCTGAGTCTAACCCTAACCCTAAGAGCCTGAGTCTAACCCTAACCCTAAGAGCCTGAGTCTAACCCTAACCCTAAGAGCCTGAGTCTAACCCTAACCCGAAGAGACTGAGTCTAACCCTAACCCGAAGAGCCTGAGTCTAACCCTAACCCGAAGAGACTGAGTCTAACCCTAACCCGAAGAGCCTGAGTCTAACCTTAACCCTAAGAGCCTGAGTCTAACCCTCACCCTAAGAGCCTGAGTCTAACCCTCACCCTAAGAGCCTGAGTCTAACCCTCACCCTAAGAGCCTGAGTCTAACCCTCACCCTAAGAGCCTGAGTCTAACCCTAACCCTAAGAGCCTGAGTCTAACCCTAACCCTAAGAGCCTGAGTCTAACCCTAACCCTAAGGGCCTGAGTCTAACCCTAACCCTAAGAGCCTGAGTCTAACCCTAACCCTAAGAGCCTGAGTCTAACCCTAACCCTAAGGGCCTGAGTCTAACCCTAACCCTAAGAGCCTGAGTCTAACCCTAACCCTAAGAGCCTGAGTCTAACCCTAACCCTAAGAGCCTGAGTCTAACCCTAACCCGAAGAGACTGAGTCTAACCCTAACCCGAAGAGCCTGAGTCTAACCCTAACCCGAAGAGACTGAGTCTAACCCTAACCCGAAGAGCCTGAGTCTAACCTTAACCCTAAGAGCCTGAGTCTAACCCTCACCCTAAGAGCCTGAGTGTAACCCTAACCCTAAGAGCCTGAGTCTAACCCTCACCCGAAGAGCCTGAGTCTAACCCTCACCCGAAGAGCCTGAGTCTAACCCTAACCCTAAGAGCCTGAGTCTAACCCTCACCCTAAGAGCCTGAGTCTAACCCTCACCCTAAGAGCCTGAGTCTAACCCTAACCCTAAGAGCCTGAGTCTAACCCTAACCCTAAGAGCCTGAGTTTAACCCTAACCCTAAGAGCCTGAGTTTAACCCTAACCCTAAGAGCCTGAGTCTAACCCTAACCCTAAGAGCCTGAGTCTAACCCTAACCCTAAGAGCCTGAGTCTAACCCTCACCCTAAGAGCCTGAGTCTAACCCTAACCCTAAGAGCCTGAGTCTAACCCTAACCCTAAGAGCCTGCGTCTAACCCTAACCCTAAGAGCCTGAGTCTAACCCTCACCCTAAGAGCCTGAGTCTAACCCTAACCCTAAGAGACTGAGTCTAACCCTCACCCTAAGAGCCTGAGTCGAACCCTAACCCGAAGAGCCTGAGTCTAACCCTCACCCTAAGAGCCTGAGTCTAACCCTAACCCTAAGAGCCTGAGTCTAACCCTAACCCTAAGAGCCTGAGTCTAACCCTAACCCGAAGAGCCTGAGTCTAACCCTAACCCTAAGAGCCTGAGTCTAACACTAACCCGAAGAGCCTGAGTCTAACCCTAACCCTAAGAGCCTGAGTCTAACCCTCACCCGAAGAGCCTGAGTCTAACCCTAACCCTAAGAGCCTGAGTCTAACCCTCACCCTAAGAGCCTGAGTCTAACCCTAAGCCTAAGAGCCTGAGTCTAACCCTAACCCTAAGAGCCTGAGTCTAACCCTAACCCTAAGAGCCTGAGTCTAACCCTCACCCTAAGAGCCTGAGTCTAACCCTAACCCTAAGAGCCTGAGTCTAACCCTAACCCGAAGAGCCTGAGTCTAACCCTAACCCTAAGAGCCTGAGTCTAACCCTAACCCGAAGAGCCTGAGTGTAACCCTCACCCTAAGAGCCTGAGTCTAACCCTAACCCTAAGAGCCTGAGTCTAACCCTCACCCTAAGAGCCTGAGTCTAACCCTCACCCTAAGAGCCTGAGTCTAACCCTCACCCTAAGAGCCTGAGTCTAACCCTCACCCTAAGAGCCTGAGTCTAACCCTAACCCTAAGAGCCTGAGTCTAACCCTAACCCTAAGAGCCTGAGTCTAACCCTAACCCTAAGGGCCTGAGTCTAACCCTAACCCTAAGAGCCTGAGTCTAACCCTAACCCTAAGAGCCTGAGTCTAACCCTAACCCTAAGAGCCTGAGTCTAACCCTAACCCGAAGAGACTGAGTCTAACCCTCACCCTAAGAGCCTGAGTCTAACCCTAACTCTAAGAGCCTGAGTCTAACCCTAACCCTAAGAGCCTGAGTCTAACCTTAACCCTAAGAGCCTGAGTCTAACCCTCACCCTAAGAGCCTGAGTCTAACCCTCACCCTAAGAGCCTGAGTCTAACCCTCACCCTAAGAGCCTGAGTCTAACCCTAACCCTAAGAGCCTGAGTCTAACCCTAACCCTAAGAGCCTGAGTCTAACCCTAACCCTAAGGGCCTGAGTCTAACCCTAACCCTAAGAGCCTGAGTCTAACCCTAACCCTAAGGGCCTGAGTCTAACCCTAACCCTAAGAGCCTGAGTCTAACCCTAACCCTAAGAGCCTGAGTCTAACCCTAACCCTAAGAGCCTGAGTCTAACCCTAACCCTAAGAGCCTGAGTCTAACCCTAACCCTAAGAGCCTGAGTCTAACCCTCACCCTAAGAGCCTGAGTCTAACCCTCACCCTAAGAGCCTGAGTCTAACCCTCACCCTAAGAGCCTGAGTCTAACCCTCACCCTAAGAGCCTGAGTCTAACCCTAACCCTAAGAGCCTGAGTCTAACCCTAACCCTAAGAGCCTGAGTCTAACCCTAACCCTAAGAGCCTGAGTCTAACCCTAACCCGAAGAGCCTGAGTCTAACCCTAACCCGAAGAGCCTGAGTCTAACCCTAACCCTAAGAGCCTGAGTCTAACCCTAACCCGAAGAGCCTGAGTCTAACCCTCACCCTAAGAGCCTGAGTCTAACCCTAACCCTAAGAGCCTGAGTCTAACCCTAACCCTAAGAGCCTGAGTCTAACCCTAACCCGAAGAGCCTGAGTCTAACCCTAACCCTAAGAGCCTGAGTCTAACCCTCACCCTAAGAGCCTGAGTCTAACCCTAACCCTAAGAGCCTGAGTCTAACCCTAACCCTAAGAGCCTGAGTCTAATCCTCACCCTAAGAGCCTGAGTCTAACCCTCACCCTAAGAGCCTGAGTCTAACCCTAACCCTAAGAGCCTGAGTCTAACCCTAACCCTAAGAGCCTGAGTCTAACCCTAACCCTAAGAGCCTGAGTCTAACCCTCACCCTAAGAGCCTGAGTCTAACCCTAACCCTAAGAGCCTGAGTCTAACCCTAACCCTAAGAGACTGAGTCTAACCCTAACCCTAAGAGCCTGAGTCTAACCCTAACCCGAAGAGCCTGAGTCTAACCCTAACCCTAAGAGCCTGAGTCTAACCCTCACCCTAAGAGCCTGAGTCTAACCCTCACCCTAAGAGCCTGAGTCTAACCCTAACCCTAAGAGCCTGAGTCTAACCCTAACCCTAAGAGCCTGAGTCTAACCCTAACCCTAAGGGCCTGAGTCTAACCCTAACCCTAAGAGCCTGAGTCTAACCCTAACCCTAAGAGCCTGAGTCTAACCCTAACCCTAAGAGCCTGAGTCTAACCCTAACCCTAAGAGCCTGAGTCTAACCCTAACCCTAAGAGCCTGAGTCTAACCCTCACCCTAAGAGCCTGAGTCTAACCCTCACCCTAAGAGCCTGAGTCTAACCCTCACCCTAAGAGCCTGAGTCTAACCCTCACCCTAAGAGCCTGAGTCTAACCCTCACCCGAAGAGCCTGAGTCTAACCCTAACCCGAAGAGCCTGAGTCTAACCCTAACCCTAAGAGCCTGAGTCTAACCCTCACCCTAAGAGCCTGAGTCTAACCCTAACCCTAAGAGCCTGAGTCTAACCCTAACCCGAAGAGCCTGAGTCTAACCCTAACCCGAAGAGCCTGAGTCTAACCCTAACCCGAAGAGCCTGAGTCTAACCCTAACCCTAAGAGCCTGAGTCTAACCCTCACCCTAAGAGCCTGAGTCTAACCCTAACCCTAAGAGCCTGAGTGTAACCCTAACCCTAAGAGCCTGAGTCTAACCCTCACCCGAAGAGCCTGAGTCTAACCCTCACCCGAAGAGCCTGAGTCTAACCCTAACCCTAAGAGCCTGAGTCTAACCCTCACCCTAAGAGCCTGAGTCTAACCCTCACCCTAAGAGCCTGAGTCTAACCCTTACCCTAAGAGCCTGAGTCTAACCCTCACCCTAAGAGCCTGAGTCTAACCCTAACCCTAAGAGCCTGAGTCTAACCCTAACCCGAAGAGCCTGAGTCTAACCCTAACCCTAAGAGCCTGAGTCTAACCCTAACCCGAAGAGCCTGAGTGTAACCCTCACCCTAAGAGCCTGAGTCTAACCCTAACCCTAAGAGCCTGAGTCTAACCCTCACCCTAAGAGCCTGAGTCTAACCCTCACCCTAAGAGCCTGAGTCTAACCCTCACCCTAAGAGCCTGAGTCTAACCCTCACCCTAAGAGCCTGAGTCTAACCCTAACCCTAAGAGCCTGAGTCTAACCCTAACCCTAAGAGCCTGAGTCTAACCCTAACCCTAAGGGCCTGAGTCTAACCCTAACCCTAAGAGCCTGAGTCTAACCCTAACCCTAAGAGCCTGAGTCTAACCCTAACCCTAAGAGCCTGAGTCTAACCCTAACCCGAAGAGACTGAGTCTAACCCTAACCCGAAGAGCCTGAGTCTAACCCTAACCCGAAGAGACTGAGTCTAACCCTAACCCTAAGAGCCTGAGTCTAACCCTAACCCTAAGAGCCTGAGTCTAACCCTAACCCTAAGAGCCTGAGTCTAACCCTAACCCTAAGAGCCTGAGTCTAACCCTCACCCTAAGAGCCTGAGTCTAACCCTCACCCTAAGAGCCTGAGTCTAACCCTCACCCTAAGAGCCTGAGTCTAACCCTCACCCTAAGAGCCTGAGTCTAACCCTCACCCTAAGAGCCTGAGTCTAACCCTAACCCTAAGAGCCTGAGTCTAACCCTAACCCTAAGAGCCTGAGTCTAACCCTAACCCTAAGAGCCTGAGTCTAACCCTAACCCTAAGAGCCTGAGTCTAACCCTAACCCTAAGAGCCTGAGTCTAACCCTAACCCTAAGAGCCTGAGTCTAACCCTAACCCGAAGAGCCTGAGTCTAACCATAACCCGAAGAGCCTGAGTCTAACCCTAACCCTAAGAGCCTGAGTCTAACCCTCACCCTAAGAGCCTGAGTCTAACCCTAACCCTAAGAGCCTGAGTGTAACCCTAACCCTAAGAGCCTGAGTCTAACCCTCACCCGAAGAGCCTGAGTCTAACCCTCACCCGAAGAGCCTGAGTCTAACCCTAACCCTAAGAGCCTGAGTCTAACCCTCACCCTAAGAGCCTGAGTCTAACCCTCACCCTAAGAGCCTGAGTCTAACCCTAACCCTAAGAGCCTGAGTCTAACCCTAACCCTAAGAGCCTGAGTTTAACCCTAACCCTAAGAGCCTGAGTTTAACCCTAACCCTAAGAGCCTGAGTCTAACCCTAACCCTAAGAGCCTGAGTCTAACCCTAACCCTAAGAGCCTGAGTCTAACCCTCACCCTAAGAGCCTGAGTCTAACCCTAACCCTAAGAGCCTGAGTCTAACCCTAACCCTAAGAGCCTGCGTCTAACCCTAACCCTAAGAGCCTGAGTCTAACCCTCACCCTAAGAGCCTGAGTCTAACCCTAACCCTAAGAGACTGAGTCTAACCCTCACCCTAAGAGCCTGAGTCGAACCCTAACCCGAAGAGCCTGAGTCTAACCCTCACCCTAAGAGCCTGAGTCTAACCCTCACCCTAAGAGCCTGAGTCTAACCCTAACCCTAAGAGCCTGAGTCTAACCCTCACCCTAAGAGCCTGAGTCTAACCCTAACCCGAAGAGCCTGAGTCTAACCCTAACCCTAAGAGCCTGACTCTAACACTAACCCGAAGAGCCTGAGTCTAACCCTAACCCTAAGAGCCTGAGTCTAACCCTAACCCGAAGAGCCTGAGTCTAACCCTAACCCTGAGAGCCTGAGTCTAACCCTCACCCTAAGAGCCTGAGTCTAACCCTAACCCTAAGAGCCTGAGTCTAACCCTAACCCTAAGAGCCTGAGTCTAACCCTAACCCTAAGAGCCTGAGTCTAACCCTCACCCTAAGAGCCTGAGTCTAACCCTCACCCTAAGAGCCTGAGTCTAACCCTAACCCTAAGAGCCTGAGTCTAACCCTAACCCTAAGAGCCTGAGTCTAACCCTAACCCGAAGAGCCTGAGTCTAACCATAACCCGAAGAGCCTGAGTCTAACCCTAACCCTAAGAGCCTGAGTCTAACCCTCACCCTAAGAGCCTGAGTCTAACCCTAACCCTAAGAGCCTGAGTGTAACCCTAACCCTAAGAGCCTGAGTCTAACCCTCACCCGAAGAGCCTGAGTCTAACCCTCACCCGAAGAGCCTGAGTCTAACCCTAACCCTAAGAGCCTGAGTCTAACCCTCACCCTAAGAGCCTGAGTCTAACCCTCACCCTAAGAGCCTGAGTCTAACCCTAACCCTAAGAGCCTGAGTCTAACCCTAACCCTAAGAGCCTGAGTTTAACCCTAACCCTAAGAGCCTGAGTTTAACCCTAACCCTAAGAGCCTGAGTCTAACCCTAACCCTAAGAGCCTGAGTCTAACCCTAACCCTAAGAGCCTGAGTCTAACCCTCACCCTAAGAGCCTGAGTCTAACCCTAACCCTAAGAGCCTGAGTCTAACCCTAACCCTAAGAGCCTGCGTCTAACCCTAACCCTAAGAGCCTGAGTCTAACCCTCACCCTAAGAGCCTGAGTCTAACCCTAACCCTAAGAGACTGAGTCTAACCCTCACCCTAAGAGCCTGAGTCGAACCCTAACCCGAAGAGCCTGAGTCTAACCCTCACCCTAAGAGCCTGAGTCTAACCCTCACCCTAAGAGCCTGAGTCTAACCCTAACCCTAAGAGCCTGAGTCTAACCCTCACCCTAAGAGCCTGAGTCTAACCCTAACCCGAAGAGCCTGAGTCTAACCCTAACCCTAAGAGCCTGACTCTAACACTAACCCGAAGAGCCTGAGTCTAACCCTAACCCTAAGAGCCTGAGTCTAACCCTAACCCGAAGAGCCTGAGTCTAACCCTAACCCTGAGAGCCTGAGTCTAACCCTCACCCTAAGAGCCTGAGTCTAACCCTAACCCTAAGAGCCTGAGTCTAACCCTAACCCTAAGAGCCTGAGTCTAACCCTAACCCTAAGAGCCTGAGTCTAACCCTCACCCTAAGAGCCTGAGTCTAACCCTCACCCTAAGAGCCTGAGTCTAACCCTAACCCTAAGAGCCTGAGTCTAACCCTAACCCGAAGAGCCTGAGTCTACCCCTAACCCTAAGAGCCTGAGTCTAACCCTAACCCGAAGAGCCTGAGTGTAACCCTCACCCTAAGAGCCTGAGTCTAACCCTAACCCTAAGAGCCTGAGTCTAACCCTCACCCTAAGAGCCTGAGTCTAACCCTCACCCTAAGAGCCTGAGTCTAACCCTCACCCTAAGAGCCTGAGTCTAACCCTAACCCTAAGAGCCTGAGTCTAACCCTAACCCTAAGAGCCTGAGTCTAACCCTAACCCTAAGGGCCTGAGTCTAACCCTAACCCTAAGAGCCTGAGTCTAACCCTAACCCTAAGAGCCTGAGTCTAACCCTAACCCTAAGAGCCTGAGTCTAACCCTAACCCGAAGAGACTGAGTCTAACCCTAACCCGAAGAGCCTGAGTCTAACCCTAACCCGAAGAGACTGAGTCTAACCCTAACCCGAAGAGCCTGAGTCTAACCTTAACCCTAAGAGCCTGAGTCTAACCCTCACCCTAAGAGCCTGAGTCTAACCCTCACCCTAAGAGCCTGAGTCTAACCCTCACCCTAAGAGCCTGAGTCTAACCCTCACCCTAAGAGCCTGAGTCTAACCCTAACCCTAAGAGCCTGAGTCTAACCCTAACCCTAAGAGCCTGAGTCTAACCCTCACCCTAAGGGCCTGAGTCTAACCCTAACCCTAAGAGCCTGAGTCTAACCCTAACCCTAAGAGCCTGAGTCTAACCCTAACCCTAAGGGCCTGAGTCTAACCCTAACCCTAAGAGCCTGAGTCTAACCCTAACCCTAAGAGCCTGAGTCTAACCCTAACCCTAAGAGCCTGAGTCTAACCCTAACCCGAAGAGACTGAGTCTAACCCTAACCCGAAGAGCCTGAGTCTAACCCTAACCCGAAGAGACTGAGTCTAACCCTAACCCGAAGAGCCTGAGTCTAACCTTAACCCTAAGAGCCTGAGTCTAACCCTCACCCTAAGAGCCTGAGTGTAACCCTAACCCTAAGAGCCTGAGTCTAACCCTCACCCGAAGAGCCTGAGTCTAACCCTCACCCGAAGAGCCTGAGTCTAACCCTAACCCTAAGAGCCTGAGTCTAACCCTCACCCTAAGAGCCTGAGTCTAACCCTCACCCTAAGAGCCTGAGTCTAACCCTAACCCTAAGAGCCTGAGTCTAACCCTAACCCTAAGAGCCTGAGTTTAACCCTAACCCTAAGAGCCTGAGTTTAACCCTAACCCTAAGAGCCTGAGTCTAACCCTAACCCTAAGAGCCTGAGTCTAACCCTAACCCTAAGAGCCTGAGTCTAACCCTCACCCTAAGAGCCTGAGTCTAACCCTAACCCTAAGAGCCTGAGTCTAACCCTAACCCTAAGAGCCTGCGTCTAACCCTAACCCTAAGAGCCTGAGTCTAACCCTCACCCTAAGAGCCTGAGTCTAACCCTAACCCTAAGAGACTGAGTCTAACCCTCACCCTAAGAGCCTGAGTCGAACCCTAACCCGAAGAGCCTGAGTCTAACCCTCACCCTAAGAGCCTGAGTCTAACCCTAACCCTAAGAGCCTGAGTCTAACCCTAACCCTAAGAGCCTGAGTCTAACCCTAACCCGAAGAGCCTGAGTCTAACCCTAACCCTAAGAGCCTGAGTCTAACACTAACCCGAAGAGCCTGAGTCTAACCCTAACCCTAAGAGCCTGAGTCTAACCCTCACCCGAAGAGCCTGAGTCTAACCCTAACCCTAAGAGCCTGAGTCTAACCCTCACCCTAAGAGCCTGAGTCTAACCCTAAGCCTAAGAGCCTGAGTCTAACCCTAACCCTAAGAGCCTGAGTCTAACCCTAACCCTAAGAGCCTGAGTCTAACCCTCACCCTAAGAGCCTGAGTCTAACCCTAACCCTAAGAGCCTGAGTCTAACCCTAACCCGAAGAGCCTGAGTCTAACCCTAACCCTAAGAGCCTGAGTCTAACCCTAACCCGAAGAGCCTGAGTGTAACCCTCACCCTAAGAGCCTGAGTCTAACCCTAACCCTAAGAGCCTGAGTCTAACCCTCACCCTAAGAGCCTGAGTCTAACCCTCACCCTAAGAGCCTGAGTCTAACCCTCACCCTAAGAGCCTGAGTCTAACCCTCACCCTAAGAGCCTGAGTCTAACCCTAACCCTAAGAGCCTGAGTCTAACCCTAACCCTAAGAGCCTGAGTCTAACCCTAACCCTAAGGGCCTGAGTCTAACCCTAACCCTAAGAGCCTGAGTCTAACCCTAACCCTAAGAGCCTGAGTCTAACCCTAACCCTAAGAGCCTGAGTCTAACCCTAACCCGAAGAGACTGAGTCTAACCCTCACCCTAAGAGCCTGAGTCTAACCCTAACTCTAAGAGCCTGAGTCTAACCCTAACCCTAAGAGCCTGAGTCTAACCTTAACCCTAAGAGCCTGAGTCTAACCCTCACCCTAAGAGCCTGAGTCTAACCCTCACCCTAAGAGCCTGAGTCTAACCCTCACCCTAAGAGCCTGAGTCTAACCCTAACCCTAAGAGCCTGAGTCTAACCCTAACCCTAAGAGCCTGAGTCTAACCCTAACCCTAAGGGCCTGAGTCTAACCCTAACCCTAAGAGCCTGAGTCTAACCCTAACCCTAAGGGCCTGAGTCTAACCCTAACCCTAAGAGCCTGAGTCTAACCCTAACCCTAAGAGCCTGAGTCTAACCCTAACCCTAAGAGCCTGAGTCTAACCCTAACCCTAAGAGCCTGAGTCTAACCCTAACCCTAAGAGCCTGAGTCTAACCCTCACCCTAAGAGCCTGAGTCTAACCCTCACCCTAAGAGCCTGAGTCTAACCCTCACCCTAAGAGCCTGAGTCTAACCCTCACCCTAAGAGCCTGAGTCTAACCCTAACCCTAAGAGCCTGAGTCTAACCCTAACCCTAAGAGCCTGAGTCTAACCCTAACCCTAAGAGCCTGAGTCTAACCCTAACCCGAAGAGCCTGAGTCTAACCCTAACCCTAAGAGCCTGAGTCTAACCCTAACCCTAAGAGCCTGAGTCTAACCCTAACCCGAAGAGCCTGAGTCTAACCCTCACCCTAAGAGCCTGAGTCTAACCCTAACCCTAAGAGCCTGAGTCTAACCCTAACCCTAAGAGCCTGAGTCTAACCCTAACCCGAAGAGCCTGAGTCTAACCCTAACCCTAAGAGCCTGAGTCTAACCCTCACCCTAAGAGCCTGAGTCTAACCCTAACCCTAAGAGCCTGAGTCTAACCCTAACCCTAAGAGCCTGAGTCTAATCCTCACCCTAAGAGCCTGAGTCTAACCCTAACCCTAAGAGCCTGAGTCTAACCCTAACCCTAAGAGCCTGAGTCTAACCCTAACCCTAAGAGCCTGAGTCTAACCCTCACCCTAAGAGCCTGAGTCTAACCCTAACCCTAAGAGCCTGAGTCTAACCCTAACCCTAAGAGACTGAGTCTAACCCTAACCCTAAGAGCCTGAGTCTAACCCTAACCCGAAGAGCCTGAGTCTAACCCTAACCCTAAGAGCCTGAGTCTAACCCTCACCCTAAGAGCCTGAGTCTAACCCTCACCCTAAGAGCCTGAGTCTAACCCTAACCCTAAGAGCCTGAGTCTAACCCTAACCCTAAGAGCCTGAGTCTAACCCTAACCCTAAGGGCCTGAGTCTAACCCTAACCCTAAGAGCCTGAGTCTAACCCTAACCCTAAGAGCCTGAGTCTAACCCTAACCCTAAGAGCCTGAGTCTAACCCTAACCCTAAGAGCCTGAGTCTAACCCTAACCCTAAGAGCCTGAGTCTAACCCTCACCCTAAGAGCCTGAGTCTAACCCTCACCCTAAGAGCCTGAGTCTAACCCTCACCCTAAGAGCCTGAGTCTAACCCTCACCCTAAGAGCCTGAGTCTAACCCTCACCCTAAGAGCCTGAGTCTAACCCTAACCCGAAGAGCCTGAGTCTAACCCTAACCCGAAGAGCCTGAGTCTAACCCTAACCCTAAGAGCCTGAGTCTAACCCTCACCCTAAGAGCCTGAGTCTAACCCTAACCCTAAGAGCCTGAGTCTAACCCTAACCCTAAGAGCCTGAGTCTAATCCTCACCCTAAGAGCCTGAGTCTAACCCTCACCCTAAGAGCCTGAGTCTAACCCTAACCCTAAGAGCCTGAGTCTAACCCTAACCCTAAGAGCCTGAGTCTAACCCTAACCCTAAGAGCCTGAGTCTAACCCTCACCCTAAGAGCCTGAGTCTAACCCTAACCCTAAGAGCCTGAGTCTAACCCTAACCCTAAGAGACTGAGTCTAACCCTAACCCTAAGAGCCTGAGTCTAACCCTAACCCGAAGAGCCTGAGTCTAACCCTAACCCTAAGAGCCTGAGTCTAACCCTCACCCTAAGAGCCTGAGTCTAACCCTCACCCTAAGAGCCTGAGTCTAACCCTAACCCTAAGAGCCTGAGTCTAACCCTAACCCTAAGAGCCTGAGTCTAACCCTAACCCTAAGGGCCTGAGTCTAACCCTAACCCTAAGAGCCTGAGTCTAACCCTAACCCTAAGAGCCTGAGTCTAACCCTAACCCTAAGAGCCTGAGTCTAACCCTAACCCTAAGAGCCTGAGTCTAACCCTAACCCTAAGAGCCTGAGTCTAACCCTCACCCTAAGAGCCTGAGTCTAACCCTCACCCTAAGAGCCTGAGTCTAACCCTCACCCTAAGAGCCTGAGTCTAACCCTCACCCTAAGAGCCTGAGTCTAACCCTCACCCTAAGAGCCTGAGTCTAACCCTAACCCGAAGAGCCTGAGTCTAACCCTAACCCGAAGAGCCTGAGTCTAACCCTAACCCTAAGAGCCTGAGTCTAACCCTCACCCTAAGAGCCTGAGTCTAACCCTAACCCTAAGAGCCTGAGTCTAACCCTAACCCGAAGAGCCTGAGTCTAACCCTAACCCGAAGAGCCTGAGTCTAACCCTAACCCGAAGAGCCTGAGTCTAACCCTAACCCTAAGAGCCTGAGTCTAACCCTCACCCTAAGAGCCTGAGTCTAACCCTAACCCTAAGAGCCTGAGTGTAACCCTAACCCTAAGAGCCTGAGTCTAACCCTCACCCGAAGAGCCTGAGTCTAACCCTCACCCGAAGAGCCTGAGTCTAACCCTAACCCTAAGAGCCTGAGTCTAACCCTCACCCTAAGAGCCTGAGTCTAACCCTCACCCTAAGAGCCTGAGTCTAACCCTAACCCTAAGAGCCTGAGTCTAACCCTAACCCTAAGAGCCTGAGTTTAACCCTAACCCTAAGAGCCTGAGTTTAACCCTAACCCTAAGAGCCTGAGTCTAACCCTAACCCTAAGAGCCTGAGTCTAACCCTAACCCGAAGAGCCTGAGTCTAACCCTAACCCTAAGAGCCTGAGTCTAACCCTAACCCTAAGAGCCTGAGTCTAACCCTCACCCTAAGAGCCTGCGTCTAACCCTAACCCTAAGAGCCTGAGTCTAACCCTCACCCTAAGAGCCTGAGTCTAACCCTAACCCTAAGAGACTGAGTCTAACCCTCACCCTAAGAGCCTGAGTCTAACCCTAACCCTAAGAGCCTGAGTCTAACCCTCACCCTAAGAGCCTGAGTCTAACCCTAACCCTAAGAGCCTGAGTCTAACCCTAACCCTAAGAGCCTGCGTCTAACCCTAACCCTAAGAGCCTGAGTCTAACCCTCACCCTAAGAGCCTGAGTCTAACCCTAACCCTAAGAGACTGAGTCTAACCCTCACCCTAAGAGCCTGAGTCGAACCCTAACCCGAAGAGCCTGAGTCTAACCCTCACCCTAAGAGCCTGAGTCTAACCCTAACCCTAAGAGCCTGAGTCTAACCCTAACCCTAAGAGCCTGAGTCTAACCCTAACCCGAAGAGCCTGAGTCTAACCCTAACCCTAAGAGCCTGAGTCTAACACTAACCCGAAGAGCCTGAGTCTAACCCTAACCCTAAGAGCCTGAGTCTAACCCTCACCCGAAGAGCCTGAGTCTAACCCTAACCCTAAGAGCCTGAGTCTAACCCTCACCCTAAGAGCCTGAGTCTAACCCTAAGCCTAAGAGCCTGAGTCTAACCCTAACCCTAAGAGCCTGAGTCTAACCCTAACCCTAAGAGCCTGAGTCTAACCCTCACCCTAAGAGCCTGAGTCTAACCCTCACCCTAAGAGCCTGAGTCTAACCCTAACCCGAAGAGCCTGAGTCTAACCCTAACCCTAAGAGCCTGAGTCTAACCCTAACCCGAAGAGCCTGAGTGTAACCCTCACCCTAAGAGCCTGAGTCTAACCCTAACCCTAAGAGCCTGAGTCTAACCCTCACCCTAAGAGCCTGAGTCTAACCCTCACCCTAAGAGCCTGAGTCTAACCCTCACCCTAAGAGCCTGAGTCTAACCCTCACCCTAAGAGCCTGAGTCTAACCCTAACCCTAAGAGCCTGAGTCTAACCCTAACCCTAAGAGCCTGAGTCTAACCCTAACCCTAAGGGCCTGAGTCTAACCCTAACCCTAAGAGCCTGAGTCTAACCCTAACCCTAAGAGCCTGAGTCTAACCCTAACCCTAAGAGCCTGAGTCTAACCCTAACCCGAAGAGACTGAGTCTAACCCTCACCCTAAGAGCCTGAGTCTAACCCTAACTCTAAGAGCCTGAGTCTAACCCTAACCCTAAGAGCCTGAGTCTAACCCTAACCCTAAAGAGCCTGAGTTAACCCTAACCCTAAGAGCCTGAGTCTAACCCTAACCCTAAGAGCCTGAGTCTAACCCTCACCCTAAGAGCCTGAGTCTAACCCTAACCCTAAGAGCCTGAGTCTAACCCTAACCCTAAGAGCCTGAGTCTAACCCTAACCCTAAGGGCCTGAGTCTAACCCTAACCCTAAGAGCCTGAGTCTAACCCTAACCCTAAGGGCCTGAGTCTAACCCTAACCCTAAGAGCCTGAGTCTAACCCTAACCCTAAGAGCCTGAGTCTAACCCTAACCCTAAGAGCCTGAGTCTAACCCTAACCCTAAGAGCCTGAGTCTAACCCTAACCCTAAGAGCCTGAGTCTAACCCTCACCCTAAGAGCCTGAGTCTAACCCTCACCCTAAGAGCCTGAGTCTAACCCTCACCCTAAGAGCCTGAGTCTAACCCTCACCCTAAGAGCCTGAGTCTAACCCTAACCCTAAGAGCCTGAGTCTAACCCTAACCCTAAGAGCCTGAGTCTAACCCTAACCCTAAGAGCCTGAGTCTAACCCTAACCCGAAGAGCCTGAGTCTAACCCTAACCCTAAGAGCCTGAGTCTAACCCTAACCCTAAGAGCCTGAGTCTAACCCTAACCCGAAGAGCCTGAGTCTAACCCTCACCCTAAGAGCCTGAGTCTAACCCTAACCCTAAGAGCCTGAGTCTAACCCTAACCCTAAGAGCCTGAGTCTAACCCTAACCCGAAGAGCCTGAGTCTAACCCTAACCCTAAGAGCCTGAGTCTAACCCTCACCCTAAGAGCCTGAGTCTAACCCTAACCCTAAGAGCCTGAGTCTAACCCTAACCCTAAGAGCCTGAGTCTAATCCTCACCCTAAGAGCCTGAGTCTAACCCTCACCCTAAGAGCCTGAGTCTAACCCTAACCCTAAGAGCCTGAGTCTAACCCTAACCCTAAGAGCCTGAGTCTAACCCTAACCCTAAGAGCCTGAGTCTAACCCTCACCCTAAGAGCCTGAGTCTAACCCTAACCCTAAGAGCCTGAGTCTAACCCTAACCCTAAGAGACTGAGTCTAACCCTAACCCTAAGAGCCTGAGTCTAACCCTAACCCGAAGAGCCTGAGTCTAACCCTAACCCTAAGAGCCTGAGTCTAACCCTCACCCTAAGAGCCTGAGTCTAACCCTCACCCTAAGAGCCTGAGTCTAACCCTAACCCTAAGAGCCTGAGTCTAACCCTAACCCTAAGAGCCTGAGTCTAACCCTAACCCTAAGGGCCTGAGTCTAACCCTAACCCTAAGAGCCTGAGTCTAACCCTAACCCTAAGAGCCTGAGTCTAACCCTAACCCTAAGAGCCTGAGTCTAACCCTAACCCTAAGAGCCTGAGTCTAACCCTAACCCTAAGAGCCTGAGTCTAACCCTCACCCTAAGAGCCTGAGTCTAACCCTCACCCTAAGAGCCTGAGTCTAACCCTCACCCTAAGAGCCTGAGTCTAACCCTCACCCTAAGAGCCTGAGTCTAACCCTCACCCTAAGAGCCTGAGTCTAACCCTAACCCGAAGAGCCTGAGTCTAACCCTAACCCGAAGAGCCTGAGTCTAACCCTAACCCTAAGAGCCTGAGTCTAACCCTCACCCTAAGAGCCTGAGTCTAACCCTAACCCTAAGAGCCTGAGTCTAACCCTAACCCGAAGAGCCTGAGTCTAACCCTAACCCGAAGAGCCTGAGTCTAACCCTAACCCGAAGAGCCTGAGTCTAACCCTAACCCTAAGAGCCTGAGTCTAACCCTCACCCTAAGAGCCTGAGTCTAACCCTAACCCTAAGAGCCTGAGTGTAACCCTAACCCTAAGAGCCTGAGTCTAACCCTCACCCGAAGAGCCTGAGTCTAACCCTCACCCGAAGAGCCTGAGTCTAACCCTAACCCTAAGAGCCTGAGTCTAACCCTCACCCTAAGAGCCTGAGTCTAACCCTCACCCTAAGAGCCTGAGTCTAACCCTAACCCTAAGAGCCTGAGTCTAACCCTAACCCTAAGAGCCTGAGTTTAACCCTAACCCTAAGAGCCTGAGTTTAACCCTAACCCTAAGAGCCTGAGTCTAACCCTAACCCTAAGAGCCTGAGTCTAACCCTAACCCGAAGAGCCTGAGTCTAACCCTAACCCTAAGAGCCTGAGTCTAACCCTAACCCTAAGAGCCTGAGTCTAACCCTAACCCTAAGAGCCTGCGTCTAACCCTAACCCTAAGAGCCTGAGTCTAACCCTCACCCTAAGAGCCTGAGTCTAACCCTAACCCTAAGAGACTGAGTCTAACCCTCACCCTAAGAGCCTGAGTCGAACCCTAACCCGAAGAGCCTGAGTCTAACCCTAACCCTAAGAGCCTGAGTCTAACCCTCACCCTAAGAGCCTGAGTCTAACCCTAACCCTAAGAGCCTGAGTCTAACCCTAACCCGAAGAGCCTGAGTCTAACCCTAACCCTAAGAGCCTGAGTCTAACCCTCACCCTAAGAGCCTGAGTCTAACCCTAACCCTATAAGCCTGAGTCTAACCCTAACCCTAAGAGCCTGAGTCTAACCCTAACCCTAAGAGCCTAAGTCTAACCCTCACCCTAAGAGCCTGAGTCTAACCCTAACCCTAAGAGCCTGAGTCTAACCCTAACCCTAAGAGCCTGAGTCTAACCCTAACCCGAAGAGCCTGAGTCTAACCCTCACCCTAAGAGCATGAGTCTAACCCTAACCCTAAGAGCCTGAGTCTAACCCTCACCCTAAGAGCCTGAGTCTAACCCTAACCCTAAGAGCCTGAGTCTAACCCTAACCCTAAGAGCCTGAGTCTAACCCTAACCCGAAGAGCCTGAGTCTAACCCTAACCCTAAGAGCCTGAGTCTAACCCTAACCCTAAGAGCCTGAGTCTAACCCTAACCCTACGAGCCTGAGTCTAACCCTAACCCGAAGAGCCTGAGTCTAACCCTAACCCTAAGAGCCTGAGTCTAACCCTAACCCGAAGAGCCTGAGTCTAACCCTAACCCTAAGAGCCTGAGTCTAACCCTCACCCTAAGAGCCTGAGTCTAACCCTCACCCTAAGAGCCTGAGTCTAACCCTAACCCTATAAGCCTGAGTCTAACCCTAACCCGAAGAGCCTGAGTCTAACCCTAACCCTAAGAGCCTGAGTCTAACCCTCACCCTAAGAGCCTGAGTCTAACCCTAACCCTAAGAGCCTGAGTGTAACCCTAACCCTAAGAGCCTGAGTCTAACCCTCACCCGAAGAGCCTGAGTCTAACCCTCACCCGAAGAGCCTGAGTCTAACCCTAACCCTAAGAGCCTGAGTCTAACCCTCACCCTAAGAGCCTGAGTCTAACCCTCACCCTAAGAGCCTGAGTCTAACCCTAACCCTAAGAGCCTGAGTCTAACCCTAACCCTAAGAGCCTGAGTTTAACCCTAACCCTAAGAGCCTGAGTCTAACCCTAACCCTAAGAGCCTGAGTCTAACCCTAACCCGAAGAGCCTGAGTCTAACCCTAACCCTAAGAGCCTGAGTCTAACCCTCACCCTAAGAGCCTGAGTCTAACCCTAACCCTAAGAGCCTGAGTCTAACCCTAACCCTAAGAGCCTGAGTCTAATCCTCACCCTAAGAGCCTGAGTCTAACCCTCACCCTAAGAGCCTGAGTCTAACCCTAACCCTAAGAGCCTGAGTCTAACCCTAACCCTAAGAGCCTGAGTCTAACCCTAACCCTAAGAGCCTGAGTCTAACCCTCACCCTAAGAGCCTGAGTCTAACCCTAACCCTAAGAGCCTGAGTCTAACCCTAACCCTAAGAGACTGAGTCTAACCCTAACCCTAAGAGCCTGAGTCTAACCCTAACCCGAAGAGCCTGAGTCTAACCCTAACCCTAAGAGCCTGAGTCTAACCCTCACCCTAAGAGCCTGAGTCTAACCCTCACCCTAAGAGCCTGAGTCTAACCCTAACCCTAAGAGCCTGAGTCTAACCCTAACCCTAAGAGCCTGAGTCTAACCCTAACCCTAAGGGCCTGAGTCTAACCCTAACCCTAAGAGCCTGAGTCTAACCCTAACCCTAAGAGCCTGAGTCTAACCCTAACCCTAAGAGCCTGAGTCTAACCCTAACCCTAAGAGCCTGAGTCTAACCCTAACCCTAAGAGCCTGAGTCTAACCCTCACCCTAAGAGCCTGAGTCTAACCCTCACCCTAAGAGCCTGAGTCTAACCCTCACCCTAAGAGCCTGAGTCTAACCCTCACCCTAAGAGCCTGAGTCTAACCCTCACCCTAAGAGCCTGAGTCTAACCCTAACCCGAAGAGCCTGAGTCTAACCCTAACCCGAAGAGCCTGAGTCTAACCCTAACCCTAAGAGCCTGAGTCTAACCCTCACCCTAAGAGCCTGAGTCTAACCCTAACCCTAAGAGCCTGAGTCTAACCCTAACCCGAAGAGCCTGAGTCTAACCCTAACCCGAAGAGCCTGAGTCTAACCCTAACCCGAAGAGCCTGAGTCTAACCCTAACCCTAAGAGCCTGAGTCTAACCCTCACCCTAAGAGCCTGAGTCTAACCCTAACCCTAAGAGCCTGAGTGTAACCCTAACCCTAAGAGCCTGAGTCTAACCCTCACCCGAAGAGCCTGAGTCTAACCCTCACCCGAAGAGCCTGAGTCTAACCCTAACCCTAAGAGCCTGAGTCTAACCCTCACCCTAAGAGCCTGAGTCTAACCCTCACCCTAAGAGCCTGAGTCTAACCCTAACCCTAAGAGCCTGAGTCTAACCCTAACCCTAAGAGCCTGAGTTTAACCCTAACCCTAAGAGCCTGAGTTTAACCCTAACCCTAAGAGCCTGAGTCTAACCCTAACCCTAAGAGCCTGAGTCTAACCCTAACCCGAAGAGCCTGAGTCTAACCCTAACCCTAAGAGCCTGAGTCTAACCCTAACCCTAAGAGCCTGAGTCTAACCCTAACCCTAAGAGCCTGCGTCTAACCCTAACCCTAAGAGCCTGAGTCTAACCCTCACCCTAAGAGCCTGAGTCTAACCCTAACCCTAAGAGACTGAGTCTAACCCTCACCCTAAGAGCCTGAGTCGAACCCTAACCCGAAGAGCCTGAGTCTAACCCTAACCCTAAGAGCCTGAGTCTAACCCTCACCCTAAGAGCCTGAGTCTAACCCTAACCCTAAGAGCCTGAGTCTAACCCTAACCCGAAGAGCCTGAGTCTAACCCTAACCCTAAGAGCCTGAGTCTAACCCTCACCCTAAGAGCCTGAGTCTAACCCTAACCCTATAAGCCTGAGTCTAACCCTAACCCTAAGAGCCTGAGTCTAACCCTAACCCTAAGAGCCTAAGTCTAACCCTCACCCTAAGAGCCTGAGTCTAACCCTAACCCTAAGAGCCTGAGTCTAACCCTAACCCTAAGAGCCTGAGTCTAACCCTAACCCGAAGAGCCTGAGTCTAACCCTCACCCTAAGAGCATGAGTCTAACCCTAACCCTAAGAGCCTGAGTCTAACCCTCACCCTAAGAGCCTGAGTCTAACCCTAACCCTAAGAGCCTGAGTCTAACCCTAACCCTAAGAGCCTGAGTCTAACCCTAACCCGAAGAGCCTGAGTCTAACCCTAACCCTAAGAGCCTGAGTCTAACCCTAACCCTAAGAGCCTGAGTCTAACCCTAACCCTACGAGCCTGAGTCTAACCCTAACCCGAAGAGCCTGAGTCTAACCCTAACCCTAAGAGCCTGAGTCTAACCCTAACCCGAAGAGCCTGAGTCTAACCCTAACCCTAAGAGCCTGAGTCTAACCCTCACCCTAAGAGCCTGAGTCTAACCCTCACCCTAAGAGCCTGAGTCTAACCCTAACCCTATAAGCCTGAGTCTAACCCTAACCCGAAGAGCCTGAGTCTAACCCTAACCCTAAGAGCCTGAGTCTAACCCTCACCCTAAGAGCCTGAGTCTAACCCTAACCCTAAGAGCCTGAGTGTAACCCTAACCCTAAGAGCCTGAGTCTAACCCTCACCCGAAGAGCCTGAGTCTAACCCTCACCCGAAGAGCCTGAGTCTAACCCTAACCCTAAGAGCCTGAGTCTAACCCTCACCCTAAGAGCCTGAGTCTAACCCTCACCCTAAGAGCCTGAGTCTAACCCTAACCCTAAGAGCCTGAGTCTAACCCTAACCCTAAGAGCCTGAGTTTAACCCTAACCCTAAGAGCCTGAGTTTAACCCTAACCCTAAGAGCCTGAGTCTAACCCTAACCCTAAGAGCCTGAGTCTAACCCTAACCCTAAGAGCCTGAGTCTAACCCTCACCCTAAGAGCCTGAGTCTAACCCTAACCCTAAGAGCCTGAGTCTAACCCTAACCCTAAGAGCCTGCGTCTAACCCTAACCCTAAGAGCCTGAGTCTAACCCTCACCCTAAGAGCCTGAGTCTAACCCTAACCCTAAGAGACTGAGTCTAACCCTCACCCTAAGAGCCTGAGTCGAACCCTAACCCGAAGAGCCTGAGTCTAACCCTCACCCTAAGAGCCTGAGTCTAACCCTCACCCTAAGAGCCTGAGTCTAACCCTAACCCTAAGAGCCTGAGTCTAACCCTCACCCTAAGAGCCTGAGTCTAACCCTAACCCGAAGAGCCTGAGTCTAACCCTAACCCTAAGAGCCTGAGTCTAACCCTAACCCTAAGAGCCTGAGTCTAACACTAACCCGAAGAGCCTGAGTCTAACCCTAACCCGAAGAGCCTGAGTCTAACACTAACCCGAAGAGCCTGAGTCTAACCCTAACCCGAAGAGCCTGAGTCTAACCCTAACCCGAAGAGCCTGAGTCTAACCCTCACCCTAAGAGCCTGAGTCTAACCCTAACCCTAAGAGCCTGAGTCTAACCCTAACCCTAAGAGCCTGAGTCTAACCCTAAGCCTAAGAGCCTGAGTCTAACCCTAAGCCTAAGAGCCTGAGTCTAACCCTCACCCTACGAGCCTGAGTCTAACCCTCACCCTAAGAGCCTGAGTCTAACCCTAACCCTAAGAGCCTGAAGTCTAACCCTAACCCTAAGAGCCTGAGTCTAACCCTAACCCGAAGAGCCTGAGTCTAACCCTAACCCTAAGAGCCTGAGTCTAACCCTAACCCTAAGAGCCTGAGTCTAACCCTCACCCTAAGAGCCTGAGTCTAACCCTCACCCGAAGAGCCTGAGTCTAACCCTAACCCTAAGAGCCTGAGTCTAACCCTCACCCTAAGAGCCTGAGTCTAACCCTAAGCCTAAGAGCCTGAGTCTAACCCTAACCCTAAGAGCCTGAGTCTAACCCTAACCCTAAGAGCCTAAGTCTAACCCTCACCCTAAGAGCCTGAGTCTAACCCTAACCCTAAGAGCCTGAGTCTAACCCTAACCCGAAGAGCCTGAGTCTAACCCTAACCCTAAGAGCCTGAGTCTAACCCTAACCCGAAGAGCCTGAGTGTAACCCTCACCCTAAGAGCCTGAGTCTAACCCTAACCCTAAGAGCCTGAGTCTAACCCTCACCCTAAGAGCCTGAGTCTAACCCTCACCCTAAGAGCCTGAGTCTAACCCTCACCCTAAGAGCCTGAGTCTAACCCTCACCCTAAGAGCCTGAGTCTAACCCTAACCCTAAGAGCCTGAGTCTAACCCTAACCCTAAGAGCCTGAGTCTAACCCTAACCCTAAGGGCCTGAGTCTAACCCTAACCCTAAGAGCCTGAGTCTAACCCTAACCCTAAGAGCCTGAGTCTAACCCTAACCCTAAGAGCCTGAGTCTAACCCTAACCCGAAGAGACTGAGTCTAACCCTCACCCTAAGAGCCTGAGTCTAACCCTAACTCTAAGAGCCTGAGTCTAACCCTAACCCTAAGAGCCTGAGTCTAACCTTAACCCTAAGAGCCTGAGTCTAACCCTCACCCTAAGAGCCTGAGTCTAACCCTCACCCTAAGAGCCTGAGTCTAACCCTCACCCTAAGAGCCTGAGTCTAACCCTAACCCTAAGAGCCTGAGTCTAACCCTAACCCTAAGGGCCTGAGTCTAACCCTAACCCTAAGAGCCTGAGTCTAACCCTAACCCTAAGGGCCTGAGTCTAACCCTAACCCTAAGAGCCTGAGTCTAACCCTAACCCTAAGAGCCTGAGTCTAACCCTAACCCTAAGAGCCTGAGTCTAACCCTAACCCTAAGAGCCTGAGTCTAACCCTAACCCTAAGAGCCTGAGTCTAACCCTCACCCTAAGAGCCTGAGTCTAACCCTCACCCTAAGAGCCTGAGTCTAACCCTCACCCTAAGAGCCTGAGTCTAACCCTCACCCTAAGAGCCTGAGTCTAACCCTAACCCTAAGAGCCTGAGTCTAACCCTAACCCTAAGAGCCTGAGTCTAACCCTAACCCTAAGAGCCTGAGTCTAACCCTAACCCTAAGAGCCTGAGTCTAACCCTAACCCGAAGAGCCTGAGTCTAACCCTAACCCTAAGAGCCTGAGTCTAACCCTAACCCTAAGAGCCTGAGTCTAACCCTAACCCGAAGAGCCTGAGTCTAACCCTCACCCTAAGAGCCTGAGTCTAACCCTAACCCTAAGAGCCTGAGTCTAACCCTAACCCTAAGAGCCTGAGTCTAACCCTAACCCGAAGAGCCTGAGTCTAACCCTAACCCTAAGAGCCTGAGTCTAACCCTCACCCTAAGAGCCTGAGTCTAACCCTAACCCTAAGAGCCTGAGTCTAACCCTAACCCTAAGAGCCTGAGTCTAACCCTCACCCTAAGAGCCTGAGTCTAACCCTCACCCTAAGAGCCTGAGTCTAACCCTAACCCTAAGAGCCTGAGTCTAACCCTAACCCTAAGAGCCTGAGTCTAACCCTAACCCTAAGAGCCTGAGTCTAACCCTCACCCTAAGAGCCTGAGTCTAACCCTAACCCTAAGAGCCTGAGTCTAACCCTAACCCTAAGAGACTGAGTCTAACCCTAACCCTAAGAGCCTGAGTCTAACCCTAACCCTAAGGGCCTGAGTCTAACCCTAACCCTAAGAGCCTGAGTCTAACCCTAACCCTAAGAGCCTGAGTCTAACCCTAACCCTAAGAGCCTGAGTCTAACCCTAACCCTAAGAGCCTGAGTCTAACCCTAACCCTAAGAGCCTGAGTCTAACCCTCACCCTAAGAGCCTGAGTCTAACCCTCACCCTAAGAGCCTGAGTCTAACCCTCACCCTAAGAGCCTGAGTCTAACCCTCACCCTAAGAGCCTGAGTCTAACCCTCACCCTAAGAGCCTGAGTCTAACCCTAACCCGAAGAGCCTGAGTCTAACCCTAACCCGAAGAGCCTGAGTCTAACCCTAACCCTAAGAGCCTGAGTCTAACCCTCACCCTAAGAGCCTGAGTCTAACCCTAACCCTAAGAGCCTGAGTCTAACCCTAACCCGAAGAGCCTGAGTCTAACCCTAACCCGAAGAGCCTGAGTCTAACCCTAACCCGAAGAGCCTGAGTCTAACCCTAACCCTAAGAGCCTGAGTCTAACCCTCACCCTAAGAGCCTGAGTGTAACCCTAACCCTAAGAGCCTGAGTGTAACCCTAACCCTAAGAGCCTGAGTCTAACCCTCACCCGAAGAGCCTGAGTCTAACCCTCACCCGAAGAGCCTGAGTCTAACCCTAACCCTAAGAGCCTGAGTCTAACCCTCACCCTAAGAGCCTGAGTCTAACCCTCACCCTAAGAGCCTGAGTCTAACCCTAACCCTAAGAGCCTGAGTCTAACCCTAACCCTAAGAGCCTGAGTTTAACCCTAACCCTAAGAGCCTGAGTTTAACCCTAACCCTAAGAGCCTGAGTCTAACCCTAACCCTAAGAGCCTGAGTCTAACCCTAACCCTAAGAGCCTGAGTGTAACCCTAACCCTAAGAGCCTGAGTCTAACCCTCACCCTAAGAGCCTGAGTCTAACCCTAACCCTAAGAGCCTGCGTCTAACCCTAACCCTAAGAGCCTGAGTCTAACCCTCACCCTAAGAGCCTGAGTCTAACCCTAACCCTAAGAGACTGAGTCTAACCCTCACCCTAAGAGCCTGAGTCGAACCCTAACCCGAAGAGCCTGAGTCTAACCCTCACCCTAAGAGCCTGAGTCTAACCCTCACCCTAAGAGCCTGAGTCTAACCCTAACCCTAAGAGCCTGAGTCTAACCCTCACCCTAAGAGCCTGAGTCTAACCCTAACCCGAAGAGCCTGAGTCTAACCCTAACCCTAAGAGCCTGAGTCAAACCCTCACCCTAAGAGCCTGAGTCTAACACTAACCCGAAGAGCCTGAGTCTAACCCTAACCCGAAGAGCCTGAGTCTAACACTAACCCGAAGAGCCTGAGTCTAACCCTAACCCGAAGAGCCTGAGTCTAACCCTAACCCGAAGAGCCTGAGTCTAACCCTCACCCTAAGAGCCTGAGTCTAACCCTAACCCTAAGAGCCTGAGTCTAACCCTAACCCTAAGAGCCTGAGTCTAACCCTAAGCCTAAGAGCCTGAGTCTAACCCTAAGCCTAAGAGCCTGAGTCTAACCCTCACCCTAAGAGCCTGAGTCTAACCCTCACCCTAAGAGCCTGAGTCTAACCCTAACCCTAAGAGCCTGAAGTCTAACCCTAACCCTAAGAGCCTGAGTCTAACCCTCACCCTAAGAGCCTGAGTCTAACCCTAACCCTAAGAGCCTGAGTCTAACCCTAACCCTAAGAGCCTGAGTCTAACCCTCACCCTAAGAGCCTGAGTCTAACCCTAACCCGAAGAGCCTGAGTCTAACCCTAACCCTAAGAGCCTGAGTCTAACCCTAACCCGAAGAGCCTGAGTCTAACCCTAACCCTATAAGCCTGAGTCTAACCCTAACCCTAAGAGCCTGAGTCTAACCCTAACACTAAGAGCCTAAGTCTAACCCTCACCCTAAGAGCCTGAGTCTAACCCTAACCCTAAGAGCCTGAGTCTAACCCTAACCCTAAGAGCCTGAGTCTAACCCTAACCCGAAGAGCCTGAGTCTAACCCTCACCCTAAGAGCATGAGTCTAACCCTCACCCTAAGAGCATGAGTCTAACCCTAACCCTAAGAGCCTGAGTCGAACCCTCACCCTACGAGCCTGAGTCTAACCCTCACCCTAAGAGCCTGAGTCTAACCCTAACCCTAAGAGCCTGAGTCTAACCCTCACCCTAAGAGCCTGAGTCTAACCCTAACCCTAAGAGCCTGAGTCTAACCCTAACCCTAAGAGCCTGAGTCTAACCCTAACCCGAAGAGCCTGAGTCTAACCCTAACCCTAAGAGCCTGAGTCTAACCCTAACCCGAAGAGCCTGAGTCTAACCCTAACCCTAAGAGCCTGAGTCTAACCCTCACCCTAAGAGCCTGAGTCTAACCCTCACCCTAAGAGCCTGAGTCTAACCCTAACCCTATAAGCCTGAGTCTAACCCTAACCCGAAGAGCCTGAGTCTAACCCTAACCCTAAGAGCCTGAGTCTAACCCTCACCCTAAGAGCCTGAGTCTAACCCTAACCCTAAGAGCCTGAGTGTAACCCTAACCCTAAGAGCCTGAGTCTAACCCTCACCCGAAGAGCCTGAGTCTAACCCTCACCCGAAGAGCCTGAGTCTAACCCTAACCCTAAGAGCCTGAGTCTAACCCTCACCCTAAGAGCCTGAGTCTAACCCTCACCCTAAGAGCCTGAGTCTAACCCTAACCCTAAGAGCCTGAGTCTAACCCTAACCCTAAGAGCCTGAGTTTAACCCTAACCCTAAGAGCCTGAGTTTAACCCTAACCCTAAGAGCCTGAGTCTAACCCTAACCCTAAGAGCCTGAGTCTAACCCTCACCCTAAGAGCCTGAGTCTAACCCTAACCCTAAGAGCCTGAGTCTAACCCTAACCCTAAGAGCCTGCGTCTAACCCTAACCCTAAGAGCCTGAGTCTAACCCTCACCCTAAGAGCCTGAGTCTAACCCTAACCCTAAGAGACTGAGTCTAACCCTCACCCTAAGAGCCTGAGTCTAACCCTAACCCTAAGAGCCTGAGTCTAACCCTCACCCTAAGAGCCTGAGTCTAACCCTCACCCTAAGAGCCTGAGTCTAACCCTAACCCTAAGAGCCTGAGTCTAACCCTCACCCTAAGAGCCTGAGTCTAACCCTAACCCGAAGAGCCTGAGTCTAACCCTAACCCTAAGAGCCTGAGTCTAACCCTAACCCTAAGAGCCTGAGTCTAACACTAACCCGAAGAGCCTGAGTCTAACCCTAACCCGAAGAGCCTGAGTCTAACACTAACCCGAAGAGCCTGAGTCTAACCCTAACCCGAAGAGCCTGAGTCTAACCCTAACCCGAAGAGCCTGAGTCTAACCCTCACCCTAAGAGCCTGAGTCTAACCCTAACCCTAAGAGCCTGAGTCTAACCCTAACCCTAAGAGCCTGAGTCTAACCCTAAGCCTAAGAGCCTGAGTCTAACCCTAAGCCTAAGAGCCTGAGTCTAACCCTCACCCTAAGAGCCTGAGTCTAACCCTCACCCTAAGAGCCTGAGTCTAACCCTAACCCTAAGAGCCTGAAGTCTAACCCTAACCCTAAGAGCCTGAGTCTAACCCTCACCCTAAGAGCCTGAGTCTAACCCTAACCCTAAGAGCCTGAGTCTAACCCTAACCCTAAGAGCCTGAGTCTAACCCTCACCCTAAGAGCCTGAGTCTAACCCTAACCCGAAGAGCCTGAGTCTAACCCTAACCCTAAGAGCCTGAGTCTAACCCTCACCCTAAGAGCCTGAGTCTAACCCTAACCCTATAAGCCTGAGTCTAACCCTAACCCTAAGAGCCTGAGTCTAACCCTAACCCTAAGAGCCTAAGTCTAACCCTCACCCTAAGAGCCTGAGTCTAACCCTAACCCTAAGAGCCTGAGTCTAACCCTAACCCTAAGAGCCTGAGTCTAACCCTAACCCGAAGAGCCTGAGTCTAACCCTCACCCTAAGAGCATGAGTCTAACCCTAACCCTAAGAGCCTGAGTCTAACCCTCACCCTAAGAGCCTGAGTCTAACCCTAACCCTAAGAGCCTGAGTCTAACCCTAACCCTAAGAGCCTGAGTCTAACCCTAACCCTAAGAGCCTGAGTCTAACCCTAACCCTAAGAGCCTGAGTCTAACCCTAACCCTACGAGCCTGAGTCTAACCCTAACCCGAAGAGCCTGAGTCTAACCCTCACCCTAAGAGCCTGAGTCTAACCCTAACCCGAAGAGCCTGAGTCTAACCCTAACCCTAAGAGCCTGAGTCTAACCCTCACCCTAAGAGCCTGAGTCTAACCCTCACCCTAAGAGCCTGAGTCTAACCCTCACCCTAAGAGCCTGAGTCTAACCCTCACCCTAAGAGCCTGAGTCTAACCCTAACCCTAAGAGCCTGAAGTCTAACCCTAACCCTAAGAGCCTGAGTCTAACCCTCACCCTAAGAGCCTGAGTCTAACCCTAACCCTAAGAGCCTGAGTCTAACCCTAACCCTAAGAGCCTGAGTCTAACCCTAACCCTAAGAGCCTGAGTCTAACCCTAACCCGAAGAGCCTGAGTCTAACCCTAACCCTAAGAGCCTGAGTCTAACCCTAACCCTACGAGCCTGAGTCGAATCCTAATCCTACGAGCCTGAGTCTAACCCTAACCCTAAGAGCCTGAGTCTAACCCTCACCCTAAGAGCCTGAGTCTAACCCTAACCCTAAGAGCCTGAGTCTAACCCTCACCCTAAGAGCCTGAGTCTAACCCTAACCCTAAGAGCCTGAGTCTAACCCTAACCCTAAGAGCCTGAGTCTAACCCTCACCCTAAGAGCCTGAGTCTAACCCTCACCCTAAGAGCCTGAGTCTAACCCTAACCCGAAGAGCCTGAGTCTAACCCTCACCCTAAGAGCCTGAGTCTAACCCTCACCCTAAGAGCCTGAGTCTAACCCTAACCCTAAGAGCCTAAGTCTAACCCTCACCCTAAGAGCCTGAGTCTAACCCTAACCCGAAGAGCCTGAGTCTAACCCTCACCCTAAGAGCCTGAGTCTAACCCTCACCCTAAGAGCCTGAGTCTAACCCTCACCCTAAGAGCCTGAGTCTAACCCTAACCCTAAGAGCCTGAGTCTAACCCTCACCCTAAGAGCCTGAGTCTAACCCTAACCCTAAGAGCCTGAGTCTAACCCTAAGCCTAAGAGCCTGAGTCTAACCCTCACCCTAAGAGCCTGAGTCTAACCCTCACCCTAAGAGCCTGAGTCTAACCCTAACCCTACGAGCCTGAGTCTAACCCTAACCCGAAGAGCCTGAGTCTAACCCTAACCCTAAGAGCCTGAGTCTAACCCTCACCCTAAGAGCCTGAGTCTAACCCTCACCCTAAGAGCCTGAGTCTAACCCTAACCCTAAGAGCCTGAGTCTAACCCTAACCCTAAGAGCCTGAGTCTAACCCTCACCCTAAGAGCCTGAGTCTAACCCTCACCCTAAGAGCCTGAGTCTAACCCTCACCCTAAGAGCCTGAATCGAACCCTAACCCTAAGAGCCTGAGTCGAACCCTAACCCTAAGAGCCTGAGTCTAACCCTAACCCGAAGAGCCTGAGTCTAACCCTAACCCTAAGAGCCTGAGTCTAACCCTCACCCTAAGAGCCTGAGTCTAACCCTAACCCTAAGAGCCTGAGTCTAACCCTCACCCTAAGAGCCGGAATCGAACCCTCACCCTAAGAGCCTGAGTCTAACCCTCACCCTAAGAGCCTGAGTCTAACCCTAACCCTAAGAGCCTGAGTCTAACCCTAAGAGCCTGAGTCTAACCCTCACCCTAAGAGCCTGAGTCTAACCCTCACCCTAAGAGCCTGAGTCTAACCCTAACCCGAAGAGCCTGAGTCTAACCCTAACCCTAAGAGCCTGAGTCTAACCCTCACCCTAAGAGCCTGAGTCTAACCCTAACCCTATAAGCCTGAGTCTAACCCTAACCCTAAGAGCCTGAGTCTAACCCTAACCCTAAGAGCCTAAGTCTAACCCTCACCCTAAGAGCCTGAGTCTAACCCTAACCCTAAGAGCCTGAGTCTAACCCTAACCCTAAGAGCCTGAGTCTAACCCTAACCCGAAGAGCCTGAGTCTAACCCTCACCCTAAGAGCATGAGTCTAACCCTAACCCTAAGAGCCTGAGTCTAACCCTCACCCTAAGAGCCTGAGTCTAACCCTAACCCTAAGAGCCTGAGTCTAACCCTAACCCTAAGAGCCTGAGTCTAACCCTAACCCTAAGAGCCTGAGTCTAACCCTAACCCTAAGAGCCTGAGTCTAACCCTCACCCTAAGAGCCTGAGTCTAACCCTAACCCTAAGAGCCTGAGTCTAACCCTCACTCTAAGAGCCTGAGTCTAACCCTAACCCTAAGAGCCTGAGTCTAACCCTAACCCTAAGAGCCTGAGTCTAACCCTCACCCTAAGAGCCTGAGTCTAACCCTAACCCTAAGAGCCTGAGTCTAACCCTCACCCTAAGAGCCTGAGTCTAACCCTAACCCTAAGAGCCTGAGTCTAACCCTAACCCTAAGAGCCTGAGTCTAACCCTAACCCTATAAGCCTGAGTCTAACCCTTACCCTAAGAGCCTGAGTCTAACCCTAACCCTATAAGCCTGAGTCTAACCCTAACCCTAAGAGCCTGAGTCTAACCCTAACCCTAAGAGCCTAAGTCTAACCCTCACCCTAAGAGCCTGAGTCTAACCCTAACCCTAAGAGCCTGAGTCTAACCCTAACCCTAAGAGCCTAAGTCTAACCCTCACCCTAAGAGCCTGAGTCTAACCCTAACCCTAAGAGCCTGAGTCTAACCCTAACCCTAAGAGCCTGAGTCTAACCCTAACCCGAAGAGCCTGAGTCTAACCCTCACCCTAAGAGCATGAGTCTAACCCTAACCCTAAGAGCCTGAGTCGAACCCTCACCCTACGAGCCTGAGTCTAACCCTCACCCTAAGAGCCTGAGTCTAACCCTAACCCTAAGAGCCTGAGTCTAACCCTCACCCTAAGAGCCTGAGTCTAACCCTAACCCTAAGAGCCTGAGTCTAACCCTAACCCTAAGAGCCTGAGTCTAACCCTAACCCTAAGAGCCTGAGTCTAACCCTCACCCTAAGAGCCTGAGTCTAACCCTAACCCTAAGAGCCTGAGTCTAACCCTAACCCTAAGAGCCTGAGTCTAACCCTAACCCTAAGAGCCTGAGTCTAACCCTAACCCTAAGAGCCTGAGTCTAACCCTCACCCTAAGAGCCGGAATCGAACCCTAACCCTAAGAGCCTGAGTCGAACCCTAACCCGAAGAGCCTGAGTCTAACCCTAACCCTAAGAGCCTGAGTCTAACCCTCACCCTAAGAGCCTGAGTCTAACCCTAACCCGAAGAGCCTGAGTCTAACCCTAACCCGAAGAGCCTGAGTCTAACCCTCACCCTAAGAGCCTGAGTCTAACCCTAACCCTATAAGCCTGAGTCTAACCCTAACCCTAAGAGCCTGAGTCTAACCCTAACCCTAAGAGCCTAAGTCTAACCCTCACCCTAAGAGCCTGAGTCTAACCCTAACCCTAAGAGCCTGAGTCTAACCCTAACCCTAAGAGCCTGAGTCTAACCCTAACCCGAAGAGCCTGAGTCTAACCCTCACCATAAGAGCCTGAGTCTAACCCTCACCCTAAGAGCCTGAGTCGAACCCTCACCCTACGAGCCTGAATCGAACCCTAACCCTAAGAGCCTGAGTCGAACCCTAACCCTAAGAGCCTGAGTCTAACCCTAACCCTAAGAGCCTGAGTCTAACCCTAACCCTAAGAGCCTGAGTCTAACCCTAACCCTAAGAACCTGAGTCTAACCCTAACCCTAAGAGCCTGAGTCTAACCCTCACCCTAAGAGCCTGAGTCTAACCCTAACCCTAAGAGCCTGAGTCTAACCCTAACCCTAAGAGCCTGAGTCTAACCCTAACCCTAAGAGCCTGAGTCTAACCCTAACCCTAAGAGCCTGAGTCTAACCCTCACCCTAAGAGCCTGAGTCTAACCCTAACCCTAAGAGCCTGAGTCTAACCCTCACCCTAAGAGCCTGAGTCTAACCCTCACCCTAAGAGCCTGAGTCTAACCCTAACCCTAAGAGCCTGAGTCTAACCCTAACCCGAAGAGCCTGAGTCTAACTCTTACCCTAAGAGCCTGAGTCTAACCCTAACCCTATAAGCCTGAGTCTAACCCTAACCCTAAGAGCCTGAGTCTAACCCTAACCCTAAGAGCCTAAGTCTAACCCTCACCCTAAGAGCCTGAGTCTAACCCTAACCCTAAGAGCCTGAGTCTAACCCTAACCCTAAGAGCCTGAGTCTAACCCTAACCCGAAGAGCCTGAGTCTAACCCTCACCATAAGAGCATGAGTCTAACCCTAACCCTAAGAGCCTGAGTCGAACCCTCACCCTACGAGCCTGAATCGAACCCTCACCCTAAGAGCCTGAGTCGAACCCTAACCCTAAGAGCCTGAGTCTAACCCTAACCCTAAAGAGCCTGAGTTAACCCTAACCCTAAGAGCCTGAGTCTAACCCTAACCCTAAGAGCCTGAGTCTAACCCTCACCCTAAGAGCCTGAGTCTAACCCTAACCCTAAGAGCCTGAGTCTAACCCTAACCCTAAGAGCCTGAGTCTAACCCTCACCCTAAGAGCCTGAGTCTAACCCTAACCCTAAGAGCCTGAGTCTAACCCTAACCCTAAGAGCCTGAGTCTAACCCTAACCCTAAGAGCCTGAGTCTAACCCTAACCCTAAGAGCCTGAGTCTAACCCTAACCCTAAGAGCCTGAGTCTAACCCTCACCCTAAGAGCCTGAGTCTAACCCTAACCCTAAGAGCCTGAGTCTAACCCTAACCCTAAGAGCCTGAGTCTAACCCTCACCCTAAGAGCCTGAGTCTAACCCTAACCCTAAGAGCCTGAGTCTAACCCTAACCCTAAGAGCCTGAGTCTAACCCTCACCCTAAGAGCCTGAGTCTAACCCTAACCCTAAGAGCCTGAGTCTAACCCTAACCCTACGAGCCTGAGTCTAACCCTAACCCGAAGAGCCTGAGTCTAACCCTAACCCTAAGAGCCTGAGTCTAACCCTAACCCGAAGAGCCTGAGTCTAACCCTAACCCTAAGAGCCTGAGTCTAACCCTCACCCTAAGAGCCTGAGTCTAACCCTCACCCTAAGAGCCTGAGTCTAACCCTAACCCTATAAGCCTGAGTCTAACCCTAACCCTAAGAGCCTGAGTCTAACCCTAACCCTAAGAGCCTGAAGTCTAACCCTAACCCTAAGAGCCTGAGTCTAACCCTCACCCTAAGAGCCTGAGTCTAACCCTAACCCTAAGAGCCTGAGTCTAACCCTAACCCTAAGAGCCTGAGTCTAACCCTAACCCGAAGAGCCTGAGTCTAACCCTAACCCTAAGAGCCTGAGTCTAACCCTAACCCTACGAGCCTGAGTCGAATCCTAATCCTACGAGCCTGAGTCTAACCCTAACCCTAAGAGCCTGAGTCTAACCCTCACCCTAAGAGCCTGAGTCTAACCCTAACCCTAAGAGCCTGAGTCTAACCCTCACCCTAAGAGCCTGAGTCTAACCCTAACCCTAAGAGCCTGAGTCTAACCCTAACCCTAAGAGCCTGAGTCTAACCCTCACCCTAAGAGCCTGAGTCTAACCCTCACCCTAAGAGCCTGAGTCTAACCCTAACCCGAAGAGCCTGAGTCTAACCCTCACCCTAAGAGCCTGAGTCTAACCCTCACCCTAAGAGCCTGAGTCTAACCCTAACCCTAAGAGCCTAAGTCTAACCCTCACCCTAAGAGCCTGAGTCTAACCCTAACCCGAAGAGCCTGAGTCTAACCCTCACCCTAAGAGCCTGAGTCTAACCCTCACCCTAAGAGCCTGAGTCGAACCCTAACCCTAAGAGCCTGAGTCTAACCCTAACCCTAAGAGCCTGAGTCTAACCCTCACCCTAAGAGCCTGAGTCTAACCCTAACCCTAAGAGCCTGAGTCTAACCCTAAGCCTAAGAGCCTGAGTCTAACCCTCACCCTAAGAGCCTGAGTCTAACCCTCACCCTAAGAGCCTGAGTCTAACCCTAACCCTACGAGCCTGAGTCTAACCCTAACCCGAAGAGCCTGAGTCTAACCCTAACCCTAAGAGCCTGAGTCTAACCCTCACCCTAAGAGCCTGAGTCTAACCCTCACCCTAAGAGCCTGAGTCTAACCCTAACCCTAAGAGCCTGAGTCTAACCCTAACCCTAAGAGCCTGAGTCTAACCCTCACCCTAAGAGCCTGAGTCTAACCCTCACCCTAAGAGCCTGAGTCTAACCCTCACCCTAAGAGCCTGAATCGAACCCTAACCCTAAGAGCCTGAGTCGAACCCTAACCCTAAGAGCCTGAGTCTAACCCTAACCCTAAGAGCCTGAGTCTAACCCTAACCCTAAGAGCCTGAGTCTAACCCTCACCCTAAGAGCCTGAGTCTAACCCTAACCCTAAGAGCCTGAGTCTAACCCTCACCCTAAGAGCCTGAGTCTAACCCTAACCCTAAGAGCCTGAGTCTAACCCTAACCCTAAGAGCCTGAGTCTAACCCTCACCCTAAGAGCCTGAGTCTAACCCTAACCCTAAGAGCCTGAGTCTAACCCTAACCCTAAGAGCCTGAGTCTAACCCTCACCCTAAGAGCCTGAGTCTAACCCTAACCCTAAGAGCCTGAGTCTAACCCTAACCCTACGAGCCTGAGTCTAACCCTAAGCCTAAGAGCCTGAGTCTAACCCTAACCCTAAGAGCCTGAGTCTAACCCTAACCCTAAGAGCCTGAGTCTAACCCTAACCCTAAGAGCCTGAGTCTAACCCTAACCCTAAGAGCCTGAGTCTAACCCTCACCCTAAGAGCCTGAGTCTAACCCTCACCCTAAGAGCCTGAGTCTAACCCTCACCCTAAGAGCCTGAGTCTAACCCTAAGCCTAAGAGCCTGAGTCTAACCCTCACCCTAAGAGCCTGAGTCTAACCCTCACCCTAAGAGCATGAGTCTAACCCTAACCCTAAGAGCCTGAGTCTAACCCTCACCCTAAGAGCCTGAGTCTAACCCTAACCCTAAGAGCCTGAGTCTAACCCTAACCCTAAGAGCCTGAGTCTAACCCTCACCCTAAGAGCCTGAGTCTAACCCTAAGCCTAAGAGCCTGAGTCTAACCCTCACCCTAAGAGCCTGAGTCTAACCCTAACCCTAAGAGCCTGAGTCTAACCCTAACCCTAAGAGCCTGAGTCGAACCCTAACCCTAAGAGCCTGAGTCTAACCCTAAGAGCCTGAGTCTAACCCTCACCCTAAGAGCCTGAGTCTAACCCTCACCCTAAGAGCCTGAGTCTAACCCTAACCCGAAGAGCCTGAGTCTAACCCTAACCCGAAGAGCCTGAGTCTAACCCTCACCCTAAGAGCCTGAGTCTAACCCTAACCCTATAAGCCTGAGTCTAACCCTAACCCTAAGAGCCTGAGTCTAACCCTAACCCTAAGAGCCTAAGTCTAACCCTCACCCTAAGAGCCTGAGTCTAACCCTAACCCTAAGAGCCTGAGTCTAACCCTAACCCTAAGAGCCTGAGTCTAACCCTAACCCGAAGAGCCTGAGTCTAACCCTCACCATAAGAGCATGAGTCTAACCCTAACCCTAAGAGCCTGAGTCGAACCCTCACCCTACGAGCCTGAATCGAACCCTAACCCTAAGAGCCTGAGTCGAACCCTAACCCTAAGAGCCTGAGTCTAACCCTCACCCTAAGAGCCTGAGTCTAACCCTAACCCTAAGAGCCTGAGTCTAACCCTCACCCTAAGAACCTGAGTCTAACCCTAACCCTAAGAGCCTGAGTCTAACCCTCACCCTAAGAGCCTGAGTCTAACCCTAACCCTAAGAGCCTGAGTCTAACCCTCACCCTAAGAGCCTGAGTCTAACCCTAACCCGAAGAGCCTGAGTCTAACCCTAACCCGAAGAGCCTGAGTCTAACCCTCACCCTAAGAGCCTGAGTCTAACCCTAACCCTAAGAGCCTGAGTCTAACCCTCACCCTAAGAGCCTGAGTCTAACCCTAAGCCTAAGAGCCTGAGTCTAACCCTAAGCCTAAGAGCCTGAGTCTAACCCTAAGCCTAAGAGCCTGAGTCTAACCCTAACCCGAAGAGCCTGAGTCTAACCCTTACCCTAAGAGCCTGAGTCTAACCCTAACCCTATAAGCCTGAGTCTAACCCTAACCCTAAGAGCCTGAGTCTAACCCTAACGCTAAGAGCCTAAGTCTAACCCTCACCCTAAGAGCCTGAGTCTAACCCTAACCCTAAGAGCCTGAGTCTAACCCTAACCCTAAGAGCCTGAGTCTAACCCTAACCCGAAGAGCCTGAGTCTAACCCTCACCATAAGAGCATGAGTCTAACCCTAACCCTAAGAGCCTGAGTCTAACCCTCACCCTAAGAGCCTGAGTCTAACCCTTACTCTAAGAGCCTGAGTCTAACCCTAACCCTAAGAGCCTGAGTCGAACCCTAACCCTACGAGCCTGAATCGAACCCTAACCCTAAGAGCCTGAGTCTAACCCTCACCCTAAGAGCCTGAGTCTAACCCTAAGCCTAAGAGCCTGAGTCTAACCCTAACCCTAAGAGCCTGAGTCTAACCCTAACCCTACGAGCCTGAGTCTAACCCTAACCCTAAGAGCCTGAGTCTAACCCTAACCCTAAGAGCCTGAGTCTAACCCTAACCCGAAGAGCCTGAGTCTAACCCTAACCCTAAGAGCCTGAGTCTAACCCTAACCCTACGAGCCTGAGTCGAATCCTAACCCTACGAGCCTGAGTCTAACCCTAACCCTAAGAGCCTGAGTCTAACCCTAACCCTAAGAGCCTGAGTCTAACCCTAAGCCTAAGAGCCTGAGTCTAACCCTAACCCTAAGAGCCTGAGTCGAACCCTAACCCTAAGAGCCTGAGTCTAACCCTAAGAGCCTGAGTCTAACCCTCACCCTAAGAGCCTGAGTCTAACCCTCACCCTAAGAGCCTGAGTCTAACCCTAACCCGAAGAGCCTGAGTCTAACCCTAACCCGAAGAGCCTGAGTCTAACCCTCACCCTAAGAGCCTGAGTCTAACCCTAACCCTAAGAGCCTGAGTCTAACCCTCACCCTAAGAGCCTGAGTCTAACCCTAACCCTAAGAGCCTGAGTCTAACCCTCACCCTAAGAGCCTGAGTCTAACCCTAACCCGAAGAGCCTGAGTCTAACCCTCACCCTAAGAGCATGAGTCTAACCCTAACCCTAAGAGCCTGAGTCGAACCCTCACCCTACGAGCCTGAATCGAACCCTAACCCTAAGAGCCTGAGTCGAACCCTAACCCTAAGAGCCTGAGTCTAACCCTCACCCTAAGAGCCTGAGTCTAACCCTAACCCTAAGAGCCTGAGTCTAACCCTCACCCTAAGAACCTGAGTCTAACCCTAACCCTAAGAGCCTGAGTCTAACCCTCACCCTAAGAGCCTGAGTCTAACCCTAACCCTAAGAGCCTGAGTCTAACCCTCACCCTAAGAGCCTGAGTCTAACCCTAACCCGAAGAGCCTGAGTCTAACCCTAACCCTAAGAGCCTGAGTCTAACCCTCACCCTAAGAGCCTGAGTCTAACCCTAACCCTAAGAGCCTGAGTCTAACCCTCACCCTAAGAGCCTGAGTCTAACCCTCACCCTAAGAGCCTGAGTCTAACCCTAACCCTAAGAGCCTGAGTCTAACCCTAACCCGAAGAGCCTGAGTCTAACCCTTACCCTAAGAGCCTGAGTCTAACCCTAACCCTAAGAGCCTGAGTCTAACCCTAACCCTAAGAGCCTGAGTCTAACCCTAACGCTAAGAGCCTAAGTCTAACCCTCACCCTAAGAGCCTGAGTCTAACCCTAACCCTAAGAGCCTGAGTCTAACCCTAACCCTAAGAGCCTGAGTCTAACCCTAACCCGAAGAGCCTGAGTCTAACCCTCACCATAAGAGCATGAGTCTAACCCTAACCCTAAGAGCCTGAGTCTAACCCTTACTCTAAGAGCCTGAGTCTAACCCTAACCCTAAGAGCCTGAGTCGAACCCTAACCCTACGAGCCTGAATCGAACCCTAACCCTAAGAGCCTGAGTCTAACCCTCACCCTAAGAGCCTGAGTCTAACCCTAAGCCTAAGAGCCTGAGTCTAACCCTAACCCTAAGAGCCTGAGTCTAACCCTAACCCTACGAGCCTGAGTCTAACCCTAACCCTAAGAGCCTGAGTCTAACCCTAACCCTAAGAGCCTGAGTCTAACCCTAACCCTAAGAGCCTGAGTCTAACCCTAACCCGAAGAGCCTGAGTCTAACCCTAACCCTAAGAGCCTGAGTCTAACCCTAACCCTAAGAGCCTGAGTCGAACCCTAACCCTAAGAGCCTGAGTCGAACCCTAACCCTAAGAGCCTGAGTCTAACCCTAAGCCTAAGAGCCTGAGTCTAACCCTAACCCTAAGAGCCTGAGTCTAACCCTAACCCTACGAGCCTGAGTCTAACCCTAACCCTAAGAGCCTGAGTCTAACCCTAACCCTAAGAGCCTGAGTCGAACCCTAACCCTAAGAGCCTGAGTCTAACCCTCACCCTAAGAGCCTGAGTCTAACCCTAACCCTAAGAGCCTGAGTCTAACCCTCACCCTAAGAGCCTGAGTCTAACCCTAACCCGAAGAGCCTGAGTCTAACCCTAACCCTAAGAGCCTGAGTCTAACCCTCACCCTAAGAGCCTGAGTCTAACCCTAACCCTAAGAGCCTGAGTCTAACCCTCACCCTAAGAGCCTGAGTCTAACCCTCACCCTAAGAGCCTGAGTCTAACCCTAACCCTAAGAGCCTGAGTCTAACCCTAACCCGAAGAGCCTGAGTCTAACCCTTACCCTAAGAGCCTGAGTCTAACCCTAACCCTAAGAGCCTGAGTCTAACCCTAACCCTAAGAGCCTGAGTCTAACCCTAACGCTAAGAGCCTAAGTCTAACCCTCACCCTAAGAGCCTGAGTCTAACCCTAACCCTAAGAGCCTGAGTCTAACCCTAACCCTAAGAGCCTGAGTCTAACCCTAACCCGAAGAGCCTGAGTCTAACCCTCACCATAAGAGCATGAGTCTAACCCTAACCCTAAGAGCCTGAGTCTAACCCTTACTCTAAGAGCCTGAGTCTAACCCTAACCCTAAGAGCCTGAGTCGAACCCTAACCCTACGAGCCTGAATCGAACCCTAACCCTAAGAGCCTGAGTCTAACCCTCACCCTAAGAGCCTGAGTCTAACCCTAAGCCTAAGAGCCTGAGTCTAACCCTAACCCTAAGAGCCTGAGTCTAACCCTAACCCTACGAGCCTGAGTCTAACCCTAACCCTAAGAGCCTGAGTCTAACCCTAACCCTAAGAGCCTGAGTCTAACCCTAACCCTAAGAGCCTGAGTCTAACCCTAACCCGAAGAGCCTGAGTCTAACCCTAACCCTAAGAGCCTGAGTCTAACCCTAACCCTAAGAGCCTGAGTCGAACCCTAACCCTAAGAGCCTGAGTCGAACCCTAACCCTAAGAGCCTGAGTCTAACCCTAAGCCTAAGAGCCTGAGTCTAACCCTAACCCTAAGAGCCTGAGTCTAACCCTAACCCTACGAGCCTGAGTCTAACCCTAACCCTAAGAGCCTGAGTCTAACCCTAACCCTAAGAGCCTGAGTCGAACCCTAACCCTAAGAGCCTGAGTCTAACCCTCACCCTAAGAGCCTGAGTCTAACCCTAAGCCTAAGAGCCTGAGTCTAACCCTAACCCTAAGAGCCTGAGTCTAACCCTAACCCTACGAGCCTGAGTCTAACCCTAACCCTAAGAGCCTGAGTCTAACCCTAACCCTAAGAGCCTGAGTCTAACCCTAACCCGAAGAGCCTGAGTCTAACCCTAACCCTAAGAGCCTGAGTCTAACCCTAACCCTAAGAGCCTGAGTCTAACCCTAACCCTAAGAGCCTGAGTCGAACCCTAACCCTAAGAGCCTGAGTCGAACCCTAACCCTAAGAGCCTGAGTCTAACCCTAACCCTAAGAGCCTGAGTCTAACCCTAACCCGAAGAGCCTGAGTCTAACCCTAACCCTACGAGCCTGAGTCTAACCCTAACCCTAAGAGCCTGAGTCTAACCCTAACCCTAAGAGCCTGAGTCGAACCCTAACCCTAAGAGCCTGAGTCTAACCCTAAGCCTAAGAGCCTGAGTCTAACCCTCACCCTAAGAGCCTGAGTCTAACCCTCACCCTAAGAGCCTGAGTCTAACCCTAACCCTAAGAGCCTGAGTCTAACCCTAACCCTAAGAGCCTGAGTCTAACCCTAACCCTAAGAGCCTGAGTCTAACCCTCACCCTAAGAGCCTGAGTCTAACCCTAACCCTAAGAGCCTGAGTCTAACCCTCACCCTAAGAGCCTGAGTCTAACCCTCACCCTAAGAGCCTGAAGTCTAACCCTAACCCTAAGAGTCTGAGTCTAACCCTCACCCTAAGAGCCTGAAGTCTAACCCTAACCCTAAGAGCCTGAGTCTAACCCTAACCCTAAGAGCCTGAGTCTAACCCTAACCCTAAGAGCCTGAGTATAACCCTCACCCTAAGAGCCTGAGTCTAACCCTAAGCCTAAGAGCCTGAGTCTAACCCTAAGCCTAAGAGCCTGAGTCTAACCCTAACCCTAAGAGCCTGAGTCTAACCCTAACCCTAAGAGCCTGAGTCTAACCCTAACCCTAAAGAGCCTGAGTTAACCCTAACCCTAAGAGCCTGAGTCTAACCCTAACCCTAAGAGCCTGAGTCTAACCCTCACCCTAAGAGCCTGAGTCTAACCCTAACCCTAAGAGCCTGAGTCTAACCCTCATCCTAAGAGCCTGAGTCTAACCCTAACCCTAAGAGCCTGAGTCTAACCCTCACCCTAAGAGCCTGAGTCTAACCCTCACCCTAAGAGCCTGAGTCTAACCCTAACCCTAAGAGCCTGAGTCTAACCCTAACCCTAAGAGCCTGAGTCTAACCCTAACCCTAAGAGCCTGAGTCTAACCCTAACCCTACGAGCCTGAGTCTAACCCTAACCCGAAGAGCCTGAGTCTAACCCTAACCCTACGAGCCTGAGTCGAATCCTAACCCTACGAGCCTGAGTCTAACCCTAACCCTAAGAGCCTGAGTCTAACCCTAACCCTAAGAGCCTGAGTCTAACCCTAAGCCTAAGAGCCTGAGTCTAACCCTAACCCTAAGAGCCTGAGTCGAACCCTAACCCTAAGAGCCTGAGTCTAACCCTAAGAGCCTGAGTCTAACCCTCACCCTAAGAGCCTGAGTCTAACCCTCACCCTAAGAGCCTGAGTCTAACCCTAACCCGAAGAGACTGAGTCTAACCCTAACCCGAAGAGCCTGAGTCTAACCCTCACCCTAAGAGCCTGAGTCTAACCCTAACCCTATAAGCCTGAGTCTAACCCTAACCCTAAGAGCCTGAGTCTAACCCTAACCCTAAGAGCCTAAGTCTAACCCTCACCCTAAGAGCCTGAGTCTAACCCTAACCCTAAGAGCCTGAGTCTAACCCTAACCCTAAGAGCCTGAGTCTAACCCTAACCCGAAGAGCCTGAGTCTAACCCTCACCATAAGAGCATGAGTCTAACCCTAACCCTAAGAGCCTGAGTCGAACCCTCACCCTACGAGCCTGAATCGAACCCTAACCCTAAGAGCCTGAGTCGAACCCTAACCCTAAGAGCCTGAGTCTAACCCTCACCCTAAGAGCCTGAGTCTAACCCTAACCCTAAGAGCCTGAGTCTAACCCTCACCCTAAGAACCTGAGTCTAACCCTAACCCTAAGAGCCTGAGTCTAACCCTCACCCTAAGAGCCTGAGTCTAACCCTAACCCTAAGAGCCTGAGTCTAACCCTAACCCGAAGAGCCTGAGTCTAACCCTAACCCTAAGAGCCTGAGTCTAACCCTCACCCTAAGAGCCTGAGTCTAACCCTAACCCTAAGAGCCTGAGTCTAACCCTCACCCTAAGAGCCTGAGTCTAACCCTCACCCTAAGAGCCTGAGTCTAACCCTAACCCTAAGAGCCTGAGTCTAACCCTAACCCGAAGAGCCTGAGTCTAACCCTTACCCTAAGAGCCTGAGTCTAACCCTAACCCTATAAGCCTGAGTCTAACCCTCACCCTAAGAGCCTGAGTCTAACCCTAACCCTAAGAGCCTGAGTCTAACCCTAACCCTAAGAGCCTGAGTCTAACCCTAACCCGAAGAGCCTGAGTCTAACCCTCACCCTAAGAGCCTGAGTCTAACCCTAACCCTAAGAGCCTGAGTCTAACCCTTACTCTAAGAGCCTGAGTCTAACCCTAACCCTAAGAGCCTGAGTCGAACCCTAACCCTACGAGCCTGAATCGAACCCTAACCCTAAGAGCCTGAGTCTAACCCTCACCCTAAGAGCCTGAGTCTAACCCTCACCCTAAGAGCCTGAGTCTAACCCTAACCCTAAGAGCCTGAGTCTAACCCTAACCCTACGAGTCTGAGTCTAACCCTAACCCTAAGAGCCTGAGTCTAACCCTAACCCTAAGAGCCTGAGTCTAACCCTAACCCGAAGAGCCTGAGTCTAACCCTAACCCTAAGAGCCTGAGTCTAACCCTATCCCTACGAGCCTGAGTCGAATCCTAACCCTACGAGACTGAGTCTAACCCTAACCCTAAGAGCCTGAGTCTAACCCTAACCCTAAGAGCCTGAGTATAACCCTAAGCCTAAGAGCCTGAGTCTAACCCTAAGCCTAAGAGCCTGAGTCTAACCCTCACCCTAAGAGCCTGAGTCTAACCCTCACCCTAAGAGCCTGAAGTCTAACCCTAACCCTAAGAGCCTGAGTCTAACCCTAACCCTAAGAGCCTGAGTCTAACCCTAACCCTAAGAGCCTGAGTCTAACCCTCACCCTAAGAGCCTGAGTCTAACCCTAACCCTAAGAGCCTGAGTCTAACCCTCACCCTAAGAGCCTGAGTCTAACCCTCACCCTAAGAGCCTGAAGTCTAACCCTAACCCTAAGGGTCTGAGTCTAACCCTCACCCTAAGAGCCTGAAGTCTAACCCTAACCCTAAGAGCCTGAGTCTAACCCTAACCCTAAGAGCCTGAGTCTAACCCTAACCCTAAGAGCCTGAGTCTAACCCTCACCCTAAGAGCCTGAAGTCTAACCCTAACCCTAAGAGCCTGAGTCTAACCCTAACCCTAAGAGCCTGAGTCTAACCCTCACCCTAAGAGCCTGAGTCTAACCCTCACCCTAAGAGCCTGAGTCTAACCCTAACCCTAAGAGCCTGAGTCTAACCCTCACCCTAAGAGCCTGAGTCTAACCCTCACCCTAAGAGCCTGAGTCTAACCCTAACCCGAAGAGCCTGAGTCTAACCCTAACCCGAAGAGCCTGAGTCTAACCCTAACCCTAAGAGCCTGAGTCTAACCCTAACCCTACGAGCCTGAGTCGAATCCTAACCCTACGAGCCTGAGTCTAACCCTAACCCTAAGAGCCTGAGTCTAACCCTAACCCTAAGAGCCTGAGTATAACCCTAAGCCTAAGAGCCTGAGTCTAACCCTAAGCCTAAGAGCCTGAGTCTAACCCTCACCCTAAGAGCCTGAGTCTAACCCTCACCCTAAGAGCCTGAAGTCTAACCCTAACCCTAAGAGCCTGAGTCTAACCCTAACCCTAAGAGCCTGAGTCTAACCCTAACCCTAAGAGCCTGAGTCTAACCCTCACCCTAAGAGCCTGAGTCTAACCCTAACCCTAAGAGCCTGAGTCTAACCCTCACCCTAAGAGCCTGAGTCTAACCCTCACCCTAAGAGCCTGAAGTCTAACCCTAACCCTAAGGGTCTGAGTCTAACCCTCACCCTAAGAGCCTGAAGTCTAACCCTAACCCTAAGAGCCTGAGTCTAACCCTAACCCTAAGAGCCTGAGTCTAACCCTAACCCTAAGAGCCTGAGTATAACCCTCACCCTAAGAGCCTGAGTCTAACCCTAACCCTAAGAGCCTGAGTCTAACCCTCACCCTAAGAGCCTGAGTCTAACCCTCACCCTAAGAGCCTGAGTCTAACCCTAACCCTAAGAGCCTGAGTCTAACCCTAACCCTAAGAGCCTGAGTCTAACCCTAACCCTAAGAGCCTGAGTCTAACCCTAACCCTAAAGAGCCTGAGTCTAACCCTCACCCTAAGAGCCTGAGTCTAACCCTAACCCTAAGAGCCTGAGTCTAACCCTCACCCTAAGAGCCTGAGTCTAACCCTCACCCTAAGAGCCTGAGTCTAACCCTAACCCTAAGAGCCTGAGTCTAACCCTAACCCGAAGAGCCTGAGTCTAACCCTTACCCTAAGAGCCTGAGTCTAACCCTAACCCTATAAGCCTGAGTCTAACCCTAACCCTAAGAGCCTGAGTCTAACCCTAACGCTAAGAGCCTAAGTCTAACCCTCACCCTAAGAGCCTGAGTCTAACCCTAACCCTAAGAGCCTGAGTCTAACCCTAACCCTAAGAGCCTGAGTCTAACCCTAACCCGAAGAGCCTGAGTCTAACCCTCACCATAAGAGCATGAGTCTAACCCTAACCCTAAGAGCCTGAGTCTAACCCTCACCCTAAGAGCCTGAGTCTAACCCTTACTCTAAGAGCCTGAGTCTAACCCTAACCCTAAGAGCCTGAGTCGAACCCTAACCCTACGAGCCTGAATCGAACCCTAACCCTAAGAGCCTGAGTCTAACCCTAACCCTACGAGCCTGAGTCTAACCCTAACCCTAAGAGCCTGAGTCTAACCCTAACCCTAAGAGCCTGAGTCGAACCCTAACCCTAAGAGCCTGAGTCTAACCCTCACCCTAAGAGCCTGAGTCTAACCCTAAGCCTAAGAGCCTGAGTCTAACCCTAACCCTAAGAGCCTGAGTCTAACCCTAACCCTACGAGCCTGAGTCTAACCCTAACCCTAAGAGCCTGAGTCTAACCCTAACCCTAAGAGCCTGAGTCTAACCCTAACCCGAAGAGCCTGAGTCTAACCCTAACCCTAAGAGCCTGAGTCTAACCCTAACCCTAAGAGCCTGAGTCTAACCCTAACCCTAAGAGCCTGAGTCGAACCCTAACCCTAAGAGCCTGAGTCGAACCCTAACCCTAAGAGCCTGAGTCTAACCCTAACCCTAAGAGCCTGAGTCTAACCCTAACCCGAAGAGCCTGAGTCTAACCCTAACCCTACGAGCCTGAGTCTAACCCTAACCCTAAGAGCCTGAGTCTAACCCTAACCCTAAGAGCCTGAGTCGAACCCTAACCCTAAGAGCCTGAGTCTAACCCTAAGCCTAAGAGCCTGAGTCTAACCCTCACCCTAAGAGCCTGAGTCTAACCCTCACCCTAAGAGCCTGAGTCTAACCCTAACCCTAAGAGCCTGAGTCTAACCCTAACCCTAAGAGCCTGAGTCTAACCCTAACCCTAAGAGCCTGAGTCTAACCCTCACCCTAAGAGCCTGAGTCTAACCCTAACCCTAAGAGCCTGAGTCTAACCCTCACCCTAAGAGCCTGAGTCTAACCCTCACCCTAAGAGCCTGAAGTCTAACCCTAACCCTAAGAGTCTGAGTCTAACCCTAACCCGAAGAGCCTGAAGTCTAACCCTAACCCTAAGAGCCTGAGTCTAACCCTAACCCTAAGAGCCTGAGTCTAACCCTCACCCTAAGAGCCTGAGTCTAACCCTCACCCTAAGAGCCTGAGTCTAACCCTAAGCCTAAGAGCCTGAGTCTAACCCTAAGCCTAAGAGCCTGAGTCTAACCCTAACCCTAAGAGCCTGAGTCTAACCCTAACCCGAAGAGCCTGAGTCTAACCCTCACCCTAAGAGCCTGAGTCTAACCCTAACCCGAAGAGCCTGAGTCTAACCCTAACCCTAAGAGCCTGAGTCTAACCCTCACCCTAAGAGCCTGAGTCTAACCCTAACCCTAAGAGCCTGAGTCTAACCCTCATCCTAAGAGCATGAGTCTAACCCTAACCCTAAGAGCCTGAGTCTAACCCTCACCCTAAGAGCCTGAGTCTAACCCTCACCCTAAGAGCCTGAGTCTAACCCTAACCCTAAGAGCCTGAGTCTAACCCTAACCCTAAGAGCCTGAGTCTAACCCTAACCCTAAGAGCCTGAGTCTAACCCTAACCCTACGAGCCTGAGTCTAACCCTAACCCGAAGAGCCTGAGTCTAACCCTAACCCTACGAGCCTGAGTCGAATCCTAACCCTACGAGCCTGAGTCTAACCCTAACCCTAAGAGCCTGAGTCTAACCCTAACCCTAAGAGCCTGAGTCTAACCCTAAGCCTAAGAGCCTGAGTCTAACCCTAACCCTAAGAGCCTGAGTCGAACCCTAACCCTAAGAGCCTGAGTCTAACCCTAAGAGCCTGAGTCTAACCCTCACCCTAAGAGCCTGAGTCTAACCCTCACCCTAAGAGCCTGAGTCTAACCCTAACCCGAAGAGCCTGAGTCTAACCCTAACCCGAAGAGCCTGAGTCTAACCCTCACCCTAAGAGCCTGAGTCTAACCCTAACCCTATAAGCCTGAGTCTAACCCTAACCCTAAGAGCCTGAGTCTAACCCTAACCCTAAGAGCCTAAGTCTAACCCTCACCCTAAGAGCCTGAGTCTAACCCTAACCCTAAGAGCCTGAGTCTAACCCTAACCCTAAGAGCCTGAGTCTAACCCTAACCCGAAGAGCCTGAGTCTAACCCTCACCATAAGAGCATGAGTCTAACCCTAACCCTAAGAGCCTGAGACGAACCCTCACCCTACGAGCCTGAATCGAACCCTAACCCTAAGAGCCTGAGTCGAACCCTAACCCTAAGAGCCTGAGTCTAACCCTCACCCTAAGAGCCTGAGTCTAACCCTAACCCTAAGAGCCTGAGTCTAACCCTCACCCTAAGAACCTGAGTCTAACCCTAACCCTAAGAGCCTGAGTCTAACCCTCACCCTAAGAGCCTGAGTCTAACCCTAACCCTAAGAGCCTGAGTCTAACCCTAACCCGAAGAGCCTGAGTCTAACCCTAACCCTAAGAGCCTGAGTCTAACCCTAACCCTAAGAGCCTGAGTCTAACCCTTACTCTAAGAGCCTGAGTCTAACCCTAAGCCTAAGAGCCTGAGTCTAACCCTAACCCTAAGAGCCTGAGTCTAACCCTAACCCTAAGAGCCTGAGTCTAACCCTCACCCTAAGAGCCTGAGTCTAACCCTTACCCTAAGAGCCTGAGTCTAACCCTAACCCTATAAGCCTGAGTCTAACCCTAACCCTAAGAGCCTGAGTCTAACCCTAACGCTAAGAGCCTAAGTCTAACCCTCACCCTAAGAGCCTGAGTCTAACCCTAACCCTAAGAGCCTGAGTCTAACCCTAACCCTAAGAGCCTGAGTCTAACCCTAACCCGAAGAGCCTGAGTCTAACCCTCACCCTAAGAGCCTGAGTCTAACCCTAACCCTAAGAGCCTGAGTCTAACCCTTACTCTAAGAGCCTGAGTCTAACCCTAACCCTAAGAGCCTGAGTCGAACCCTAACCCTACGAGCCTGAATCGAACCCTAACCCTAAGAGCCTGAGTCTAACCCTCACCCTAAGAGCCTGAGTCTAACCCTCACCCTAAGAGCCTGAGTCTAACCCTAACCCTAAGAGCCTGAGTCTAACCCTAACCCTACGAGTCTGAGTCTAACCCTAACCCTAAGAGCCTGAGTCTAACCCTAACCCTAAGAGCCTGAGTCTAACCCTAACCCGAAGAGCCTGAGTCTAACCCTAACCCTAAGAGCCTGAGTCTAACCCTAACCCTACGAGCCTGAGTCGAATCCTAACCCTACGAGACTGAGTCTAACCCTAACCCTAAGAGCCTGAGTCTAACCCTAACCCTAAGAGCCTGAGTATAACCCTAAGCCTAAGAGCCTGAGTCTAACCCTAAGCCTAAGAGCCTGAGTCTAACCCTCACCCTAAGAGCCTGAGTCTAACCCTCACCCTAAGAGCCTGAAGTCTAACCCTAACCCTAAGAGCCTGAGTCTAACCCTAACCCTAAGAGCCTGAGTCTAACCCTAACCCTAAGAGCCTGAGTCTAACCCTCACCCTAAGAGCCTGAGTCTAACCCTAACCCTAAGAGCCTGAGTCTAACCCTCACCCTAAGAGCCTGAGTCTAACCCTCACCCTAAGAGCCTGAAGTCTAACCCTAACCCTAAGGGTCTGAGTCTAACCCTCACCCTAAGAGCCTGAAGTCTAACCCTAACCCTAAGAGCCTGAGTCTAACCCTAACCCTAAGAGCCTGAGTCTAACCCTAACCCTAAGAGCCTGAGTCTAACCCTCACCCTAAGAGCCTGAAGTCTAACCCTAACCCTAAGAGCCTGAGTCTAACCCTAACCCTAAGAGCCTGAGTCTAACCCTCACCCTAAGAGCCTGAGTCTAACCCTCACCCTAAGAGCCTGAGTCTAACCCTAACCCTAAGAGCCTGAGTCTAACCCTCACCCTAAGAGCCTGAGTCTAACCCTCACCCTAAGAGCCTGAGTCTAACCCTAACCCGAAGAGCCTGAGTCTAACCCTAACCCGAAGAGCCTGAGTCTAACCCTAACCCTAAGAGCCTGAGTCTAACCCTAACCCTACGAGCCTGAGTCGAATCCTAACCCTACGAGCCTGAGTCTAACCCTAACCCTAAGAGCCTGAGTCTAACCCTAACCCTAAGAGCCTGAGTATAACCCTAAGCCTAAGAGCCTGAGTCTAACCCTAAGCCTAAGAGCCTGAGTCTAACCCTCACCCTAAGAGCCTGAGTCTAACCCTCACCCTAAGAGCCTGAAGTCTAACCCTAACCCTAAGAGCCTGAGTCTAACCCTAACCCTAAGAGCCTGAGTCTAACCCTAACCCTAAGAGCCTGAGTCTAACCCTCACCCTAAGAGCCTGAGTCTAACCCTAACCCTAAGAGCCTGAGTCTAACCCTCACCCTAAGAGCCTGAGTCTAACCCTCACCCTAAGAGCCTGAAGTCTAACCCTAACCCTAAGGGTCTGAGTCTAACCCTCACCCTAAGAGCCTGAAGTCTAACCCTAACCCTAAGAGCCTGAGTCTAACCCTAACCCTAAGAGCCTGAGTCTAACCCTAACCCTAAGAGCCTGAGTATAACCCTCACCCTAAGAGCCTGAGTCTAACCCTAAGCCTAAGAGCCTGAGTCTAACCCTAACCCTAAGAGCCTGAGTCTAACCCTAACCCTAAGAGCCTGAGTCTAACCCTAACCCGAAGAGCCTGAGTCTAACCCTAACCCTAAGAGCCTGAGTCTAACCCTCACCCTAAGAGCCTGAGTCTAACCCTCACCCTAAGAGCCTGAGTCTAACCCTAACCCTAAGAGCCTGAGTCTAACCCTAACCCTAAGAGCCTGAGTCTAACCCTAACCCTAAGAGCCTGAGTCTAACCCTAACCCTAAAGAGCCTGAGTCTAACCCTCACCCTAAGAGCCTGAGTCTAACCCTAACCCTAAGAGCCTGAGTCTAACCCTCACCCTAAGAGCCTGAGTCTAACCCTCACCCTAAGAGCCTGAGTCTAACCCTAACCCTAAGAGCCTGAGTCTAACCCTAACCCGAAGAGCCTGAGTCTAACCCTTACCCTAAGAGCCTGAGTCTAACCCTAACCCTATAAGCCTGAGTCTAACCCTAACCCTAAGAGCCTGAGTCTAACCCTAACGCTAAGAGCCTAAGTCTAACCCTCACCCTAAGAGCCTGAGTCTAACCCTAACCCTAAGAGCCTGAGTCTAACCCTAACCCTAAGAGCCTGAGTCTAACCCTAACCCGAAGAGCCTGAGTCTAACCCTCACCATAAGAGCATGAGTCTAACCCTAACCCTAAGAGCCTGAGTCTAACCCTCACCCTAAGAGCCTGAGTCTAACCCTTACTCTAAGAGCCTGAGTCTAACCCTAACCCTAAGAGCCTGAGTCGAACCCTAACCCTACGAGCCTGAATCGAACCCTAACCCTAAGAGCCTGAGTCTAACCCTCACCCTAAGAGCCTGAGTCTAACCCTAAGCCTAAGAGCCTGAGTCTAACCCTAACCCTAAGAGCCTGAGTCTAACCCTAACCCTACGAGCCTGAGTCTAACCCTAACCCTAAGAGCCTGAGTCTAACCCTAACCCTAAGAGCCTGAGTCTAACCCTAACCCGAAGAGCCTGAGTCTAACCCTAACCCTAAGAGCCTGAGTCTAACCCTAACCCTACGAGCCTGAGTCGAATCCTAACCCTACGAGCCTGAGTCTAACCCTAACCCTAAGAGCCTGAGTCTAACCCTAACCCTAAGAGCCTGAGTCTAACCCTAAGCCTAAGAGCCTGAGTCTAACCCTAACCCTAAGAGCCTGAGTCTAACCCTCACCCTAAGAGCCTGAGTCTAACCCTCACCCTAAGAGCCTGAAGTCTAACCCTAACCCTAAGAGCCTGAGTCTAACCCTAACCCTAAGAGCCTGAGTCTAACCCTAACCCTAAGAGCCTGAGTCTAACCCTCACCCTAAGAGCCTGAGTCTAACCCTAACCCTAAGAGCCTGAGTCTAACCCTCACCCTAAGAGCCTGAGTCTAACCCTCACCCTAAGAGCCTGAAGTCTAACCCTAACCCTAAGAGTCTGAGTCTAACCCTCACCCTAAGAGCCTGAAGTCTAACCCTAACCCTAAGAGCCTGAGTCTAACCCTAACCCTAAGAGCCTGAGTCTAACCCTAACCCTAAGAGCCTGAGTATAACCCTCACCCTAAGAGCCTGAGTCTAACCCTAAGCCTAAGAGCCTGAGTCTAACCCTAACCCTAAGAGCCTGAGTCTAACCCTAACCCTAAGAGCCTGAGTCTAACCCTAACCCTAAGAGCCTGAGTCTAACCCTAACCCTAAGAGCCTGAGTCTAACCCTAACCCTAAAGAGCCTGAGTTAACCCTAACCCTAAGAGCCTGAGTCTAACCCTAACCCTAAGAGCCTGAGTCTAACCCTCACCCTAAGAGCCTGAGTCTAACCCTAACCCTAAGAGCCTGAGTCTAACCCTCATCCTAAGAGCCTGAGTCTAACCCTAACCCTAAGAGCCTGAGTCTAACCCTCACCCTAAGAGCCTGAGTCTAACCCTCACCCTAAGAGCCTGAGTCTAACCCTAACCCTAAGAGCCTGAGTCTAACCCTAACCCTAAGAGCCTGAGTCTAACCCTCACCCTAAGAGCCTGAGTCTAACCCTAACCCTAAGAGCCTGAGTCTAACCCGAACCCGAAGAGCCTGAGTCTAACCCTCACCCTAAGAGCCTGAAGTCTAACCCTAACCCTAAGAGTCTGAGTCTAACCCTCACCCTAAGAGCCTGAAGTCTAACCCTAACCCTAAGAGTCTGAGTCTAACCCTAACCCTAAAGAGCCTGAGTCTAACCCTCACCCTAAGAGCCTGAGTCGAACCCTAACCCTAAGAGCCTGAGTCTAACCCTCACCCTAAGAGCCTGAGTCTAACCCTAACCCTAAGAGCCTGAGTCTAACCCTAACCCTAAGAGCCTGAGTCTAACCCTCACCCTAAGAGCCTGAGTCTAACCCTAACCCTAAGAGCCTGAGTCTAACCCTCACCCTAAGAGCCTGAGTCTAACCCTCACCCTAAGAGCCTGAAGTCTAACCCTAACCCTAAGGGTCTGAGTCTAACCCTCACCCTAAGAGCCTGAAGTCTAACCCTAACCCTAAGAGCCTGAGTCTAACCCTAACCCTAAGAGCCTGAGTCTAACCCTAACCCTAAGAGCCTGAGTCTAACCCTCACCCTAAGAGCCTGAAGTCTAACCCTAACCCTAAGAGCCTGAGTCTAACCCTAACCCTAAGAGCCTGAGTCTAACCCTCACCCTAAGAGCCTGAGTCTAACCCTCACCCTAAGAGCCTGAGTCTAACCCTAACCCTAAGAGCCTGAGTCTAACCCTCACCCTAAGAGCCTGAGTCTAACCCTCACCCTAAGAGCCTGAGTCTAACCCTAACCCTAAGAGCCTGAGTCTAACCCTAACCCGAAGAGCCTGAGTCTAACCCTAACCCTAAGAGCCTGAGTCTAACCCTAACCCTACGAGCCTGAGTCGAATCCTAACCCTACGAGCCTGAGTCTAACCCTAACCCTAAGAGCCTGAGTCTAACCCTAACCCTAAGAGCCTGAGTATAACCCTAAGCCTAAGAGCCTGAGTCTAACCCTAAGCCTAAGAGCCTGAGTCTAACCCTCACCCTAAGAGCCTGAGTCTAACCCTCACCCTAAGAGCCTGAAGTCTAACCCTAACCCTAAGAGCCTGAGTCTAACCCTAACCCTAAGAGCCTGAGTCTAACCCTAACCCTAAGAGCCTGAGTCTAACCCTCACCCTAAGAGCCTGAGTCTAACCCTAACCCTAAGAGCCTGAGTCTAACCCTCACCCTAAGAGCCTGAGTCTAACCCTCACCCTAAGAGCCTGAAGTCTAACCCTAACCCTAAGGGTCTGAGTCTAACCCTAACCCTAAGAGCCTGAGTCTAACCCTAACCCTAAGAGCCTGAGTCTAACCCTCACCCTAAGAGCCTGAGTCTAACCCTAACCCTAAGAGCCTGAGTCTAACCCTCATCCTAAGAGCCTGAGTCTAACCCTAACCCTAAGAGCCTGAGTCTAACCCTCACCCTAAGAGCCTGAGTCTAACCCTCACCCTAAGAGCCTGAGTCTAACCCTAACCCTAAGAGCCTGAGTCTAACCCTAACCCTAAGAGCCTGAGTCTAACCCTCACCCTAAGAGCCTGAGTCTAACCCTAACCCTAAGAGCCTGAGTCTAACCCTCACCCTAAGAGCCTGAGTCTAACCCTCACCCTAAGAGCCTGAAGTCTAACCCTAACCCTAAGGGTCTGAGTCTAACCCTCACCCTAAGAGCCTGAAGTCTAACCCTAACCCTAAGAGCCTGAGTCTAACCCTAACCCTAAGAGCCTGAGTCTAACCCTAACCCTAAGAGCCTGAGTCTAACCCTCACCCTAAGAGCCTGAAGTCTAACCCTAACCCTAAGAGCCTGAGTCTAACCCTAACCCTAAGAGCCTGAGTCTAACCCTCACCCTAAGAGCCTGAGTCTAACCCTCACCCTAAGAGCCTGAGTCTAACCCTAACCCTAAGAGCCTGAGTCTAACCCTCACCCTAAGAGCCTGAGTCTAACCCTCACCCTAAGAGCCTGAGTCTAACCCTAACCCTAAGAGCCTGAGTCTAACCCTAACCCGAAGAGCCTGAGTCTAACCCTAACCCTAAGAGCCTGAGTCTAACCCTAACCCTACGAGCCTGAGTCGAATCCTAACCCTACGAGCCTGAGTCTAACCCTAACCCTAAGAGCCTGAGTCTAACCCTAACCCTAAGAGCCTGAGTATAACCCTAAGCCTAAGAGCCTGAGTCTAACCCTAAGCCTAAGAGCCTGAGTCTAACCCTCACCCTAAGAGCCTGAGTCTAACCCTCACCCTAAGAGCCTGAAGTCTAACCCTAACCCTAAGAGCCTGAGTCTAACCCTAACCCTAAGAGCCTGAGTCTAACCCTAACCCTAAGAGCCTGAGTCTAACCCTCACCCTAAGAGCCTGAGTCTAACCCTAACCCTAAGAGCCTGAGTCTAACCCTCACCCTAAGAGCCTGAGTCTAACCCTCACCCTAAGAGCCTGAAGTCTAACCCTAACCCTAAGGGTCTGAGTCTAACCCTCACCCTAAGAGCCTGAAGTCTAACCCTAACCCTAAGAGCCTGAGTCTAACCCTAACCCTAAGAGCCTGAGTCTAACCCTAACCCTAAGAGCCTGAGTATAACCCTCACCCTAAGAGCCTGAGTCTAACCCTAAGCCTAAGAGCCTGAGTCTAACCCTAACCCTAAGAGCCTGAGTCTAACCCTAACCCTAAGAGCCTGAGTCTAACCCTAACCCGAAGAGCCTGAGTCTAACCCTAACCCTAAGAGCCTGAGTCTAACCCTCACCCTAAGAGCCTGAGTCTAACCCTAACCCTAAGAGCCTGAGTCTAACCCTAACCCTAAGAGCCTGAGTCTAACCCTAACCCTAAGAGCCTGAGTCTAACCCTAACACTAAGAGCCTGAGTCTAACCCTCACCCTAAGAGCCTGAGTCTAACCCTAACCCTAAGAGCCTGAGTCTAACCCTCACCCTAAGAGCCTGAGTCTAACCCTCACCCTAAGAGCCTGAGTCTAACCCTAACCCTAAGAGCCTGAGTCTAACCCTAACCCGAAGAGCCTGAGTCTAACCCTTACCCTAAGAGCCTGAGTCTAACCCTAACCCTATAAGCCTGAGTCTAACCCTAACCCTAAGAGCCTGAGTCTAACCCTAACGCTAAGAGCCTAAGTCTAACCCTCACCCTAAGAGCCTGAGTCTAACCCTAACCCTAAGAGCCTGAGTCTAACCCTAACCCTAAGAGCCTGAGTCTAACCCTAACCCGAAGAGCCTGAGTCTAACCCTCACCATAAGAGCATGAGTCTAACCCTAACCCTAAGAGCCTGAGTCTAACCCTCACCCTAAGAGCCTGAGTCTAACCCTTACTCTAAGAGCCTGAGTCTAACCCTAACCCTAAGAGCCTGAGTCGAACCCTAACCCTACGAGCCTGAATCGAACCCTAACCCTAAGAGCCTGAGTCTAACCCTCACCCTAAGAGCCTGAGTCTAACCCTAAGCCTAAGAGCCTGAGTCTAACCCTAACCCTAAGAGCCTGAGTCTAACCCTAACCCTACGAGCCTGAGTCTAACCCTAACCCTAAGAGCCTGAGTCTAACCCTAACCCTAAGAGCCTGAGTCTAACCCTAACCCGAAGAGCCTGAGTCTAACCCTAACCCTAAGAGCCTGAGTCTAACCCTAACCCTAAGAGCCTGAGTCTAACCCTAACCCTACGAGCCTGAGTCTAACCCTAACCCTAAGAGCCTGAGTCTAACCCTAACCCTAAGAGCCTGAGTCTAACCCTAAGCCTAAGAGCCTGAGTCTAACCCTAACCCTAAGAGCCTGAGTCTAACCCTCACCCTAAGAGCCTGAGTCTAACCCTCACCCTAAGAGCCTGAGTCTAACCCTCACCCTAAGAGCCTGAAGTCTAACCCTAACCCTAAGAGCCTGAGTCTAACCCTAACCCTAAGAGCCTGAGTCTAACCCTCACCCTAAGAGCCTGAGTCTAACCCTAACCCTAAGAGCCTGAGTCTAACCCTCACCCTAAGAGCCTGAGTCTAACCCTCACCCTAAGAGCCTGAAGTCTAACCCTAACCCTAAGAGTCTGAGTCTAACCCTCACCCTAAGAGCCTGAAGTCTAACCCTAACCCTAAGAGCCTGAGTCTAACCCTAACCCTAAGAGCCTGAGTCTAACCCTAACCCTAAGAGCCTGAGTATAACCCTCACCCTAAGAGCCTGAGTCTAACCCTAAGCCTAAGAGCCTGAGTCTAACCCTAACCCTAAGAGCCTGAGTCTAACCCTCACCCTAAGAGCCTGAGTCTAACCCTCACCCTAAGAGCCTGAGTCTAACCCTCACCCTAAGAGCCTGAGTCTAACCCTAACCCGAAGAGCCTGAGTCTAACCCTAACCCGAAGAGCCTGAGTCTAACCCTAACCCTAAGAGCCTGAGTCTAACCCTCACCCTAAGAGCCTGAGTCTAACCCTAACCCTAAGAGCCTGAGTCTAACCCTCATCCTAAGAGCCTGAGTCTAACCCTAACCCTAAGAGCCTGAGTCTAACCCTCACCCTAAGAGCCTGAGTCTAACCCTCACCCTAAGAGCCTGAGTCTAACCCTAACCCTAAGAGCCTGAGTCTAACCCTAACCCTAAGAGCCTGAGTCTAACCCTCACCCTAAGAGCCTGAGTCTAACCCTAACCCTAAGAGCCTGAGTCTAACCCTCACCCTAAGAGCCTGAGTCTAACCCTCACCCTAAGAGCCTGAAGTCTAACCCTAACCCTAAGAGTCTGAGTCTAACCCTCACCCTAAGAGCCTGAAGTCTAACCCTAACCCTAAGAGTCTGAGTCTAACCCTAACCCTAAAGAGCCTGAGTCTAACCCTCACCCTAAGAGCCTGAGTCGAACCCTAACCCTAAGAGCCTGAGTCTAACCCTCACCCTAAGAGCCTGAGTCTAACCCTAACCCTAAGAGCCTGAGTCTAACCCTAACCCTAAGAGCCTGAGTCTAACCCTCACCCTAAGAGCCTGAGTCTAACCCTAACCCTAAGAGCCTGAGTCTAACCCTAACCCTAAGAGCCTGAGTCTAACCCTAACCCTAAGAGCCTGAGTCTAACCCGAACCCGAAGAGCCTGAGTCTAACCCTCACCCTAAGAGCCTGAGTCTAACCCTAACCCTACGAGCCTGAGTCTAACCCTAACCCTAAGAGCCTGAGTCGAACCCTCACCCTAAGAGCCTGAGTCTAACCCTCACCCTAAGAGCCTGAGTCTAACCCTAACCCTAAGAGCCTGAGTCTAACCCTAAGAGCCTGAGTCTAACCCTCACCCTAAGAGCCTGAGTCTAACCCTCACCCTAAGAGCCTGAGTCTAACCCTAACCCGAAGAGCCTGAGTCTAACCCTAACCCTAAGAGCCTGAGTCTAACCCTCACCCTAAGAGCCTGAGTCTAACCCTAACCCTATAAGCCTGAGTCTAACCCTAACCCTAAGAGCCTGAGTCTAACCCTAACCCTAAGAGCCTAAGTCTAACCCTCACCCTAAGAGCCTGAGTCTAACCCTAACCCTAAGAGCCTGAGTCTAACCCTAACCCTAAGAGCCTGAGTCTAACCCTAACCCGAAGAGCCTGAGTCTAACCCTCACCCTAAGAGCATGAGTCTAACCCTAACCCTAAGAGCCTGAGTCTAACCCTCACCCTAAGAGCCTGAGTCTAACCCTAACCCTAAGAGCCTGAGTCTAACCCTAACCCTAAGAGCCTGAGTCTAACCCTAACCCTAAGAGCCTGAGTCTAACCCTCACCCTAAGAGCCTGAGTCTAACCCTAACCCTAAGAGCCTGAGTCTAACCCTCACTCTAAGAGCCTGAGTCTAACCCTAACCCTAAGAGCCTGAGTCTAACCCTAACCCTAAGAGCCTGAGTCTAACCCTCACCCTAAGAGCCTGAGTCTAACCCTAACCCTAAGAGCCTGAGTCTAACCCTCACCCTAAGAGCCTGAGTCTAACCCTCACCCTAAGAGCCTGAGTCTAACCCTAACCCTAAGAGCCTGAGTCTAACCCTAACCCGAAGAGCCTGAGTCTAACCCTTACCCTAAGAGCCTGAGTCTAACCCTAACCCTATAAGCCTGAGTCTAACCCTAACCCTAAGAGCCTGAGTCTAACCCTAACCCTAAGAGCCTAAGTCTAACCCTCACCCTAAGAGCCTGAGTCTAACCCTAACCCTAAGAGCCTGAGTCTAACCCTAACCCTAAGAGCCTAAGTCTAACCCTCACCCTAAGAGCCTGAGTCTAACCCTTACCCTAAGAGCCTGAGTCTAACCCTAACCCTATAAGCCTGAGTCTAACCCTAACCCTAAGAGCCTGAGTCTAACCCTAACGCTAAGAGCCTGAGTCTAACCCTCACCCTAAGAGCCTGAGTCTAACCCTTACTCTAAGAGCCTGAGTCTAACCCTAACCCTAAGAGCCTGAGTCGAACCCTAACCCTACGAGCCTGAATCGAACCCTAACCCTAAGAGCCTGAGTCTAACCCTCACCCTAAGAGCCTGAGTCTAACCCTAAGCCTAAGAGCCTGAGTCTAACCCTAACCCTAAGAGCCTGAGTCTAACCCTAACCCTACGAGCCTGAGTCTAACCCTAACCCTAAGAGCCTGAGTCTAACCCTAACCCTAAGAGCCTGAGTCTAACCCTAACCCGAAGAGCCTGAGTCTAACCCTAACCCTAAGAGCCTGAGTCTAACCCTAACCCTACGAGCCTGAGTCGAATCCTAACCCTACGAGCCTGAGTCTAACCCTAACCCTAAGAGCCTGAGTCTAACCCTAACCCTAAGAGCCTGAGTCTAACCCTAAGCCTAAGAGCCTGAGTCTAACCCTAACCCTAAGAGCCTGAGTCTAACCCTCACCCTAAGAGCCTGAGTCTAACCCTCACCCTAAGAGCCTGAGTCTAACCCTCACCCTAAGAGCCTGAAGTCTAACCCTAACCCTAAGAGCCTGAGTCTAACCCTCACCCTAAGAGCCTGAGTCTAACCCTAACCCTAAGAGCCTGAGTCTAACCCTCACCCTAAGAGCCTGAGTCTAACCCTCACCCTAAGAGCCTGAAGTCTAACCCTAACCCTAAGAGTCTGAGTCTAACCCTCACCCTAAGAGCCTGAAGTCTAACCCTAACCCTAAGAGCCTGAGTCTAACCCTAACCCTAAGAGCCTGAGTCTAACCCTAACCCTAAGAGCCTGAGTATAACCCTCACCCTAAGAGCCTGAGTCTAACCCTAAGCCTAAGAGCCTGAGTCTAACCCTAACCCTAAGAGCCTGAGTCTAACCCTCACCCTAAGAGCCTGAGTCTAACCCTCACCCTAAGAGCCTGAGTCTAACCCTCACCCTAAGAGCCTGAGTCTAACCCTAACCCGAAGAGCCTGAGTCTAACCCTAACCCGAAGAGCCTGAGTCTAACCCTAACCCTAAGAGCCTGAGTCTAACCCTCACCCTAAGAGCCTGAGTCTAACCCTAACCCTAAGAGCCTGAGTCTAACCCTCATCCTAAGAGCCTGAGTCTAACCCTAACCCTAAGAGCCTGAGTCTAACCCTCACCCTAAGAGCCTGAGTCTAACCCTCACCCTAAGAGCCTGAGTCTAACCCTAACCCTAAGAGCCTGAGTCTAACCCTAACCCTAAGAGCCTGAGTCTAACCCTCACCCTAAGAGCCTGAGTCTAACCCTAACCCTAAGAGCCTGAGTCTAACCCTCACCCTAAGAGCCTGAGTCTAACCCTCACCCTAAGAGCCTGAAGTCTAACCCTAACCCTAAGAGTCTGAGTCTAACCCTCACCCTAAGAGCCTGAAGTCTAACCCTAACCCTAAGAGTCTGAGTCTAACCCTAACCCTAAAGAGCCTGAGTCTAACCCTCACCCTAAGAGCCTGAGTCGAACCCTAACCCTAAGAGCCTGAGTCTAACCCTCACCCTAAGAGCCTGAGTCTAACCCTAACCCTAAGAGCCTGAGTCTAACCCTAACCCTAAGAGCCTGAGTCTAACCCTCACCCTAAGAGCCTGAGTCTAACCCTAACCCTAAGAGCCTGAGTCTAACCCTAACCCTAAGAGCCTGAGTCTAACCCTAACCCTAAGAGCCTGAGTCTAACCCGAACCCGAAGAGCCTGAGTCTAACCCTCACCCTAAGAGCCTGAGTCTAACCCTAACCCTACGAGCCTGAGTCTAACCCTAACCCTAAGAGCCTGAGTCGAACCCTCACCCTAAGAGCCTGAGTCTAACCCTCACCCTAAGAGCCTGAGTCTAACCCTAACCCTAAGAGCCTGAGTCTAACCCTAAGAGCCTGAGTCTAACCCTCACCCTAAGAGCCTGAGTCTAACCCTCACCCTAAGAGCCTGAGTCTAACCCTAACCCGAAGAGCCTGAGTCTAACCCTAACCCTAAGAGCCTGAGTCTAACCCTCACCCTAAGAGCCTGAGTCTAACCCTAACCCTATAAGCCTGAGTCTAACCCTAACCCTAAGAGCCTGAGTCTAACCCTAACCCTAAGAGCCTAAGTCTAACCCTCACCCTAAGAGCCTGAGTCTAACCCTAACCCTAAGAGCCTGAGTCTAACCCTAACCCTAAGAGCCTGAGTCTAACCCTAACCCGAAGAGCCTGAGTCTAACCCTCACCCTAAGAGCATGAGTCTAACCCTAACCCTAAGAGCCTGAGTCTAACCCTCACCCTAAGAGCCTGAGTCTAACCCTAACCCTAAGAGCCTGAGTCTAACCCTAACCCTAAGAGCCTGAGTCTAACCCTAACCCTAAGAGCCTGAGTCTAACCCTAACCCTAAGAGCCTGAGTCTAACCCTCACCCTAAGAGCCTGAGTCTAACCCTAACCCTAAGAGCCTGAGTCTAACCCTCACTCTAAGAGCCTGAGTCTAACCCTAACCCTAAGAGCCTGAGTCTAACCCTAACCCTAAGAGCCTGAGTCTAACCCTCACCCTAAGAGCCTGAGTCTAACCCTAACCCTAAGAGCCTGAGTCTAACCCTCACCCTAAGAGCCTGAGTCTAACCCTCACCCTAAGAGCCTGAGTCTAACCCTAACCCTAAGAGCCTGAGTCTAACCCTAACCCGAAGAGCCTGAGTCTAACCCTTACCCTAAGAGCCTGAGTCTAACCCTAACCCTATAAGCCTGAGTCTAACCCTAACCCTAAGAGCCTGAGTCTAACCCTAACCCTAAGAGCCTAAGTCTAACCCTCACCCTAAGAGCCTGAGTCTAACCCTAACCCTAAGAGCCTGAGTCTAACCCTAACCCTAAGAGCCTAAGTCTAACCCTCACCCTAAGAGCCTGAGTCTAACCCTAACCCTAAGAGCCTGAGTCTAACCCTAACCCGAAGAGCCTGAGTCTAACCCTCACCCTAAGAGCATGAGTCTAACCCTAACCCTAAGAGCCTGAGTCGAACCCTCACCCTACGAGCCTGAGTCTAACCCTCACCCTAAGAGCCTGAGTCTAACCCTAACCCTAAGAGCCTGAGTCTAACCCTCACCCTAAGAGCCTGAGTCTAACCCTAACCCTAAGAGCCTGAGTCTAACCCTAACCCTAAGAGCCTGAGTCTAACCCTAACCCTAAGAGCCTGAGTCTAACCCTCACCCTAAGAGCCTGAGTCTAACCCTAACCCTAAGAGCCTGAGTCTAACCCTAACCCTAAGAGCCTGAGTCTAACCCTAACCCTAAGAGCCTGAGTCTAACCCTAACCCTAAGAGCCTGAGTCTAACCCTCACCCTAAGAGCCGGAATCGAACCCTAACCCTAAGAGCCTGAGTCGAACCCTAACCCTAAGAGCCTGAGTCTAACCCTAACCCTAAGAGCCTGAGTCTAACCCTCACCCTAAGAGCCTGAGTCTAACCCTAACCCGAAGAGCCTGAGTCTAACCCTAACCCGAAGAGCCTGAGTCTAACCCTCACCCTAAGAGCCTGAGTCTAACCCTAACCCTATAAGCCTGAGTCTAACCCTAACCCTAAGAGCCTGAGTCTAACCCTAACCCTAAGAGCCTAAGTCTAACCCTCACCCTAAGAGCCTGAGTCTAACCCTAACCCTAAGAGCCTGAGTCTAACCCTAACCCTAAGAGCCTGAGTCTAACCCTAACCCGAAGAGCCTGAGTCTAACCCTCACCATAAGAGCCTGAGTCTAACCCTCACCCTAAGAGCCTGAGTCGAACCCTCACCCTACGAGCCTGAATCGAACCCTAACCCTAAGAGCCTGAGTCGAACCCTAACCCTAAGAGCCTGAGTCTAACCCTAACCCTAAGAGCCTGAGTCTAACCCTAACCCTAAGAACCTGAGTCTAACCCTAACCCTAAGAGCCTGAGTCTAACCCTCACCCTAAGAGCCTGAGTCTAACCCTAACCCTAAGAGCCTGAGTCTAACCCTCACCCTAAGAGCCTGAGTCTAACCCTAACCCTAAGAGCCTGAGTCTAACCCTCACCCTAAGAGCCTGAGTCTAACCCTAACCCTAAGAGCCTGAGTCTAACCCTCACCCTAAGAGCCTGAGTCTAACCCTCACCCTAAGAGCCTGAGTCTAACCCTAACCCTAAGAGCCTGAGTCTAACCCTAACCCGAAGAGCCTGAGTCTAACCCTTACCCTAAGAGCCTGAGTCTAACCCTAACCCGAAGAGCCTGAGTCTAACCCTAACCCTAAGAGCCTGAGTCTAACCCTAACCCTAAGAGCCTAAGTCTAACCCTCACCCTAAGAGCCTGAGTCTAACCCTAACCCTAAGAGCCTGAGTCTAACCCTAACCCTAAGAGCCTGAGTCTAACCCTAACCCGAAGAGCCTGAGTCTAACCCTCACCATAAGAGCATGAGTCTAACCCTAACCCTAAGAGCCTGAGTCTAACCCTCACCCTACGAGCCTGAATCGAACCCTCACCCTAAGAGCCTGAGTCGAACCCTAACCCTAAGAGCCTGAGTCTAACCCTCACCCTAAGAGCCTGAGTCTAACCCTAACCCTAAGAGCCTGAGTCTAACCCTAACCCTAAGAGCCTGAGTCTAACCCTCACCCTAAGAGCCTGAGTCTAACCCTCACCCTAAGAGCCTGAGTCTAACCCTCACCCTAAGAGCCTGAGTCTAACCCTAACCCTAAGAGCCTGAGTCTAACCCTCACCCTAAGAGCCTGAGTCTAACCCTAACCCTAAGAGCCTGAGTCTAACCCTAACCCTAAGAGCCTGAGTCTAACCCTAACCCTAAGAGCCTGAGTCTAACCCTAACCCTAAGAGCCTGAGTCTAACCCTAACCCTAAGAGCCTGAGTCTAACCCTCACCCTAAGAGCCTGAGTCTAACCCTAACCCTAAGAGCCTGAGTCTAACCCTAACCCTAAGAGCCTGAGTCTAACCCTCACCCTAAGAGCCTGAGTCTAACCCTAACCCTAAGAGCCTGAGTCTAACCCTAACCCTAAGAGCCTGAGTCTAACCCTCACCCTAAGAGCCTGAGTCTAACCCTCACCCTAAGAGCCTGAGTCTAACCCTAACCCTACGAGCCTGAGTCTAACCCTAACCCGAAGAGCCTGAGTCTAACCCTAACCCTAAGAGCCTGAATCTAACCCTAACCCGAAGAGCCTGAGTCTAACCCTAACCCTAAGAGCCTGAGTCTAACCCTCACCCTAAGAGCCTGAGTCTAACCCTAACCCTACGAGCCTGAGTCTAACCCTAACCCTATAAGCCTGAGTCTAACCCTAACCCTAAGAGCCTGAGTCTAACCCTAACCCTAAGAGCCTGAAGTCTAACCCTAACCCTAAGAGCCTGAGTCTAACCCTCACCCTAATAGCCTGAGTCTAACCCTAACCCTAAGAGCCTGAGTCTAACCCTAACCCTAAGAGCCTGAGTCTAACCCTAACCCGAAGAGCCTGAGTCTAACCCTAACCCTAAGAGCCTGAGTCTAACCCTAACCCTACGAGCCTGAGTCGAATCCTAATCCTACGAGCCTGAGTCTAACCCTAACCCTAAGAGCCTGAGTCTAACCCTCACCCTAAGAGCCTGAGTCTAACCCTAACCCTAAGAGCCTGAGTCTAACCCTCACCCTAAGAGCCTGAGTCTAACCCTAACCCTAAGAGCCTGAGTCTAACCCTAACCCTAAGAGCCTGAGTCTAACCCTCACCCTAAGAGCCTGAGTCTAACCCTAACCCGAAGAGCCTGAGTCTAACCCTCACCCTAAGAGCCTGAGTCTAACCCTCACCCTAAGAGCCTGAGTCTAACCCTAACCCTAAGAGCCTAAGTCTAACCCTCACCCTAAGAGCCTGAGTCTAACCCTAACCCGAAGAGCCTGAGTCTAACCCTCACCCTAAGAGCCTGAGTCTAACCCTCACCCTAAGAGCCTGAGTCTAACCCTAACCCTAAGAGCCTGAGTCTAACCCTCACCCTAAGAGCCTGAGTCTAACCCTAACCCTAAGAGCCTGAGTCTAACCCTAACCCTAAGAGCCTGAGTCTAACCCTCACCCTAAGAGCCTGAGTCTAACCCTCACCCTAAGAGCCTGAGTCTAACCCTAACCCTACGAGCCTGAGTCTAACCCTAACCCGAAGAGCCTGAGTCTAACCCTAACCCTAAGAGCCTGAATCTAACCCTAACCCGAAGAGCCTGAGTCTAACCCTAACCCTAAGAGCCTGAGTCTAACCCTCACCCTAAGAGCCTGAGTCTAACCCTAACCCTACGAGCCTGAGTCTAACCCTAACCCTATAAGCCTGAGTCTAACCCTAACCCTAAGAGCCTGAGTCTAACCCTAACCCTAAGAGCCTGAAGTCTAACCCTAACCCTAAGAGCCTGAGTCTAACCCTCACCCTAATAGCCTGAGTCTAACCCTAACCCTAAGAGCCTGAGTCTAACCCTAACCCTAAGAGCCTGAGTCTAACCCTAACCCGAAGAGCCTGAGTCTAACCCTAACCCTAAGAGCCTGAGTCTAACCCTAACCCTACGAGCCTGAGTCGAATCCTAATCCTACGAGCCTGAGTCTAACCCTAACCCTAAGAGCCTGAGTCTAACCCTCACCCTAAGAGCCTGAGTCTAACCCTAACCCTAAGAGCCTGAGTCTAACCCTCACCCTAAGAGCCTGAGTCTAACCCTAACCCTAAGAGCCTGAGTCTAACCCTAACCCTAAGAGCCTGAGTCTAACCCTCACCCTAAGAGCCTGAGTCTAACCCTAACCCGAAGAGCCTGAGTCTAACCCTCACCCTAAGAGCCTGAGTCTAACCCTCACCCTAAGAGCCTGAGTCTAACCCTAACCCTAAGAGCCTAAGTCTAACCCTCACCCTAAGAGCCTGAGTCTAACCCTAACCCGAAGAGCCTGAGTCTAACCCTCACCCTAAGAGCCTGAGTCTAACCCTCACCCTAAGAGCCTGAGTCGAACCCTAACCCTAAGAGCCTGAGTCTAACCCTAACCCTAAGAGCCTGAGTCTAACCCTCACCCTAAGAGCCTGAGTCTAACCCTAACCCTAAGAGCCTGAGTCTAACCCTAAGCCTAAGAGCCTGAGTCTAACCCTCACCCTAAGAGCCTGAGTCTAACCCTCACCCTAAGAGCCTGAGTCTAACCCTAACCCTACGAGCCTGAGTCTAACCCTAACCCGAAGAGCCTGAGTCTAACCCTAACCCTAAGAGCCTGAGTCTAACCCTCACCCTAAGAGCCTGAGTCTAACCCTCACCCTAAGAGCCTGAGTCTAACCCTAACCCTAAGAGCCTGAGTCTAACCCTAACCCTAAGAGCCTGAGTCTAACCCTCACCCTAAGAGCCTGAGTCTAACCCTCACCCTAAGAGCCTGAGTCTAACCCTCACCCTAAGAGCCTGAATCGAACCCTAACCCTAAGAGCCTGAGTCGAACCCTAACCCTAAGAGCCTGAGTCTAACCCTAACCCTAAGAGCCTGAGTCTAACCCTAACCCTAAGAGCCTGAGTCTAACCCTCACCCTAAGAGCCTGAGTCTAACCCTAACCCTAAGAGCCTGAGTCTAACCCTCACCCTAAGAGCCTGAGTCTAACCCTAACCCTAAGAGCCTGAGTCTAACCCTAACCCTAAGAGCCTGAGTCTAACCCTCACCCTAAGAGCCTGAGTCTAACCCTAACCCTAAGAGCCTGAGTCTAACCCTAACCCTAAGAGCCTGAGTCTAACCCTCACCCTAAGAGCCTGAGTCTAACCCTAACCCTAAGAGCCTGAGTCTAACCCTAACCCTACGAGCCTGAGTCTAACCCTAACCCGAAGAGCCTGAGTCTAACCCTCACCCTTAGAGCCTGAAGTCTAACCCTAACCCTAAGAGTCTGAGTCTAACCCTCACCCTAAGAGCCTGAAGTCTAACCCTAACCCTAAGAGCCTGAGTCTAACCCTAACCCTAAGAGCCTGAGTCTAACCCTAACCCTAAGAGCCTGAGTATAACCCTAACCCTAAGAGCCTGAGTCTAACCCTAAGCCTAAGAGCCTGAGTCTAACCAAACATTACTGTTCTTTTGTTAAATATTTTATGATCTTTCTGAATAGACAGACAGGCTTTGGTCTGTTTCTTAGGGTTAACCCTAACCCTAAGAGCCTGAGTCTAACCCTAACCCTAAGAGCCTGAGTCTAACCCTAACCCTAAGAGCCTGAGTCTAACCCTCACCCTAAGAGCCTGAGTCTAACCCTAACCCTAAGAGCCTGAGTCTAACCCTCACCCTAAGAGCCTGAGTCTAACCCTAACCCTAAGAGCCTGAAGTCTAACCCTAACCCTAAGAGTCTGAGTCTAACCCTCACCCTAAGAGCCTGAAGTCTAACCCTAAACCTAAGAGCCTGAGTCTAACCCTAACCCTAAGAGCCTGAGTCTAACCCTAACCCTAAGAGCCTGAGTATAACCCTCACCCTAAGAGCCTGAGTCTAACCCTAAGCCTAAGAGCCTGAGTCTAACCCTAACCCTAAAGAGCCTGAGTCTAACCCTCACCCTAAGAGCCTGAGTCTAACCCTAACCCTAAGAGCCTGAGTCTAACCCTCACCCTAAGAGCCTGAGTCTAACCCTCACCCTAAGAGCCTGAAGTCTAACCCTAACCCTAAGAGTCTGAGTCTAACCCTCACCCTAAGAGCCTGAAGTCTAACCCTAACCCTAAGAGCCTGAGTCTAACCCTAACCCTAAGAGCCTGAGTCTAACCCTAACCCTAAGAGCCTGAGTATAACCCTCACCCTAAGAGCCTGAGTCTAACCCTAACCCTAAGAGCCTGAGTCTAACCCTAACCCTAAGAGCCTGAGTCTAACCCTCACCCTAAGAGCCTGAGTCTAACCCTAACCCTAAGAGCCTGAGTCTAACCCTCACCCTAAGAGCCTGAGTCTAACCCTCACCCTAAGATCCTGAAGTCTAACCCTAACCCTAAGAGTCTGAGTCTAACCCTCACCCTAAGAGCCTGAAGTCTAACTCTAACCCGAAGAGCCTGAGTCTAACCCTAACCCTAAGAGCCTGAGTCTAACCCTAACCCTAAGAGCCTGAGTATAACCCTCACCCTAAGAGCCTGAGTCTAACCCTAACCCTAAGAGCCTGAGTCTAACCCTAACCCTAAGAGCCTGAGTCTAACCCTAACCCTAAGAGCCTGAGTCTAACCCTAACCCTAAAGAGCCTGAGTTAACCCTAACCCTAAGAGCCTGAGTCTAACCCTAACCCTAAGAGCCTGAGTCTAACCCTCACCCTAAGAGCCTGAGTCTAACCCTAACCCTAAGAGCCTGAGTCTAACCCTCACCCTAAGAGCCTGAGTCTAACCCTAACCCTAAGAGCCTGAGTCTAACCCTCACCCTAAGAGCCTGAGTCTAACCCTAACCCTAAGAGCCTGAGTCTAACCCTAAGCCTAAGAGCCTGAGTCTAACCCTAACCCTAAGAGCCTGAGTCTAACCCTAACCCTAAGAGCCTGAGTCTAACCCTAACCTTAAGAACCTGAGTCTAACCCTAACCCTAAGAGCCTGAGTCTAACCCTCACCCTAAGAGCCTGAGTCTAACCCTCACCCTAAGAGCCTGAGTCTAACCCTCACCCTAAGAGCCTGAGTCTAACCCTAACCCTAAGAGCCTGAGTCTAACCCTAACCCTAAGAGCCTGAGTCTAACCCTAACCCTAAGAGCCTGAGTCTAACCCTAACCCTAAGAGCCTGAGTCTAACCCTAACCCTAAGAGCCTGAGTCTAACCCTAACCCTAAGAGCCTGAGTCTAACTTTAAGCCTAAGAGCCTGAGTCTAACCCTAACCCTAAGAGCCTGAGTCTAACCCTAACCCTAAGAGTCTGAGTCTAACCCTCACCCTAAGAGCCTGAAGTCTAACCCTAACCCTAAGAGCCTGAGTCTAACCCTAACCCTAAGAGCCTGAGTCTAACCCTAACCCTAAGAGCCTGAGTCTAACCCTTACTCTAAGAGCCTGAGTCTAACCCTAAGCCTAAGAGCCTGAGTCTAACCCTAACCCTAAGAGCCTGAGTCTAACCCTAACCCTAAGAGCCTGAGTCTAACCCTCACCCTAAGAGCCTGAGTCTAACCCTAACCCTAAGAGCCTGAGTCTAACCCTAACCCTAAGAGCCTGAGTCTAACCCTAACCCTAAGAGCCTGAGTCTAACCCTAACCCTAAGAGCCTGAGTCTAACCCTCACCCTAAGAGCCTGAGTCTAACCCTAACCCTAAGAGCCTGAGTCTAACCCTAACCCTAAGAGCCTGAGTCTAACCCTAACCCTAAGAGCCTGAGTCTAACCCTAACCCTAAGAGCCTGAGTCTAACCCTCACCCTAAGAGCCTGAGTCTAACTCTAAGCCTAAGAGCCTGAGTCTAACTTTAAGACTAAGAGCCTGAGTCTAACCCTAACCCTAAGAGCCTGAGTCTAACCCTCACCCTAAGAGCCTGAGTCTAACCCTAACCCTAAGAGCCTGAGTCTAACCCTCACCCTCAGAGCCTGAGTCTAACCCTAACCCTAAGAGCCTGAGTCTAACCCTCACCCTAAGAGCCTGAGTCTAACCCTAACCCTAAGAGCCTGAGTCTAACCCTCACCCTAAGAGCCTGAGTCTAACCCTAACCCTAAGAGCCTGAGTCTAACCCTCACCCTAAGAGCCTGAGTCTAACCCTAACCCTAAGAGCCTGAGTCTAACTTTAAGCCTAAGAGCCTGAGTCTAACCCTAAGAGCCTGAGTCTAACCCTAAGCCTAAGAGCCTGAGTCTAACCCTAACCCTAAGAGCCTGAGTCTAACCCTAACCCTAAGAGCTTGAGTCTAACCCTCACCCTAAGAGCCTGAGTCTAACCCTCACCCTAAGAGCCTGAGTCTAACCCTAACCCTAAGAGCCTGAGTCTAACCCTAACCCTAAAGAGCCTGAGTCTAACCCTAACCCTAAGAGCCTGAGTCTAACCCTCACCCTAAGAGCCTGAGTCTAACCCTAAGAGCCTGAGTCTAACCCTCACCCTAAGAGCCTGAGTCGAACCCTCACCCTAAGAGCCTGAGTCTAACCCTAACCCTATAAGCCTGAGTCTAACCCTAACCCTAAGTGCCTGAGTCTAACCCTAACCCTAAGAGCCTAAGTCTAACCCTCACCCTAAGAGCCTGAGTCTAACCCTAACCCTAAGAGCCTGAGTCTAACCCTAACCCTAAGAGCCTGAGTCTAACCCTAACCCGAAGAGCCTGAGTCTAACCCTCACCATAAGAGCATGAGTCTAACCCTAACCCTAAGAGCCTGAGTCGAATCCTCACCCTACGAGCCTGAATCGAACCCTAACCCTAAGAGCCTGAGTCGAACCCTAACCCTAAGAGCCTGAGTCTAACCCTCACCCTAAGAGCCTGAGTCTAACCCTAACCCTAAGAGCCTGAGTCTAACCCTCACCCTAAGAGCCTGAGTCTAACCCTAACCCTAAGAGCCTGAGTCTAACCCTAACCCTAAGAGCCTGAGTCTAACCCTCACCCTAAGAGCCTGAGTCTAACCCTAACCCTAAGAGACTGAGTCTAACCCTCACCCTAAGAGCCTGAGTCTAACCCTAACCCTAAGAGCCTGAGTCTAACCCTCACCCTAAGAGCCTGAGTCTAACCCTCACCCTAAGAGCCTGAGTCTAACCCTAACCCTAAGAGCCTGAGTCTAACCCTAAGAGCCTGAGTCTAACCCTAACCCTAAGAGCCTGAGTTTAACCCTCACCCTAAGAGCCTGAGTCTAACCCTCACCCTAAGAGCCTGAGTCTAACCCTCACCCTAAGAGCCTGAGTCTAACCCTCACCCTAAGAGCCTGAGTCTAACCCTAACCCTAAGAGCCTGAGTCTAACCCTAACCCGAAGAGCCTGAGTCTAACCCTCACCCTAAGAGCCTGAGTCTAACCCTAACCCTATAAGCCTGAGTCTAACCCTAACCCTAAGAGCCTGAGTCTAACCCTAACCCTAAGAGCCTAAGTCTAACCCTCACCCTAAGAGCCTGAGTCTAACCCTAACCCTAAGAGCCTGAGTCTAACCCTAACCCTAAGAGCCTGAGTCTAACCCTAACCCGAAGAGCCTGAGTCTAACCCTCACCATAAGAGCATGAGTCTAACCCTAACCCTAAGAGCCTGAGTCGAACCCTCACCCTACGAGCCTGAATCGAACCCTAACCCTAAGAGCCTGAGTCGAACCCTAACCCTAAGAGCCTGAGTCTAACCCTCACCCTAAGAGCCTGAGTCTAACCCTAACCCTAAGAGCCTGAGTCTAACCCTCACCCTAAGAGCCTGAGTCTAACCCTAACCCTAAGAGCCTGAGTCTAACCCTAACCCTAAGAGCCTGAGTCTAACCCTCACCCTAAGAGCCTGAGTCTAACCCTAACCCTAAGAGACTGAGTCTAACCCTCACCCTAAGAGCCTGAGTCTAACCCTAACCCTAAGAGCCTGAGTCTAACCCTCACCCTAAGAGCCTGAGTCTAACCCTCACCCGAAGAGCCTGAGTCTAACCCTAACCCTAAGAGCCTGAGTCTAACACTAACCCTAAGAGCCTGAGTCTAACCCTAACCCTAAGAGCCTGAGTTTAACCCTCACCCTAAGAGCCTGAGTCTAACCCTAAGCCTAAGAGCCTGAGTCTAACCCTAACCCTAAGAGCCTGAGTCTAACCCTAAGAGCCTGAGTCTAACCCTAAGCCTAAGAGCCTGAGTCTAACCCTCACCCTAAGAGCCTGAGTCTAACCCTAACCCTAAGAGCCTGAGTCTAACCCTAACCCTAAGAGCCTGAGTCTAACCCGAACCCGAAGAGCCTGAGTCTAACCCTCACCCTAAGAGCCTGAGTCTAACCCTAACCCTACGAGCCTGAGTCTAACCCTAACCCTAAGAGCCTGAGTCGAACCCTAACCCTAAGAGCCTGAGTCTAACCCTCACCCTAAGAGCCTGAGTCTAACCCTAACCCTAAGAGCCTAAGTCTAACCCTAACCCTAAGAGCCTGAGTCTAACCCTAAGCCTAAGAGCCTGAGTCTAACCCTAACCCTAAGAGCCTGAGTCTAACCCTAACCCTAAGAGCCTGAGTCTAACCCTAAGAGCCTGAGTCTAACCCTCACCCTAAGAGCCTGAGTCTAACCCTCACCCTAAGAGCCTGAGTCTAACCCTAACCCGAAGAGCCTGAGTCTAACCCTAACCCGAAGAGCCTGAGTCTAACCCTCACCCTAAGAGCCTGAGTCTAACCCTAACCCTATAAGCCTGAGTCTAACCCTAACCCTAAGAGCCTGAGTCTAACCCTAACCCTAAGAGCCTAAGTCTAACCCTCACCCTAAGAGCCTGAGTCTAACCCTAACCCTAAGAGCCTGAGTCTAACCCTAACCCTAAGAGCCTGAGTCTAACCCTAACCCGAAGAGCCTGAGTCTAACCCTCACCATAAGAGCATGAGTCTAACCCTAACCCTAAGAGCCTGAGTCGAACCCTCACCCTACGAGCCTGAATCGAACCCTAACCCTAAGAGCCTGAGTCGAACCCTAACCCTAAGAGCCTGAGTCTAACCCTCACCCTAAGAGCCTGAGTCTAACCCTAACCCTAAGAGCCTGAGTCTAACCCTCACCCTAAGAGCCTGAGTCTAACCCTAACCCTAAGAGCCTGAGTCTAACCCTAACCCTAAGAGCCTGAGTCTAACCCTCACCCTAAGAGCCTGAGTCTAACCCTAACCCTAAGAGACTGAGTCTAACCCTCACCCTAAGAGCCTGAGTCTAACCCTAACCCTAAGAGCCTGAGTCTAACCCTCACCCTAAGAGCCTGAGTCTAACCCTCACCCGAAGAGCCTGAGTCTAACCCTAACCCTAAGAGCCTGAGTCTAACACTAACCCTAAGAGCCTGAGTCTAACCCTAACCCTAAGAGCCTGAGTTTAACCCTCACCCTAAGAGCCTGAGTCTAACCCTAAGCCTAAGAGCCTGAGTCTAACCCTAACCCTAAGAGCCTGAGTCTAACCCTAAGAGCCTGAGTCTAACCCTAAGCCTAAGAGCCTGAGTCTAACCCTCACCCTAAGAGCCTGAGTCTAACCCTAACCCTAAGAGCCTGAGTCTAACCCTAACCCTAAGAGCCTGAGTCTAACCCGAACCCGAAGAGCCTGAGTCTAACCCTCACCCTAAGAGCCTGAGTCTAACCCTAACCCTACGAGCCTGAGTCTAACCCTAACCCTAAGAGCCTGAGTCGAACCCTAACCCTAAGAGCCTGAGTCTAACCCTCACCCTAAGAGCCTGAGTCTAACCCTAACCCTAAGAGCCTAAGTCTAACCCTAACCCTAAGAGCCTGAGTCTAACCCTAAGCCTAAGAGCCTGAGTCTAACCCTAACCCTAAGAGCCTGAGTCTAACCCTAACCCTAAGAGCCTGAGTCTAACCCTAAGAGCCTGAGTCTAACCCTCACCCTAAGAGCCTGAGTCTAACCCTCACCCTAAGAGCCTGAGTCTAACCCTAACCCGAAGAGCCTGAGTCTAACCCTAACCCGAAGAGCCTGAGTCTAACCCTCACCCTAAGAGCCTGAGTCTAACCCTAACCCTAAGAGCCTGAGTCTAACCCTCACCCTAAGAGCCTGAGTCTAACCCTAACCCTAAGAGCCTGAGTCTAACCCTCACCCTAAGAGCCTGAGTCTAACCCTAACCCTAAGAGCCTGAGTCTAACTTTAAGCCTAAGAGCCTGAGTCTAACCCTAAGAGCCTGAGTCTAACCCTAAGCCTAAGAGCCTGAGTCTAACCCTAACCCTAAGAGCCTGAGTCTAACCCTAACCCTAAGAGCTTGAGTCTAACCCTCACCCTAAGAGCCTGAGTCTAACCCTAACCCTAAGAGCCTGAGTCTAACCCTAACCCTAAGAGCCTGAGTCTAACCCTAACCCTAAAGAGCCTGAGTCTAACCCTAACCCTAAGAGCCTGAGTCTAACCCTCACCCTAAGAGCCTGAGTCTAACCCTAAGAGCCTGAGTCTAACGCTCACCCTAAGAGCCTGAGTCTAACCCTCACCCTAAGAGCCTGAGTCTAACCCTAACCCGAAGAGCCTGAGTCTAACCCTAACCCGAAGAGCCTGAGTCTAACCCTCACCCTAAGAGCCTGAGTCTAACCCTAACCCTATAAGCCTGAGTCTAACCCTAACCCTAAGAGCCTGAGTCTAACCCTAACCCTAAGAGCCTAAGTCTAACCCTCACCCTAAGAGCCTGAGTCTAACCCTAACCCTAAGAGCCTGAGTCTAACCCTAACCCTAAGAGCCTGAGTCTAACCCTAACCCGAAGAGCCTGAGTCTAACCCTCACCATAAGAGCATGAGTCTAACCCTAAGCCTAAGAGCCTGAGTCTAACCCTCACCCTAAGAGCCTGAGTCTAACCCTCACCCTAAGAGCCTGAGTGTAACCCTAACCCTAAGAGCCTGAGTCTAACCCTAACCCTAAGAGCCTGAGTCTAACCCTAACCCTAAAGAGCCTGAGTTAACCCTAACCCTAAGAGCCTGAGTCTAACCCTAACCCTAAGAGCCTGAGTCTAACCCTCACCCTAAGAGCCTGAGTCTAACCCTAACCCTAAGAGCCTGAGTCTAACCCTCATCCTAAGAGCCTGAGTCTAACCCTAACCCTAAGAGCCTGAGTCTAACCCTAACCCTAAGAGCCTGAGTCTAACCCTAAGCCTAAGAGCCTGAGTCTAACCCTAAGCCTAAGAGCCTGAGTCTAACCCTCACCCTAAGAGCCTGAGTCTAACCCTCACCCTAAGAGCCTGAGTGTAACCCTAACCCTAAGAGCCTGAGTCTAACCCTAACCCTAAGAGCCTGAGTCTAACCCTAACCCTAAAGAGCCTGAGTTAACCCTAACCCTAAGAGCCTGAGTCTAACCCTAACCCTAAGAGCCTGAGTCTAACCCTCACCCTAAGAGCCTGAGTCTAACCCTAACCCTAAGAGCCTGAGTCTAACCCTCATCCTAAGAGCCTGAGTCTAACCCTAACCCTAAGAGCCTGAGTCTAACCCTCACCCTAAGAGCCTGAGTCTAACCCTAAGCCTAAGAGCCTGAGTCTAACCCTAACCCTAAGAGCCTGAGTCTAACCCTAACCCTAAGAGCCTGAGTCTAACCCTAACCCTAAGAGCCTGAGTCTAACCCTAACCCTAAAGAGCCTGAGTCTAACCCTCACCCTAAGAGCCTGAGTCTAACCCTAACCCTAAGAGCCTGAGTCTAACCCTCACCCTAAGAGCCTGAGTCTAACCCTCACCCTTAGAGCCTGAAGTCTAACCCTAACCCTAAGAGTCTGAGTCTAACCCTAACCCTAAGAGCCTGAAGTCTAACCCTAACCCTAAGAGCCTGAGTCTAACCCTAACCCTAAGAGCCTGAGTCTAACCCTAACCCTAAGAGCCTGAGTATAACCCTAACCCTAAGAGCCTGAGTCTAACCCTAAGCCTAAGAGCCTGAGTCTAACCAAACATTACTGTTCTTTTGTTAAATATTTTATGATCTTTCTGAATAGACAGACAGGCTTTGGTCTGTTTCTTAGGGTTAACCCTAACCCTAAGAGCCTGAGTCTAACCCTAACCCTAAGAGCCTGAGTCTAACCCTAACCCTAAGAGCCTGAGTCTAACCCTCACCCTAAGAGCCTGAGTCTAACCCTAACCCTAAGAGCCTGAGTCTAACCCTCACCCTAAGAGCCTGAGTCTAACCCTAACCCTAAGAGCCTGAAGTCTAACCCTAACCCTAAGAGTCTGAGTCTAACCCTCACCCTAAGAGCCTGAAGTCTAACCCTAAACCTAAGAGCCTGAGTCTAACCCTAACCCTAAGAGCCTGAGTCTAACCCTAACCCTAAGAGCCTGAGTCTAACCCTCACCCTAAGAGCCTGAGTCTAACCCTAAGCCTAAGAGCCTGAGTCTAACCCTAACCCTAAAGAGCCTGAGTCTAACCCTCACCCTAAGAGCCTGAGTCTAACCCTAACCCTAAGAGCCTGAGTCTAACCCTCACCCTAAGAGCCTGAGTCTAACCCTCACCCTAAGAGCCTGAAGTCTAACCCTAACCCTAAGAGTCTGAGTCTAACCCTCACCCTAAGAGCCTGAAGTCTAACCCTAACCCTAAGAGCCTGAGTCTAACCCTAACCCTAAGAGCCTGAGTCTAACCCTAACCCTAAGAGCCTGAGTATAACCCTCACCCTAAGAGCCTGAGTCTAACCCTAAGCCTAAGAGCCTGAGTCTAACCCTAACCCTAAGAGCCTGAGTCTAACCCTAACTCTAAGAGCCTGAGTCTAACCCTCACCCTAAGAGCCTGAGTCTAACCCTAACCCTAAGAGCCTGAGTCTAACCCTCACCCTAAGAGCCTGAGTCTAACCCTCACCCTAAGAGCCTGAAGTCTAACCCTAACCCTAAGAGTCTGAGTCTAACCCTCACCCTAAGAGCCTGAAGTCTAACTCTAACCCGAAGAGCCTGAGTCTAACCCTAACCCTAAGAGCCTGAGTCTAACCCTAACCCTAAGAGCCTGAGTCTAACCCTCACCCTAAGAGCCTGAGTCTAACCCTAACCCTAAGAGCCTGAGTCTAACCCTAACCCTAAGAGCCTGAGTCTAACCCTCATCCTAAGAGCCTGAGTCTAACCCTAACCCTAAGAGCCTGAGTCTAACCCTCACCCTAAGAGCCTGAGTCTAACCCTAAGCCTAAGAGCCTGAGTCTAACCCTAACCCTAAGAGCCTGAGTCTAACCCTAACCCTAAGAGCCTGAGTCTAACCCTAACCCTAAGAGCCTGAGTCTAACCCTAACCCTAAAGAGCCTGAGTCTAACCCTCACCCTAAGAGCCTGAGTCTAACCCTAACCCTAAGAGCCTGAGTCTAACCCTCACCCTAAGAGCCTGAGTCTAACCCTCACCCTTAGAGCCTGAAGTCTAACCCTAACCCTAAGAGTCTGAGTCTAACCCTCACCCTAAGAGCCTGAAGTCTAACCCTAACCCTAAGAGCCTGAGTCTAACCCTAACCCTAAGAGCCTGAGTCTAACCCTAACCCTAAGAGCCTGAGTATAACCCTAACCCTAAGAGCCTGAGTCTAACCCTAAGCCTAAGAGCCTGAGTCTAACCAAACATTACTGTTCTTTTGTTAAATATTTTATGATCTTTCTGAATAGACAGACAGGCTTTGGTCTGTTTCTTAGGGTTAACCCTAACCCTAAGAGCCTGAGTCTAACCCTAACCCTAAGAGCCTGAGTCTAACCCTAACCCTAAGAGCCTGAGTCTAACCCTCACCCTAAGAGCCTGAGTCTAACCCTAACCCTAAGAGCCTGAGTCTAACCCTCACCCTAAGAGCCTGAGTCTAACCCTAACCCTAAGAGCCTGAAGTCTAACCCTAACCCTAAGAGTCTGAGTCTAACCCTCACCCTAAGAGCCTGAAGTCTAACCCTAAACCTAAGAGCCTGAGTCTAACCCTAACCCTAAGAGCCTGAGTCTAACCCTAACCCTAAGAGCCTGAGTATAACCCTCACCCTAAGAGCCTGAGTCTAACCCTAAGCCTAAGAGCCTGAGTCTAACCCTAACCCTAAAGAGCCTGAGTCTAACCCTCACCCTAAGAGCCTGAGTCTAACCCTAACCCTAAGAGCCTGAGTCTAACCCTCACCCTAAGAGCCTGAGTCTAACCCTCACCCTAAGAGCCTGAAGTCTAACCCTAAACCTAAGAGTCTGAGTCTAACCCTCACCCTAAGAGCCTGAAGTCTAACCCTAACCCTAAGAGCCTGAGTCTAACCCTAACCCTAAGAGCCTGAGTCTAACCCTAACCCTAAGAGCCTGAGTCTAACCCTCACCCTAAGAGCCTGAGTCTAACCCTAAGCCTAAGAGCCTGAGTCTAACCCTAACCCTAAGAGCCTGAGTCTAACCCTAAGCCTAAGAGCCTGAGTCTAACCCTCACCCTAAGAGCCTGAGTCTAACCCTAACCCTAAGAGCCTGAGTCTAACCCTCACCCTAAGAGCCTGAGTCTAACCCTCACCCTAAGAGCCTGAAGTCTAACCCTAACCCTAAGAGTCTGAGTCTAACCCTCACCCTAAGAGCCTGAAGTCTAACTCTAACCCGAAGAGCCTGAGTCTAACCCTAAGCCTAAGAGCCTGAGTCTAACCCTAACCCTAAGAGCCTGAGTATAACCCTCACCCTAAGAGCCTGAGTCTAACCCTAACCCTAAGAGCCTGAGTCTAACCCTAACCCTAAGAGCCTGAGTCTAACCCTAACCCTAAAGAGCCTGAGTTAACCCTAACCCTAAGAGCCTGAGTCTAACCCTAACCCTAAGAGCCTGAGTCTAACCCTCACCCTAAGAGCCTGAGTCTAACCCTAACCCTAAGAGCCTGAGTCTAACCCTCACCCTAAGAGCCTGAGTCTAACCCTAACCCTAAGAGCCTGAGTCTAACCCTCACCCTAAGAGCCTGAGTCTAACCCTAACCCTAAGAGCCTGAGTCTAACCCTAAGCCTAAGAGCCTGAGTCTAACCCTAACCCTAAGAGCCTGAGTCTAACCCTAACCCTAAGAGCCTGAGTCTAACCCTAACCCTAAGAGCCTGAAGTCTAACCCTAACCCTAAGAGCCTGAGTCTAACCCTCACCCTAAGAGCCTGAGTCTAACCCTCACCCTAAGAGCCTGAGTCTAACCCTCACCCTAAGAGCCTGAGTCTAACCCTAACCCTAAGAGCCTGAGTCTAACCCTAACCCTAAGAGCCTGAGTCTAACCCTAACCCTAAGAGCCTGAGTCTAACCCTAACCCTAAGAGCCTGAGTCTAACCCTAACCCTAAGAGCCTGAGTCTAACCCTAAGCCTAAGAGCCTGAGTCTAACTTTAAGCCTAAGAGCCTGAGTCTAACCCTAACCCTAAGAGCCTGAGTCTAACCCTAACCCTAAGAGTCTGAGTCTAACCCTCACCCTAAGAGCCTGAAGTCTAACCCTAACCCTAAGAGCCTGTGTCTAACCCTAACCCTAAGAGCCTGAGTCTAACCCTAACCCTAAGAGCCTGAGTCTAACCCTTACTCTAAGAGCCTGAGTCTAACCCTAAGCCTAAGAGCCTGAGTCTAACCCTAACCCTAAGAGCCTGAGTCTAACCCTAACCCTAAGAGCCTGAGTATAACCCTCACCCTAAGAGCCTGAGTCTAACCCTAAGCCTAAGAGCCTGAGTCTAACCCTAACCCTAAGAGCCTGAGTCTAACCCTAACCCTAAGAGCCTGAGTCTAACCCTAACCCTAAGAGCCTGAGTCTAACCCTAACCCTAAGAGCCTGAGTCTAACCCTCACCCTAAGAGCCTGAGTCTAACCCTAACCCTAAGAGCCTGAGTCTAACCCTAACCCTAAGAGCCTGAGTCTAACCCTAACCCTAAGAGCCTGAGTCTAACCCTAACCCTAAGAGCCTGAGTCTAACCCTCACCCTAAGAGCCTGAGTCTAACTCTAAGCCTAAGAGCCTGAGTCTAACTTTAAGACTAAGAGCCTGAGTCTAACCCTAACCCTAAGAGCCTGAGTCTAACCCTAACCCTAAGAGCCTGAGTCTAACCCTCACCCTAAGAGCCTGAGTCTAACCCTAACCCTAAGAGCCTGAGTCTAACCCTCACCCTAAGAGCCTGAGTCTAACCCTAACCCTAAGAGCCTGAGTCTAACCCTCACCCTAAGAGCCTGAGTCTAACCCTAACCCTAAGAGCCTGAGTCTAACCCTCACCCTAAGAGCCTGAGTCTAACCCTAACCCTAAGAGCCTGAGTCTAACTTTAAGCCTAAGAGCCTGAGTCTAACCCTAAGAGCCTGAGTCTAACCCTAAGCCTAAGAGCCTGAGTCTAACCCTAACCCTAAGAGCCTGAGTCTAACCCTAACCCTAAGAGCTTGAGTCTAACCCTCACCCTAAGAGCCTGAGTCTAACCCTAACCCTAAGAGCCTGAGTCTAACCCTAACCCTAAGAGCCTGAGTCTAACCCTAACCCTAAAGAGCCTGAGTCTAACCCTAACCCTAAGAGCCTGAGTCTAACCCTCACCCTAAGAGCCTGAGTCTAACCCTAAGAGCCTGAGTCTAACCCTCACCCTAAGAGCCTGAGTCTAACCCTCACCCTAAGAGCCTGAGTCTAACCCTAACCCGAAGAGCCTGAGTCTAACCCTAACCCGAAGAGCCTGAGTCTAACCCTCACCCTAAGAGCCTGAGTCTAACCCTAACCCTATAAGCCTGAGTCTAACCCTAACCCTAAGAGCCTGAGTCTAACCCTAACCCTAAGAGCCTAAGTCTAACCCTCACCCTAAGAGCCTGAGTCTAACCCTAACCCTAAGAGCCTGAGTCTAACCCTAACCCTAAGAGCCTGAGTCTAACCCTAACCCGAAGAGCCTGAGTCTAACCCTCACCATAAGAGCATGAGTCTAACCCTAACCCTAAGAGCCTGAGTCGAACCCTCACCCTACGAGCCTGAATCGAACCCTAACCCTAAGAGCCTGAGTCGAACCCTAACCCTAAGAGCCTGAGTCTAACCCTCACCCTAAGAGCCTGAGTCTAACCCTAACCCTAAGAGCCTGAGTCTAACCCTCACCCTAAGAGCCTGAGTCTAACCCTAACCCTAAGAGCCTGAGTCTAACCCTAACCCTAAGAGCCTGAGTCTAACCCTCACCCTAAGAGCCTGAGTCTAACCCTAAGAGCCTGAGTCTAACCCTCACCCTAAGAGCCTGAGTCTAACCCTAACCCTAAGAGCCTGAGTCTAACCCTCACCCTAAGAGCCTGAGTCTAACCCTCACCCTTAGAGCCTGAAGTCTAACCCTAACCCTAAGAGTCTGAGTCTAACCCTCACCCTAAGAGCCTGAAGTCTAACCCTAACCCTAAGAGCCTGAGTCTAACCCTAACCCTAAGAGCCTGAGTCTAACCCTAACCCTAAGAGCCTGAGTATAACCCTAACCCTAAGAGCCTGAGTCTAACCCTAAGCCTAAGAGCCTGAGTCTAACCAAACATTACTGTTCTTTTGTTAAATATTTTATGATCTTTCTGAATAGACAGACAGGCTTTGGTCTGTTTCTTAGGGTTAACCCTAACCCTAAGAGCCTGAGTCTAACCCTAACCCTAAGAGCCTGAGTCTAACCCTAACCCTAAGAGCCTGAGTCTAACCCTCACCCTAAGAGCCTGAGTCTAACCCTAACCCTAAGAGCCTGAGTCTAACCCTCACCCTAAGAGCCTGAGTCTAACCCTAACCCTAAGAGCCTGAAGTCTAACCCTAACCCTAAGAGTCTGAGTCTAACCCTCACCCTAAGAGCCTGAAGTCTAACCCTAAACCTAAGAGCCTGAGTCTAACCCTAACCCTAAGAGCCTGAGTCTAACCCTAACCCTAAGAGCCTGAGTCTAACCCTCACCCTAAGAGCCTGAGTCTAACCCTAAGCCTAAGAGCCTGAGTCTAACCCTAACCCTAAAGAGCCTGAGTCTAACCCTCACCCTAAGAGCCTGAGTCTAACCCTAACCCTAAGAGCCTGAGTCTAACCCTCACCCTAAGAGCCTGAGTCTAACCCTCACCCTAAGAGCCTGAAGTCTAACCCTAACCCTAAGAGTCTGAGTCTAACCCTCACCCTAAGAGCCTGAAGTCTAACCCTAACCCTAAGAGCCTGAGTCTAACCCTAACCCTAAGAGCCTGAGTCTAACCCTAACCCTAAGAGCCTGAGTCTAACCCTCACCCTAAGAGCCTGAGTCTAACCCTAAGCCTAAGAGCCTGAGTCTAACCCTCACCCTAAGAGCCTGAGTCTAACCCTAAGCCTAAGAGCCTGAGTCTAACCCTCACCCTAAGAGCCTGAGTCTAACCCTAACCCTAAGAGCCTGAGTCTAACCCTCACCCTAAGAGCCTGAGTCTAACCCTCACCCTAAGAGCCTGAAGTCTAACCCTAACCCTAAGAGTCTGAGTCTAACCCTCACCCTAAGAGCCTGAAGTCTAACTCTAACCCGAAGAGCCTGAGTCTAACCCTAACCCTAAGAGCCTGAGTCTAACCCTAACCCTAAGAGCCTGAGTATAACCCTCACCCTAAGAGCCTGAGTCTAACCCTAACCCTAAGAGCCTGAGTCTAACCCTAACCCTAAGAGCCTGAGTCTAACCCTAACCCTAAAGAGCCTGAGTTAACCCTAACCCTAAGAGCCTGAGTCTAACCCTAACCCTAAGAGCCTGAGTCTAACCCTCACCCTAAGAGCCTGAGTCTAACCCTAACCCTAAGAGCCTGAGTCTAACCCTCACCCTAAGAGCCTGAGTCTAACCCTAACCCTAAGAGCCTGAGTCTAACCCTCACCCTAAGAGCCTGAGTCTAACCCTAACCCTAAGAGCCTGAGTCTAACCCTAAGCCTAAGAGCCTGAGTCTAACCCTAACCCTAAGAGCCTGAGTCTAACCCTAACCCTAAGAGCCTGAGTCTAACCCTAACCTTAAGAACCTGAGTCTAACCCTAACCCTAAGAGCCTGAGTCTAACCCTCACCCTAAGAGCCTGAGTCTAACCCTCACCCTAAGAGCCTGAGTCTAACCCTCACCCTAAGAGCCTGAGTCTAACCCTAACCCTAAGAGCCTGAGTCTAACCCTAACCCTAAGAGCCTGAGTCTAACCCTAACCCTAAGAGCCTGAGTCTAACCCTAACCCTAAGAGCCTGAGTCTAACCCTAACCCTAAGAGCCTGAGTCTAACCCTAAGCCTAAGAGCCTGAGTCTAACTTTAAGCCTAAGAGCCTGAGTCTAACCCTAACCCTAAGAGCCTGAGTCTAACCCTAACCCTAAGAGTCTGAGTCTAACCCTCACCCTAAGAGCCTGAAGTCTAACCCTAACCCTAAGAGCCTGTGTCTAACCCTAACCCTAAGAGCCTGAGTCTAACCCTAACCCTAAGAGCCTGAGTCTAACCCTTACTCTAAGAGCCTGAGTCTAACCCTAAGCCTAAGAGCCTGAGTCTAACCCTAACCCTAAGAGCCTGAGTCTAACCCTAACCCTAAGAGCCTGAGTATAACCCTCACCCTAAGAGCCTGAGTCTAACCCTAAGCCTAAGAGCCTGAGTCTAACCCTAACCCTAAGAGCCTGAGTCTAACCCTAACCCTAAGAGCCTGAGTCTAACCCTAACCCTAAGAGCCTGAGTCTAACCCTAACCCTAAGAGCCTGAGTCTAACCCTCACCCTAAGAGCCTGAGTCTAACCCTAACCCTAAGAGCCTGAGTCTAACCCTAACCCTAAGAGCCTGAGTCTAACCCTAACCCTAAGAGCCTGAGTCTAACCCTAACCCTAAGAGCCTGAGTCTAACCCTCACCCTAAGAGCCTGAGTCTAACTCTAAGCCTAAGAGCCTGAGTCTAACTTTAAGACTAAGAGCCTGAGTCTAACCCTAACCCTAAGAGCCTGAGTCTAACCCTAACCCTAAGAGCCTGAGTCTAACCCTCACCCTAAGAGCCTGAGTCTAACCCTAACCCTAAGAGCCTGAGTCTAACCCTCACCCTAAGAGCCTGAGTCTAACCCTAACCCTAAGAGCCTGAGTCTAACCCTCACCCTAAGAGCCTGAGTCTAACCCTAACCCTAAGAGCCTGAGTCTAACCCTCACCCTAAGAGCCTGAGTCTAACCCTAACCCTAAGAGCCTGAGTCTAACTTTAAGCCTAAGAGCCTGAGTCTAACCCTAAGAGCCTGAGTCTAACCCTAAGCCTAAGAGCCTGAGTCTAACCCTAACCCTAAGAGCCTGAGTCTAACCCTAACCCTAAGAGCTTGAGTCTAACCCTCACCCTAAGAGCCTGAGTCTAACCCTAACCCTAAGAGCCTGAGTCTAACCCTAACCCTAAGAGCCTGAGTCTAACCCTAACCCTAAAGAGCCTGAGTCTAACCCTAACCCTAAGAGCCTGAGTCTAACCCTCACCCTAAGAGCCTGAGTCTAACCCTAAGAGCCTGAGTCTAACGCTCACCCTAAGAGCCTGAGTCTAACCCTCACCCTAAGAGCCTGAGTCTAACCCTAACCCGAAGAGCCTGAGTCTAACCCTAACCCGAAGAGCCTGAGTCTAACCCTCACCCTAAGAGCCTGAGTCTAACCCTAACCCTATAAGCCTGAGTCTAACCCTAACCCTAAGAGCCTGAGTCTAACCCTAACCCTAAGAGCCTAAGTCTAACCCTCACCCTAAGAGCCTGAGTCTAACCCTAACCCTAAGAGCCTGAGTCTAACCCTAACCCTAAGAGCCTGAGTCTAACCCTAACCCGAAGAGCCTGAGTCTAACCCTCACCATAAGAGCATGAGTCTAACCCTAACCCTAAGAGCCTGAGTCGAACCCTCACCCTACGAGCCTGAATCGAACCCTAACCCTAAGAGCCTGAGTCGAACCCTAACCCTAAGAGCCTGAGTCTAACCCTCACCCTAAGAGCCTGAGTCTAACCCTAACCCTAAGAGCCTGAGTCTAACCCTCACCCTAAGAGCCTGAGTCTAACCCTAACCCTAAGAGCCTGAGTCTAACCCTAACCCTAAGAGCCTGAGTCTAACCCTCACCCTAAGAGCCTGAGTCTAACCCTAACCCTAAGAGACTGAGTCTAACCCTCACCCTAAGAGCCTGAGTCTAACCCTAACCCTAAGAGCCTGAGTCTAACCCTCACCCTAAGAGCCTGAGTCTAACCCTCACCCTAAGAGCCTGAGTCTAACCCTAACCCTAAGAGCCTGAGTCTAACCCTAAGAGCCTGAGTCTAACCCTAACCCTAAGAGCCTGAGTTTAACCCTCACGCTAAGAGCCTGTGTCTAACCCTAACCCTAAGAGCCTGAGTCTAACCCTAACCCTAAGAGCCTGAGTCTAACCCTCACCCTAAGAGCCTGAGTCTAACCCTCACCCTAAGAGCCTGAGTCTAACCCTAACCCTAAGAGCCTGAGTCTAACCCTAACCCTAAGAGCCTGAGTCGAACCCTAACCCTACGAGCCTGAATCGAACCCTAACCCTAAGAGCCTGAGTCTAACCCTAACCCTAAGAGCCTGAGTCTAACCCTAAGCCTAAGAGCCTGAGTCTAACCCTCACCCTAAGAGCCTGAGTCTAACCCTCACCCTAAGAGCCTGAAGTCTAACCCTAACCCTAAGAGCCTGAGTCTAACCCTAACCCTAAGAGCCTGAGTCTAACCCTAACCCTAAGAGCCTGAGTCTAACCCTCACCCTAAGAGCCTGAGTCTAACCCTAACCCTAAGAGCCTGAGTCTAACCCTCACCCTAAGAGCCTGAGTCTAACCCTCACCCTAAGAGCCTGAAGTCTAACCCTAACCCTAAGAGTCTGAGTCTAACCCTCACCCTAAGAGCCTGAAGTCTAACCCTAACCCTAAGAGCCTGAGTCTAACCCTAACCCTAAGAGCCTGAGTCAAACCCGAACCCGAAGAGCCTGAGTATAACCCTCACCCTAAGAGCCTGAGTCTAACCCTAACCCTACGAGCCTGAGTCTAACCCTAACCCTAAGAGCCTGAGTCTAACCCTAACCCTAAGAGCCTGAGTCTAACCCTAACCCTAAGAGCCTGAGTCTAACCCTAACCCTAAGAGCCTGAGTCTAACCCTAACCCTAAAGAGCCTGAGTTAACCCTAACCCTAAGAGCCTGACTCTAACCCTAACCCTAAGAGCCTGAGTCTAACCCTCACCCTAAGAGCCTGAGTCTAACCCTAACCCTAAGAGCCTGAGTCTAACCCTCATCCTAAGAGCCTGAGTCTAACCCTCACCCTAAGAGCCTGAGTCTAACCCTCACCCTAAGAGCCTGAGTCTAACCCTAAGCCTAAGAGCCTGAGTCTAACCCTAACCCTAAGAGCCTGAGTCTAACCCTAACCCTAAGAGCCTGAGTCTAACCCTAACCCTAAAGAGCCTGAGTCTAACCCTCACCCTAAGAGCCTGAGTCTAACCCTAACCCTAAGAGCCTGAGTCTAACCCTCACCCTAAGAGCCTGAGTCTAACCCTCACCCTAAGAGCCTGAAGTCTAACCCTAACCCTAAGAGTCTGAGTCTAACCCTCACCCTAAGAGCCTGAAGTCTAACCCTAACCCTAAGAGCCTGAGTCTAACCCTAACCCTAAGAGCCTGAGTCTAACCCTCACCCTAAGAGCCTGAGTATAACCCTCACCCTAAGAGCCTGAGTCTAACCCTAAGCCTAAGAGCCTGAGTCTAACCCTAACCCTAAAGAGCCTGAGTCTAACCCTCACCCTAAGAGCCTGAGTCTAACCCTAACCCTAAGAGCCTGAGTCTAACCCTCACCCTAAGAGCCTGAGTCTAACCCTCACCCTAAGAGCCTGAAGTCTAACCCTAACCCTAAGAGTCTGAGTCTAACCCTCACCCTAAGAGCCTGAAGTCTAACCCTAACCCTAAGAGCCTGAGTCTAACCCTAACCCTAAGAGCCTGAGTCTAACCCTAACCCTAAGAGCCTGAGTATAACCCTCACCCTAAGAGCCTGAGTCTAACCCTAAGCCTAAGAGCCTGAGTCTAACCCTAAGCCTAAGAGCCTGAGTCTAACCCTAACCCTAAGAGCCTGAGTCTAACCCTCACCCTAAGAGCCTGAGTCTAACCCTCACCCTAAGAGCCTGAGTCTAACCCTCACCCTAAGAGCCTGAAGTCTAACCCTAACCCTAAGAGTCTGAGTCTAACCCTCACCCTAAGAGCCTGAAGTCTAACCCTAACCCTAAGAGCCTGAGTCTAACCCTAACCCTAAGAGCCTGAGTCTAACCCTAACCCAAAGAGCCTGAGTATAACCCTCACCCTAAGAGCCTGAGTCTAACCCTAAGCCTAAGAGCCTGAGTCTAACCCTAACCCTAAGAGCCTGAGTCTAACCCTAACCCTAAGAGCCTGAGTCTAACCCTAACCCTAAGAGCCTGAGTCTAACCCTAACCCTAAAGAGCCTGAGTTAACCCTAACCCTAAGAGCCTGAGTCTAACCCTAACCCTAAGAGCCTGAGTCTAACCCTCACCCTAAGAGCCTGAGTCTAACCCTAACCCTAAGAGCCTGAGTCTAACCCTCACCCTAAGAGCCTGAGTCTAACCCTAACCCTAAGAGCCTGAGTCTAACCCTCACCCTAAGAGCCTGAGTCTAACCCTAACCCTAAGAGCCTGAGTCTAACCCTAACCCTAAGAGCCTGAGTCTAACCCTAACCCTAAGAGCCTGAGTCTAACCCTAACCTTAAGAGCCTGAGTCTAACCCTAACCCTAAGAGCCTGAGTCTAACCCTAACCCTAAGAGCCTGAGTCTAACCCTAACCCTAAGTGCCTGAGTATAACCCTCACCCTAAGAGCCTGAGTCTAACCCTAAGCCTAAGAGCCTGAGTCTAACCCTAACCCTAAGAGCCTGAGTCTAACCCTCACCCTAAGAGCCTGAGTCTAACCCTCACCCTAAGAGCCTGAATCGAACCCTAACCCTAAGAGCCTGAGTCTAACCCTAACCCTAAGAGCCTGAGTCTAACCCTAACCCTAAGAGCCTGAGTATAACCCTCACCCTAAGAGCCTGAGTCTAACCCTAAGCCTAAGAGCCTGAGTCTAACCCTAACCCTAAGAGCCTGAGTCTAACCCTAACCCTAAGAGCCTGAGTCTAACCCTAACCCTAAGAGCCTGAGTCTAACCCTAACCCTAAAGAGCCTGAGTTAACCCTAACCCTAAGAGCCTGAGTCTAACCCTAACCCTAAGAGCCTGAGTCTAACCCTCACCCTAAGAGCCTGAGTCTAACCCTAACCCTAAGAGCCTGAGTCTAACCCTCATCCTAAGAGCCTGAGTCTAACCCTAACCCTAAGAGCCTGAGTCTAACCCTCACCCTAAGAGCCTGAGTCTAACCCTAAGCCTAAGAGCCTGAGTCTAACCCTAACCCTAAGAGCCTGAGTCTAACCCTAACCCTAAGAGCCTGAGTCTAACCCTAACCCTAAGAGCCTGAGTCTAACCCTAACCCTAAAGAGCCTGAGTCTAACCCTCACCCTAAGAGCCTGAGTCTAACCCTAACCCTAAGAGCCTGAGTCTAACCCTCACCCTAAGAGCCTGAGTCTAACCCTCACCCTAAGAGCCTGAAGTCTAACCCTAACCCTAAGAGTCTGAGTCTAACCCTCACCCTAAGAGCCTGAAGTCTAACCCTAACCCTAAGAGCCTGAGTCTAACCCTAACCCTAAGAGCCTGAGTCTAACCCTAACCCTAAGAGCCTGAGTATAACCCTCACCCTAAGAGCCTGAGTCTAACCCTAAGCCTAAGAGCCTGAGTCTAACCCTAACCCTAAGAGCCTGAGTCTAACCCTCACCCTAAGAGCCTGAGTCTAACCCTCACCCTAAGAGCCTGAGTCTAACCCTAACCCTAAGAGCCTGAGTCTAACCCTAAGAGCCTGAGTCTAACCCTAACCCTAAGAGCCTGAGTTTAACCCTCACCCTAAGAGCCTGTGTCTAACCCTAACCCTAAGAGCCTGAGTCTAACCCTCACCCTAAGAGCCTGAGTCTAACCCTCACCCTAAGAGCCTGAGTCTAACCCTCACCCTAAGAGCCTGAGTCTAACCCTAACCCTAAGAGCCTGAGTCTAACCCTAACCCTAAGAGCCTGAGTCGAACCCTAACCCTACGAGCCTGAATCGAACCCTAACCCTAAGAGCCTGAGTCTAACCCTAACCCTAAGAGCCTGAGTCTAACCCTAAGCCTAAGAGCCTGAGTCTAACCCTCACCCTAAGAGCCTGAGTCTAACCCTCACCCTAAGAGCCTGAAGTCTAACCCTAACCCTAAGAGCCTGAGTCTAACCCTAACCCTAAGAGCCTGAGTCTAACCCTCACCCTAAGAGCCTGAGTCTAACCCTAACCCTAAGAGCCTGAGTCTAACCCTCACCCTAAGAGCCTGAGTCTAACCCTCACCCTAAGAGCCTGAAGTCTAACCCTAACCCTAAGAGTCTGAGTCTAACCCTCACCCTAAGAGCCTGAAGTCTAACCCTAACCCTAAGAGCCTGAGTCTAACCCTAACCCTAAGAGCCTGAGTCTAACCCTAACCCTAAGAGCCTGAGTATAACCCTCACCCTAAGAGCCTGAGTCTAACCCTAAGCCTAAGAGCCTGAGTCTAACCCTAACCCTAAGAGCCTGAGTCTAACCCTAACCCTAAGAGCCTGAGTCTAACCCTAACCCTAAGAGCCTGAGTCTAACCCTAACCCTAAGAGCCTGAGTCTAACCCTAACCCTAAAGAGCCTGAGTTAACCCTAACCCTAAGAGCCTGAGTCTAACCCTAACCCTAAGAGCCTGAGTCTAACCCTCACCCTAAGAGCCTGAGTCTAACCCTAACCCTAAGAGCCTGAGTCTAACCCTCATCCTAAGAGCCTGAGTCTAACCCTCACCCTAAGAGCCTGAGTCTAACCCTCACCCTAAGAGCCTGAGTCTAACCCTAAGCCTAAGAGCCTGAGTCTAACCCTAACCCTAAGAGCCTGAGTCTAACCCTAACCCTAAGAGCCTGAGTCTAACCCTAACCCTAAAGAGCCTGAGTTAACCCTAACCCTAAGAGCCTGAGTCTAACCCTAACCCTAAGAGCCTGAGTCTAACCCTCACCCTAAGAGCCTGAGTCTAACCCTAACCCTAAGAGCCTGAGTCTAACCCTCACCCTAAGAGCCTGAGTCTAACCCTAACCCTAAGAGCCTGAGTCTAACCCTCACCCTAAGAGCCTGAGTCTAACCCTAACCCTAAGAGCCTGAGTCTAACCCTAACCCTAAGAGCCTGAGTCTAACCCTAACCCTAAGAGCCTGAGTCTAACCCTAACCTTAAGAGCCTGAGTCTAACCCTAACCCTAAGAGCCTGAGTCTAACCCTAACCCTAAGAGCCTGAGTCTAACCCTAACCCTAAGAGCCTGAGTATAACCCTCACCCTAAGAGCCTGAGTCTAACCCTAAGCCTAAGAGCCTGAGTCTAACCCTAACCCTAAGAGCCTGAGTCTAACCCTCACCCTAAGAGCCTGAGTCTAACCCTCACCCTAAGAGCCTGAATCGAACCCTAACCCTAAGAGCCTGAGTCTAACCCTAACCCTAAGAGCCTGAGTCTAACCCTAACCCTAAGAGCCTGAGTATAACCCTCACCCTAAGAGCCTGAGTCTAACCCTAAGCCTAAGAGCCTGAGTCTAACCCTAACCCTAAGAGCCTGAGTCTAACCCTAACCCTAAGAGCCTGAGTCTAACCCTAACCCTAAGAGCCTGAGTCTAACCCTAACCCTAAAGAGCCTGAGTTAACCCTAACCCTAAGAGCCTGAGTCTAACCCTAACCCTAAGAGCCTGAGTCTAACCCTCACCCTAAGAGCCTGAGTCTAACCCTAACCCTAAGAGCCTGAGTCTAACCCTCATCCTAAGAGCCTGAGTCTAACCCTAACCCTAAGAGCCTGAGTCTAACCCTCACCCTAAGAGCCTGAGTCTAACCCTAAGCCTAAGAGCCTGAGTCTAACCCTAACCCTAAGAGCCTGAGTCTAACCCTAACCCTAAGAGCCTGAGTCTAACCCTAACCCTAAGAGCCTGAGTCTAACCCTAACCCTAAAGAGCCTGAGTCTAACCCTCACCCTAAGAGCCTGAGTCTAACCCTAACCCTAAGAGCCTGAGTCTAACCCTCACCCTAAGAGCCTGAGTCTAACCCTCACCCTAAGAGCCTGAAGTCTAACCCTAACCCTAAGAGTCTGAGTCTAACCCTCACCCTAAGAGCCTGAAGTCTAACCCTAACCCTAAGAGCCTGAGTCTAACCCTAACCCTAAGAGCCTGAGTCTAACCCTAACCCTAAGAGCCTGAGTATAACCCTCACCCTAAGAGCCTGAGTCTAACCCTAAGCCTAAGAGCCTGAGTCTAACCCTAACCCTAAGAGCCTGAGTCTAACCCTCACCCTAAGAGCCTGAGTCTAACCCTCACCCTAAGAGCCTGAGTCTAACCCTAACCCTAAGAGCCTGAGTCTAACCCTAAGAGCCTGAGTCTAACCCTAACCCTAAGAGCCTGAGTTTAACCCTCACCCTAAGAGCCTGTGTCTAACCCTAACCCTAAGAGCCTGAGTCTAACCCTCACCCTAAGAGCCTGAGTCTAACCCTCACCCTAAGAGCCTGAGTCTAACCCTCACCCTAAGAGCCTGAGTCTAACCCTAACCCTAAGAGCCTGAGTCTAACCCTAACCCTAAGAGCCTGAGTCGAACCCTAACCCTACGAGCCTGAATCGAACCCTAACCCTAAGAGCCTGAGTCTAACCCTAACCCTAAGAGCCTGAGTCTAACCCTAAGCCTAAGAGCCTGAGTCTAACCCTCACCCTAAGAGCCTGAGTCTAACCCTCACCCTAAGAGCCTGAAGTCTAACCCTAACCCTAAGAGCCTGAGTCTAACCCTAACCCTAAGAGCCTGAGTCTAACCCTAACCCTAAGAGCCTGAGTCTAACCCTCACCCTAAGAGCCTGAGTCTAACCCTAACCCTAAGAGCCTGAGTCTAACCCTCACCCTAAGAGCCTGAGTCTAACCCTCACCCTAAGAGCCTGAAGTCTAACCCTAACCCTAAGAGTCTGAGTCTAACCCTCACCCTAAGAGCCTGAAGTCTAACCCTAACCCTAAGAGCCTGAGTCTAACCCTAACCCTAAGAGCCTGAGTCTAACCCTAACCCTAAGAGCCTGAGTATAACCCTCACCCTAAGAGCCTGAGTCTAACCCTAAGCCTAAGAGCCTGAGTCTAACCCTAACCCTAAGAGCCTGAGTCTAACCCTAACCCTAAGAGCCTGAGTCTAACCCTAACCCTAAGAGCCTGAGTCTAACCCTAACCCTAAGAGCCTGAGTCTAACCCTAACCCTAAAGAGCCTGAGTTAACCCTAACCCTAAGAGCCTGAGTCTAACCCTAACCCTAAGAGCCTGAGTCTAACCCTAAGCCTAAGAGCCTGAGTCTAACCCTAACCCTAAGAGCCTGAGTCTAACCCTAAGAGCCTGAGTCTAACCCTAAGCCTAAGAGCCTGAGTCTAACCCTCACCCTAAGAGCCTGAGTCTAACCCTAAGCCTAAGAGCCTGAGTCTAACCCTAACCCTAAGAGCCTGAGTCTAACCCTAACCCTAAGAGCCTGAGTCTAACCCTAACCCTAAAGAGCCTGAGTCTAACCCTCACCCTAAGAGCCTGAGTCTAACCCTAACCCTAAGAGCCTGAGTCTAACCCTCACCCTAAGAGCCTGAGTCTAACCCTCACCCTAAGAGCCTGAAGTCTAACCCTAACCCTAAGAGTCTGAGTCTAACCCTCACCCTAAGAGCCTGAAGTCTAACCCTAACCCTAAGAGCCTGAGTCTAACCCTAACCCTAAGAGCCTGAGTCTAACCCTAACCCTAAGAGCCTGAGTATAACCCTCACCCTAAGAGCCTGAGTCTAACCCTAAGCCTAAGAGCCTGAGTCTAACCCTAACCCTAAGAGCCTGAGTCTAACCCTAACCCTAAGAGCCTGAGTCTAACCCTAACCCTAAGAGCCTGAGTCTAACCCTCACCCTAAGAGCCTGAGTATAACCCTCACCCTAAGAGCCTGAGTCTAACCCTAAGCCTAAGAGCCTGAGTCTAACCCTAACCCTAAGAGCCTGAGTCTAACCCTAACCCTAAGAGCCTGAGTCTAACCCTAACCCTAAAGAGCCTGAGTTAACCCTAACCCTAAGAGCCTGAGTCTAACCCTAACCCTAAGAGCCTGAGTCTAACCCTCACCCTAAGAGCCTGAGTCTAACCCTAACCCTAAGAGCCTGAGTCTAACCCTCACCCTAAGAGCCTGAGTCTAACCCTAACCCTAAGAGCCTGAGTCTAACCCTCACCCTAAGAGCCTGAGTCTAACCCTAACCCTAAGAGCCTGAGTCTAACCCTAACCCTAAGAGCCTGAGTGTAACCCTAACCCTAAGAGCCTGAGTCTAACCCTAACCTTAAGAGCCTGAGTCTAACCCTAACCCTAAGAGCCTGAGTCTAACCCTAACCCTAAGAGCCTGAGTCTAACCCTAACCCTAAGAGCCTGAGTATAACCCTAACCCTAAGGGCCTGAGTCTAACCCTAACCCTAAGAGCCTGAGTCTAACCCTAACCCTAAGAGCCTGAGTCTAACCCTCACCCTAAGAGCCTGAGTCTAACCCTCACCCTAAGAGCCTGAATCGAACCCTAACCCTAAGAGCCTGAGTCTAACCCTAACCCTAAGAGCCTGAGTCTAACCCTCACCCTAAGAGCCTGAGTATAACCCTCACCCTAAGAGCCTGAGTCTAACCCTAAGCCTAAGAGCCTGAGTCTAACCCTAACCCTAAGAGCCTGAGTCTAACCCTAACCCTAAGAGCCTGAGTCTAACCCTAACCCTAAGAGCCTGAGTCTAACCCTAACCCTAAAGAGCCTGAGTTAACCCTAACCCTAAGAGCCTGAGTCTAACCCTAACCCTAAGAGCCTGAGTCTAACCCTCACCCTAAGAGCCTGAGTCTAACCCTAACCCTAAGAGCCTGAGTCTAACCCTCATCCTAAGAGCCTGAGTCTAACCCTAACCCTAAGAGCCTGAGTCTAACCCTCACCCTAAGAGCCTGAGTCTAACCCTAAGCCTAAGAGCCTGAGTCTAACCCTAACCCTAAGAGCCTGAGTCTAACCCTAACCCTAAGAGCCTGAGTCTAACCCTAACCCTAAAGAGCCTGAGTCTAACCCTCACCCTAAGAGCCTGAGTCTAACCCTAACCCTAAGAGCCTGAGTCTAACCCTCACCCTAAGAGCCTGAGTCTAACCCTCACCCTAAGAGCCTGAAGTCTAACCCTAACCCTAAGAGTCTGAGTCTAACCCTCACCCTAAGAGCCTGAAGTCTAACCCTAACCCTAAGAGCCTGAGTCTAACCCTAACCCTAAGAGCCTGAGTCTAACCCTAACCCTAAGAGCCTGAGTATAACCCTCACCCTAAGAGCCTGAGTCTAACCCTAAGCCTAAGAGCCTGAGTCTAACCCTAACCCGAAGAGCCTGAGTCTAACCCTAACCCTAAGAGCCTGAGTCTAACCCTCACCCTAAGAGCCTGAGTCTAACCCTCACCCTAAGAGCCTGAGTCTAACCCTCACCCTAAGAGCCTGAAGTCTAACCCTAACCCTAAGAGCCTGAGTCTAACCCTCACCCTAAGAGCCTGAAGTCTAACCCTAACCCTAAGAGCCTGAGTCTAACCCTAACCCTAAGAGCCTGAGTCTAACCCTAACCCAAAGAGCCTGAGTATAACCCTCACCCTAAGAGCCTGAGTCTAACCCTAAGCCTAAGAGCCTGAGTCTAACCCTAACCCTAAGAGCCTGAGTCTAACCCTAACCCTAAGAGCCTGAGTCTAACCCTAACCCTAAGAGCCTGAGTCTAACCCTAACCCTAAAGAGCCTGAGTTAACCCTAACCCTAAGAGCCTGAGTCTAACCCTAACCCTAAGAGCCTGAGTCTAACCCTCACCCTAAGAGCCTGAGTCTAACCCTAACCCTAAGAGCCTGAGTCTAACCCTCACCCTAAGAGCCTGAGTCTAACCCTAACCCTAAGAGCCTGAGTCTAACCCTCACCCTAAGAGCCTGAGTCTAACCCTAACCCTAAGAGCCTGAGTCTAACCCTAACCCTAAGAGCCTGAGTCTAACCCTAACCCTAAGAGCCTGAGTCTAACCCTAACCTTAAGAGCCTGAGTCTAACCCTAACCCTAAGAGCCTGAGTCTAACCCTAACCCTAAGAGCCTGAGTATAACCCTCACCCTAAGAGCCTGAGTCTAACCCTAAGCCTAAGAGCCTGAGTCTAACCCTAACCCTAAGAGCCTGAGTCTAACCCTCACCCTAAGAGCCTGAGTCTAACCCTCACCCTAAGAGCCTGAATCGAACCCTAACCCTAAGAGCCTGAGTCTAACCCTAACCCTAAGAGCCTGAGTCTAACCCTAACCCTAAGAGCCTGAGTCTAACCCTAACCCAAAGAGCCTGAGTATAACCCTCACCCTAAGAGCCTGAGTCTAACCCTAAGCCTAAGAGCCTGAGTCTAACCCTAACCCTAAGAGCCTGAGTCTAACCCTAACCCTAAGAGCCTGAGTCTAACCCTAACCCTAAGAGCCTGAGTCTAACCCTAACCCTAAAGAGCCTGAGTTAACCCTAACCCTAAGAGCCTGAGTCTAACCCTAACCCTAAGAGCCTGAGTCTAACCCTCACCCTAAGAGCCTGAGTCTAACCCTAACCCTAAGAGCCTGAGTCTAACCCTCACCCTAAGAGCCTGAGTCTAACCCTAACCCTAAGAGCCTGAGTCTAACCCTCACCCTAAGAGCCTGAGTCTAACCCTAACCCTAAGAGCCTGAGTCTAACCCTAACCCTAAGAGCCTGAGTCTAACCCTAACCCTAAGAGCCTGAGTCTAACCCTAACCTTAAGAGCCTGAGTCTAACCCTAACCCTAAGAGCCTGAGTCTAACCCTAACCCTAAGAGCCTGAGTCTAACCCTAACCCTAAGAGCCTGAGTCTAACCCTCACCCTAAGAGCCTGAGTCTAACCCTAAGCCTAAGAGCCTGAGTCTAACCCTAACCCTAAGAGCCTGAGTCTAACCCTCACCCTAAGAGCCTGAGTCTAACCCTCACCCTAAGAGCCTGAATCGAACCCTAACCCTAAGAGCCTGAGTCTAACCCTAACCCTAAGAGCCTGAGTCTAACCCTAACCCTAAGAGCCTGAGTATAACCCTCACCCTAAGAGCCTGAGTCTAACCCTAAGCCTAAGAGCCTGAGTCTAACCCTAACCCTAAGAGCCTGAGTCTAACCCTAACCCTAAAGAGCCTGAGTTAACCCTAACCCTAAGAGCCTGAGTCTAACCCTAACCCTAAGAGCCTGAGTCTAACCCTCACCCTAAGAGCCTGAGTCTAACCCTAACCCTAAGAGCCTGAGTCTAACCCTCATCCTAAGAGCCTGAGTCTAACCCTAACCCTAAGAGCCTGAGTCTAACCCTCACCCTAAGAGCCTGAGTCTAACCCTAAGCCTAAGAGCCTGAGTCTAACCCTAACCCTAAGAGCCTGAGTCTAACCCTAACCCTAAGAGCCTGAGTCTAACCCTAACCCTAAGAGCCTGAGTCTAACCCTAACCCTAAAGAGCCTGAGTCTAACCCTCACCCTAAGAGCCTGAGTCTAACCCTAACCCTAAGAGCCTGAGTCTAACCCTCACCCTAAGAGCCTGAGTCTAACCCTCACCCTAAGAGCCTGAAGTCTAACCCTAACCCTAAGAGTCTGAGTCTAACCCTCACCCTAAGAGCCTGAAGTCTAACCCTCACCCTAAGAGCCTGAGTCTAACCCTAACCCTAAGAGCCTGAGTCTAACCCTAACCCTAAGAGCCTGAGTCTAACCCTAAGAGCCTGAGTCTAACCCTAACCCTAAGAGCCTGAGTCTAACCCTCACCCTAAGAGCCTGAGTCTAACCCTAACCCGAAGAGCCTGAGTCTAACCCTAACCCGAAGAGCCTGAGTCTAACCCTCACCCTAAGAGCCTGAGTCTAACCCTCACCCGAAGAGCCTGAGTCTAACCCTAACCCTAAGAGCCTGAGTCTAACCCTAACCCTAAGAGCCTGAGTCTAACACTAACCCTAAGAGCCTGAGTCTAACCCTAACCCTAAGAGCCTGAGTCTAACCCTAAGCCTAAGAGCCTGAGTCTAACCCTAACCCTAAGAGCCTGAGTCTAACCCTAAGAGCCTGAGTCTAACCCTAAGCCTAAGAGCCTGAGTCTAACCCTCACCCTAAGAGCCTGAGTCTAACCCTAACCCTAAGAGCCTGAGTCTAACCCTAACCCTAAGAGCCTGAGTCTAACCCGAACCCGAAGAGCCTGAGTCTAACCCTCACCCTAAGAGCCTGAGTCTAACCCTAACCCTACGAGCCTGAGTCTAACCCTAACCCTAAGAGCCTGAGTCGAACCCTAACCCTAAGAGCCTGAGTCTAACCCTCACCCTAAGAGCCTGAGTCTAACCCTAACCCTAAGAGCCTAAGTCTAACCCTAACCCTAAGAGCCTGAGTCTAACCCTAAGCCTAAGAGCCTGAGTCTAACCCTAACCCTAAGAGCCTGAGTCTAACCCTAACCCTAAGAGCCTGAGTCTAACCCTAAGAGCCTGAGTCTAACCCTCACCCTAAGAGCCTGAGTCTAACCCTCACCCTAAGAGCCTGAGTCTAACCCTAACCCGAAGAGCCTGAGTCTAACCCTAACCCGAAGAGCCTGAGTCTAACCCTCACCCTAAGAGCCTGAGTCTAACCCTAACCCTATAAGCCTGAGTCTAACCCTAACCCTAAGAGCCTGAGTCTAACCCTAACCCTAAGAGCCTAAGTCTAACCCTCACCCTAAGAGCCTGAGTCTAACCCTAACCCTAAGAGCCTGAGTCTAACCCTAACCCTAAGAGCCTGAGTCTAACCCTAACCCGAAGAGCCTGAGTCTAACCCTCACCATAAGAGCATGAGTCTAACCCTAACCCTAAGAGCCTGTGTCGAACCCTCACCCTACGAGCCTGAATCGAACCCTAACCCTAAGAGCCTGAGTCGAACCCTAACCCTAAGAGCCTGAGTCTAACCCTCACCCTAAGAGCCTGAGTCTAACCCTAACCCTAAGAGCCTGAGTCTAACCCTCACCCTAAGAGCCTGAGTCTAACCCTAACCCTAAGAGCCTGAGTCTAACCCTAACCCTAAGAGCCTGAGTCTAACCCTCACCCTAAGAGCCTGAGTCTAACCCTAACCCTAAGAGCCTGAGTCTAACCCTCACCCTAAGAGCCTGAGTCTAACCCTAACCCTAAGAGCCTGAGTCTAACCCTAACCCTAAGAGCCTGAGTCTAACCCTCACCCTAAGAGCCTGAGTCTAACCCTAACCCTAAGAGCCTGAGTCTAACCCTCACCCTAAGAGCCTGAGTCTAACCCTCACCCTAAGAGCCTGAGTCTAACCCTAACCCTAAGAGCCTGAGTCTAACCCTCACCCTAAGAGCCTGAGTCTAACCCTAACCCTAAGAGCCTGAGTCTAACCCTCACCCTAAGAGCCTGAGTCTAACCCTAACCCTAAGAGCCTGAGTTTAACCCTCACCCTAAGAGCCTGTGTCTAACCCTCACCCTAAGAGCCTGAGTCTAACCCTAACCCTAAGAGCCTGAGTCTAACCCTAACCCTAAGAGCCTGAGTCTAACCCTCACCCTAAGAGCCTGAGTCTAACCCTAACCCTAAGAGCCTGAGTCTAACCCTAACCCTAAGAGCCTGAGTCGAACCCTAACCCTAAGAGCCTGAGTGTAACCCTAACCCTAAGAGCCTGAGTCTAACCCTAACCCTAAGAGCCTGAGTCTAACCCTAACCCTAAGAGCCTGAGTCTAACCCTCACCCTAAGAGCCTGAGTCTAACCCTAACCCTAAGAGCCTGAGTCTAACCCTAACCCTAAGAGCCTGAGTCTAACCCTAACCCTAAGAGCCTGAGTCTAACCCTAACCCTACGAGCCTGAGTCTAACCCTAACCCTAAGAGCCTGAGTCTAACCCTAAGCCTAAGAGCCTGAGTCTAACCCTAAGCCTAAGAGCCTGAGTCTAACCCTCACCCTAAGAGCCTGAGTCTAACCCTCACCCTAAGAGCCTGAGTGTAACCCTAACCCTAAGAGCCTGAGTCTAACCCTAACCCTAAGAGCCTGAGTCTAACCCTAGCCCTAAAGAGCCTGAGTTAACCCTAACCCTAAGAGCCTGAGTCTAACCCTAACCCTAAGAGCCTGAGTCTAACCCTCACCCTAAGAGCCTGAGTCTAACCCTAACCCTAAGAGCCTGAGTCTAACCCTCATCCTAAGAGCCTGAGTCTAACCCTAACCCTAAGAGCCTGAGTCTAACCCTCACCCTAAGAGCCTGAGTCTAACCCTAAGCCTAAGAGCCTGAGTCTAACCCTAACCCTAAGAGCCTGAGTCTAACCCTAACCCTAAGAGCCTGAGTCTAACCCTAACCCTAAGAGCCTGAGTCTAACCCTAACCCTAAAGAGCCTGAGTCTAACCCTCACCCTAAGAGCCTGAGTCTAACCCTAACCCTAAGAGCCTGAGTCTAACCCTCACCCTAAGAGCCTGAGTCTAACCCTCACCCTTAGAGCCTGAAGTCTAACCCTAACCCTAAGAGTCTGAGTCTAACCCTCACCCTAAGAGCCTGAAGTCTAACCCTAACCCTAAGAGCCTGAGTCTAACCCTAACCCTAAGAGCCTGAGTCTAACCCTAACCCTAAGAGCCTGAGTCTAACCCTAACCCTAAGAGCCTGAGTCTAACCCTAACCCTAAGAGCCTGAGTCTAACCCTCACCCTAAGAGCCTGAGTCTAACCCTAACCCTAAGAGCCTGAGTCTAACCCTCACCCTAAGAGCCTGAGTCTAACCCTAACCCTAAGAGCCTGAAGTCTAACCCTAACCCTAAGAGTCTGAGTCTAACCCTCACCCTAAGAGCCTGAAGTCTAACCCTAAACCTAAGAGCCTGAGTCTAACCCTAACCCTAAGAGCCTGAGTCTAACCCTAACCCTAAGAGCCTGAGTATAACCCTCACCCTAAGAGCCTGAGTCTAACCCTAAGCCTAAGAGCCTGAGTCTAACCCTAACCCTAAAGAGCCTGAGTCTAACCCTCACCCTAAGAGCCTGAGTCTAACCCTAACCCTAAGAGCCTGAGTCTAACCCTCACCCTAAGAGCCTGAGTCTAACCCTCACCCTAAGAGCCTGAAGTCTAACCCTAACCCTAAGAGTCTGAGTCTAACCCTCACCCTAAGAGCCTGAAGTCTAACCCTAACCCTAAGAGCCTGAGTCTAACCCTAACCCTAAGAGCCTGAGTCTAACCCTAACCCTAAGAGCCTGAGTATAACCCTCACCCTAAGAGCCTGAGTCTAACCCTAAGCCTAAGAGCCTGAGTCTAACCCTAACCCTAAGAGCCTGAGTCTAACCCTAACTCTAAGAGCCTGAGTCTAACCCTCACCCTAAGAGCCTGAGTCTAACCCTAACCCTAAGAGCCTGAGTCTAACCCTCACCCTAAGAGCCTGAGTCTAACCCTCACCCTAAGAGCCTGAAGTCTAACCCTAACCCTAAGAGTCTGAGTCTAACCCTCACCCTAAGAGCCTGAAGTCTAACTCTAACCCGAAGAGCCTGAGTCTAACCCTAACCCTAAGAGCCTGAGTCTAACCCTAACCCTAAGAGCCTGAGTATAACCCTCACCCTAAGAGCCTGAGTCTAACCCTAACCCTAAGAGCCTGAGTCTAACCCTAACCCTAAGAGCCTGAGTCTAACCCTCATCCTAAGAGCCTGAGTCTAACCCTAACCCTAAGAGCCTGAGTCTAACCCTCACCCTAAGAGCCTGAGTCTAACCCTAAGCCTAAGAGCCTGAGTCTAACCCTAACCCTAAGAGCCTGAGTCTAACCCTAACCCTAAGAGCCTGAGTCTAACCCTAACCCTAAGAGCCTGAGTCTAACCCTAACCCTAAAGAGCCTGAGTCTAACCCTCACCCTAAGAGCCTGAGTCTAACCCTAACCCTAAGAGCCTGAGTCTAACCCTCACCCTAAGAGCCTGAGTCTAACCCTCACCCTTAGAGCCTGAAGTCTAACCCTAACCCTAAGAGTCTGAGTCTAACCCTCACCCTAAGAGCCTGAAGTCTAACCCTAACCCTAAGAGCCTGAGTCTAACCCTAACCCTAAGAGCCTGAGTCTAACCCTAACCCTAAGAGCCTGAGTATAACCCTAACCCTAAGAGCCTGAGTCTAACCCTAAGCCTAAGAGCCTGAGTCTAACCAAACATTACTGTTCTTTTGTTAAATATTTTATGATCTTTCTGAATAGACAGACAGGCTTTGGTCTGTTTCTTAGGGTTAACCCTAACCCTAAGAGCCTGAGTCTAACCCTAACCCTAAGAGCCTGAGTCTAACCCTAACCCTAAGAGCCTGAGTCTAACCCTCACCCTAAGAGCCTGAGTCTAACCCTAACCCTAAGAGCCTGAGTCTAACCCTCACCCTAAGAGCCTGAGTCTAACCCTAACCCTAAGAGCCTGAAGTCTAACCCTAACCCTAAGAGTCTGAGTCTAACCCTCACCCTAAGAGCCTGAAGTCTAACCCTAAACCTAAGAGCCTGAGTCTAACCCTAACCCTAAGAGCCTGAGTCTAACCCTAACCCTAAGAGCCTGAGTATAACCCTCACCCTAAGAGCCTGAGTCTAACCCTAACCCTAAGAGCCTGTGTCTAACCCTAACCCTAAAGAGCCTGAGTCTAACCCTCACCCTAAGAGCCTGAGTCTAACCCTAACCCTAAGAGCCTGAGTCTAACCCTCACCCTAAGAGCCTGAGTCTAACCCTCACCCTAAGAGCCTGAAGTCTAACCCTAACCCTAAGAGTCTGAGTCTAACCCTCACCCTAAGAGCCTGAAGTCTAACCCTAACCCTAAGAGCCTGAGTCTAACCCTAACCCTAAGAGCCTGAGTCTAACCCTAACCCTAAGAGCCTGAGTATAACCCTCACCCTAAGAGCCTGAGTCTAACCCTAAGCCTAAGAGCCTGAGTCTAACCCTAACCCTAAGAGCCTGAGTCTAACCCTAAGCCTAAGAGCCTGAGTCTAACCCTCACCCTAAGAGCCTGAGTCTAACCCTAACCCTAAGAGCCTGAGTCTAACCCTCACCCTAAGAGCCTGAGTCTAACCCTCACCCTAAGAGCCTGAAGTCTAACCCTAACCCTAAGAGTCTGAGTCTAACCCTCACCCTAAGAGCCTGAAGTCTAACTCTAACCCGAAGAGCCTGAGTCTAACCCTAACCCTAAGAGCCTGAGTCTAACCCTAACCCTAAGAGCCTGAGTATAACCCTCACCCTAAGAGCCTGAGTCTAACCCTAACCCTAAGAGCCTGAGTCTAACCCTAACCCTAAGAGCCTGAGTCTAACCCTAACCCTAAAGAGCCTGAGTTAACCCTAACCCTAAGAGCCTGAGTCTAACCCTAACCCTAAGAGCCTGAGTCTAACCCTCACCCTAAGAGCCTGAGTCTAACCCTAACCCTAAGAGCCTGAGTCTAACCCTCACCCTAAGAGCCTGAGTCTAACCCTAACCCTAAGAGCCTGAGTCTAACCCTCACCCTAAGAGCCTGAGTCTAACCCTAACCCTAAGAGCCTGAGTCTAACCCTAAGCCTAAGAGCCTGAGTCTAACCCTAACCCTAAGAGCCTGAGTCTAACCCTAACCCTAAGAGCCTGAGTCTAACCCTAACCTTAAGAACCTGAGTCTAACCCTAACCCTAAGAGCCTGAGTCTAACCCTCACCCTAAGAGCCTGAGTCTAACCCTCACCCTAAGAGCCTGAGTCTAACCCTCACCCTAAGAGCCTGAGTCTAACCCTAACCCTAAGAGCCTGAGTCTAACCCTAACCCTAAGAGCCTGAGTCTAACCCTAACCCTAAGAGCCTGAGTCTAACCCTAACCCTAAGAGCCTGAGTCTAACCCTAACCCTAAGAGCCTGAGTCTAACCCTAAGCCTAAGAGCCTGAGTCTAACTTTAAGCCTAAGAGCCTGAGTCTAACCCTAACCCTAAGAGCCTGAGTCTAACCCTAACCCTAAGAGTCTGAGTCTAACCCTCACCCTAAGAGCCTGAAGTCTAACCCTAACCCTAAGAGCCTGTGTCTAACCCTAACCCTAAGAGCCTGAGTCTAACCCTAACCCTAAGAGCCTGAGTCTAACCCTTACTCTAAGAGCCTGAGTCTAACCCTAAGCCTAAGAGCCTGAGTCTAACCCTAACCCTAAGAGCCTGAGTCTAACCCTAACCCTAAGAGCCTGAGTATAACCCTCACCCTAAGAGCCTGAGTCTAACCCTAAGCCTAAGAGCCTGAGTCTAACCCTAACCCTAAGAGCCTGAGTCTAACCCTAACCCTAAGAGCCTGAGTCTAACCCTAACCCTAAGAGCCTGAGTCTAACCCTCACCCTAAGAGCCTGAGTCTAACCCTAACCCTAAGAGCCTGAGTCTAACCCTAACCCTAAGAGCCTGAGTCTAACCCTAACCCTAAGAGCCTGAGTCTAACCCTAACCCTAAGAGCCTGAGTCTAACCCTCACCCTAAGAGCCTGAGTCTAACTCTAAGCCTAAGAGCCTGAGTCTAACTTTAAGACTAAGAGCCTGAGTCTAACCCTAACCCTAAGAGCCTGAGTCTAACCCTAACCCTAAGAGCCTGAGTCTAACCCTCACCCTAAGAGCCTGAGTCTAACCCTAACCCTAAGAGCCTGAGTCTAACCCTCACCCTAAGAGCCTGAGTCTAACCCTAACCCTAAGAGCCTGAGTCTAACCCTCACCCTAAGAGCCTGAGTCTAACCCTAACCCTAAGAGCCTGAGTCTAACCCTCACCCTAAGAGCCTGAGTCTAACCCTAACCCTAAGAGCCTGAGTCTAACTTTAAGCCTAAGAGCCTGAGTCTAACCCTAAGAGCCTGAGTCTAACCCTAAGCCTAAGAGCCTGAGTCTAACCCTAACCCTAAGAGCCTGAGTCTAACCCTAACCCTAAGAGCTTGAGTCTAACCCTCACCCTAAGAGCCTGAGTCTAACCCTAACCCTAAGAGCCTGAGTCTAACCCTAACCCTAAAGAGCCTGAGTCTAACCCTAACCCTAAGAGCCTGAGTCTAACCCTCACCCTAAGAGCCTGAGTCTAACCCTAAGAGCCTGAGTCTAACCCTCACCCTAAGAGCCTGAGTCTAACCCTCACCCTAAGAGCCTGAGTCTAACCCTAACCCGAAGAGCCTGAGTCTAACCCTAACCCGAAGAGCCTGAGTCTAACCCTCACCCTAAGAGCCTGAGTCTAACCCTAACCCTATAAGCCTGAGTCTAACCCTAACCCTAAGAGCCTGAGTCTAACCCTAACCCTAAGAGCCTAAGTCTAACCCTCACCCTAAGAGCCTGAGTCTAACCCTAACCCTAAGAGCCTGAGTCTAACCCTAACCCTAAGAGCCTGAGTCTAACCCTAACCCGAAGAGCCTGAGTCTAACCCTCACCATAAGAGCATGAGTCTAACCCTAACCCTAAGAGCCTGAGTCGAACCCTCACCCTACGAGCCTGAATCGAACCCTAACCCTAAGAGCCTGAGTCGAACCCTAACCCTAAGAGCCTGAGTCTAACCCTCACCCTAAGAGCCTGAGTCTAACCCTAACCCTAAGAGCCTGAGTCTAACCCTCACCCTAAGAGCCTGAGTCTAACCCTAACCCTAAGAGCCTGAGTCTAACCCTAACCCTAAGAGCCTGAGTCTAACCCTCACCCTAAGAGCCTGAGTCTAACCCTAACCCTAAGAGACTGAGTCTAACCCTCACCCTAAGAGCCTGAGTCTAACCCTAACCCTAAGAGCCTGAGTCTAACCCTCACCCTAAGAGCCTGAGTCTAACCCTCACCCTAAGAGCCTGAGTCTAACCCTAACCCTAAGAGCCTGAGTCTAACCCTAAGAGCCTGAGTCTAACCCTAACCCTAAGAGCCTGAGTTTAACCCTCACGCTAAGAGCCTGTGTCTAACCCTAACCCTAAGAGCCTGAGTCTAACCCTAACCCTAAGAGCCTGAGTCTAACCCTAACCCTAAGGGCCTGAGTCTAACCCTCACCCTAAGAGCCTGAGTCTAACCCTAACCCTAAGAGCCTGAGTCTAACCCTAACCCTAAGAGCCTGAGTCGAACCCTAACCCTACGAGCCTGAATCGAACCCTAACCCTAAGAGCCTGAGTCTAACCCTAACCCTAAGAGCCTGAGTCTAACCCTAAGCCTAAGAGCCTGAGTCTAACCCTCACCCTAAGAGCCTGAGTCTAACCCTCACCCTAAGAGCCTGAAGTCTAACCCTAACCCTAAGAGCCTGAGTCTAACCCTAACCCTAAGAGCCTGAGTCTAACCCTAACCCTAAGAGCCTGAGTCTAACCCTCACCCTAAGAGCCTGAGTCTAACCCTAACCCTAAGAGCCTGAGTCTAACCCTCACCCTAAGAGCCTGAGTCTAACCCTCACCCTAAGAGCCTGAAGTCTAACCCTAACCCTAAGAGTCTGAGTCTAACCCTCACCCTAAGAGCCTGAAGTCTAACCCTAACCCTAAGAGCCTGAGTCTAACCCTAACCCTAAGAGCCTGAGTCTAACCCTAACCCTAAGAGCCTGAGTATAACCCTCACCCTAAGAGCCTGAGTCTAACCCTAAGCCTAAGAGCCTGAGTCTAACCCTAACCCTAAGAGCCTGAGTCTAACCCTAACCCTAAGAGCCTGAGTCTAACCCTAACCCTAAGAGCCTGAGTCTAACCCTAACCCTAAGAGCCTGAGTCTAACCCTAACCCTAAAGAGCCTGAGTTAACCCTAACCCTAAGAGCCTGAGTCTAACCCTAACCCTAAGAGCCTGAGTCTAACCCTCACCCTAAGAGCCTGAGTCTAACCCTAACCCTAAGAGCCTGAGTCTAACCCTCATCCTAAGAGCCTGAGTCTAACCCTCACCCTAAGAGCCTGAGTCTAACCCTCACCCTAAGAGCCTGAGTCTAACCCTAAGCCTAAGAGCCTGAGTCTAACCCTAACCCTAAGAGCCTGAGTCTAACCCTAACCCTAAGAGCCTGAGTCTAACCCTAACCCTAAAGAGCCTGAGTCTAACCCTCACCCTAAGAGCCTGAGTCTAACCCTAACCCTAAGAGCCTGAGTCTAACCCTCACCCTAAGAGCCTGAGTCTAACCCTCACCCTAAGAGCCTGAAGTCTAACCCTAACCCTAAGAGTCTGAGTCTAACCCTCACCCTAAGAGCCTGAAGTCTAACCCTAACCCTAAGAGCCTGAGTCTAACCCTAACCCTAAGAGCCTGAGTCTAACCCTCACCCTAAGAGCCTGAGTATAACCCTCACCCTAAGAGCCTGAGTCTAACCCTAAGCCTAAGAGCCTGAGTCTAACCCTAACCCTAAAGAGCCTGAGTCTAACCCTCACCCTAAGAGCCTGAGTCTAACCCTAACCCTAAGAGCCTGAGTCTAACCCTCACCCTAAGAGCCTGAGTCTAACCCTCACCCTAAGAGCCTGAAGTCTAACCCTAACCCTAAGAGTCTGAGTCTAACCCTCACCCTAAGAGCCTGAAGTCTAACCCTAACCCTAAGAGCCTGAGTCTAACCCTAACCCTAAGAGCCTGAGTCTAACCCTAACCCTAAGAGCCTGAGTATAACCCTCACCCTAAGAGCCTGAGTCTAACCCTAAGCCTAAGAGCCTGAGTCTAACCCTAAGCCTAAGAGCCTGAGTCTAACCCTAACCCTAAGAGCCTGAGTCTAACCCTCACCCTAAGAGCCTGAGTCTAACCCTCACCCTAAGAGCCTGAGTCTAACCCTCACCCTAAGAGCCTGAAGTCTAACCCTAACCCTAAGAGTCTGAGTCTAACCCTCACCCTAAGAGCCTGAAGTCTAACCCTAACCCTAAGAGCCTGAGTCTAACCCTAACCCTAAGAGCCTGAGTCTAACCCTAACCCAAAGAGCCTGAGTATAACCCTCACCCTAAGAGCCTGAGTCTAACCCTAAGCCTAAGAGCCTGAGTCTAACCCTAACCCTAAGAGCCTGAGTCTAACCCTAACCCTAAGAGCCTGAGTCTAACCCTAACCCTAAGAGCCTGAGTCTAACCCTAACCCTAAAGAGCCTGAGTTAACCCTAACCCTAAGAGCCTGAGTCTAACCCTAACCCTAAGAGCCTGAGTCTAACCCTCACCCTAAGAGCCTGAGTCTAACCCTAACCCTAAGAGCCTGAGTCTAACCCTCACCCTAAGAGCCTGAGTCTAACCCTAACCCTAAGAGCCTGAGTCTAACCCTCACCCTAAGAGCCTGAGTCTAACCCTAACCCTAAGAGCCTGAGTCTAACCCTAACCCTAAGAGCCTGAGTCTAACCCTAACCCTAAGAGCCTGAGTCTAACCCTAACCTTAAGAGCCTGAGTCTAACCCTAACCCTAAGAGCCTGAGTCTAACCCTAACCCTAAGAGCCTGAGTCTAACCCTAACCCTAAGAGCCTGAGTATAACCCTCACCCTAAGAGCCTGAGTCTAACCCTAAGCCTAAGAGCCTGAGTCTAACCCTAACCCTAAGAGCCTGAGTCTAACCCTCACCCTAAGAGCCTGAGTCTAACCCTCACCCTAAGAGCCTGAATCGAACCCTAACCCTAAGAGCCTGAGTCTAACCCTAACCCTAAGAGCCTGAGTCTAACCCTAACCCTAAGAGCCTGAGTATAACCCTCACCCTAAGAGCCTGAGTCTAACCCTAAGCCTAAGAGCCTGAGTCTAACCCTAACCCTAAGAGCCTGAGTCTAACCCTAACCCTAAGAGCCTGAGTCTAACCCTAACCCTAAGAGCCTGAGTCTAACCCTAACCCTAAAGAGCCTGAGTTAACCCTAACCCTAAGAGCCTGAGTCTAACCCTAACCCTAAGAGCCTGAGTCTAACCCTCACCCTAAGAGCCTGAGTCTAACCCTAACCCTAAGAGCCTGAGTCTAACCCTCATCCTAAGAGCCTGAGTCTAACCCTAACCCTAAGAGCCTGAGTCTAACCCTCACCCTAAGAGCCTGAGTCTAACCCTAAGCCTAAGAGCCTGAGTCTAACCCTAACCCTAAGAGCCTGAGTCTAACCCTAACCCTAAGAGCCTGAGTCTAACCCTAACCCTAAGAGCCTGAGTCTAACCCTAACCCTAAAGAGCCTGAGTCTAACCCTCACCCTAAGAGCCTGAGTCTAACCCTAACCCTAAGAGCCTGAGTCTAACCCTCACCCTAAGAGCCTGAGTCTAACCCTCACCCTAAGAGCCTGAAGTCTAACCCTAACCCTAAGAGTCTGAGTCTAACCCTCACCCTAAGAGCCTGAAGTCTAACCCTAACCCTAAGAGCCTGAGTCTAACCCTAACCCTAAGAGCCTGAGTCTAACCCTAACCCTAAGAGCCTGAGTATAACCCTCACCCTAAGAGCCTGAGTCTAACCCTAAGCCTAAGAGCCTGAGTCTAACCCTAACCCTAAGAGCCTGAGTCTAACCCTCACCCTAAGAGCCTGAGTCTAACCCTCACCCTAAGAGCCTGAGTCTAACCCTAACCCTAAGAGCCTGAGTCTAACCCTAAGAGCCTGAGTCTAACCCTAACCCTAAGAGCCTGAGTTTAACCCTCACCCTAAGAGCCTGTGTCTAACCCTAACCCTAAGAGCCTGAGTCTAACCCTCACCCTAAGAGCCTGAGTCTAACCCTCACCCTAAGAGCCTGAGTCTAACCCTCACCCTAAGAGCCTGAGTCTAACCCTAACCCTAAGAGCCTGAGTCTAACCCTAACCCTAAGAGCCTGAGTCGAACCCTAACCCTACGAGCCTGAATCGAACCCTAACCCTAAGAGCCTGAGTCTAACCCTAACCCTAAGAGCCTGAGTCTAACCCTAAGCCTAAGAGCCTGAGTCTAACCCTCACCCTAAGAGCCTGAGTCTAACCCTCACCCTAAGAGCCTGAAGTCTAACCCTAACCCTAAGAGCCTGAGTCTAACCCTAACCCTAAGAGCCTGAGTCTAACCCTAACCCTAAGAGCCTGAGTCTAACCCTCACCCTAAGAGCCTGAGTCTAACCCTAACCCTAAGAGCCTGAGTCTAACCCTCACCCTAAGAGCCTGAGTCTAACCCTCACCCTAAGAGCCTGAAGTCTAACCCTAACCCTAAGAGTCTGAGTCTAACCCTCACCCTAAGAGCCTGAAGTCTAACCCTAACCCTAAGAGCCTGAGTCTAACCCTAACCCTAAGAGCCTGAGTCTAACCCTAACCCTAAGAGCCTGAGTCTAACCCTAACCCTAAGAGCCTGAGTCTAACCCTAAGCCTAAGAGCCTGAGTCTAACCCTAACCCTAAGAGCCTGAGTCTAACCCTAACCCTAAGAGCCTGAGTCTAACCCTAACCCTAAGAGCCTGAGTCTAACCCTAACCCTAAGAGCCTGAGTCTAACCCTAACCCTAAAGAGCCTGAGTTAACCCTAACCCTAAGAGCCTGAGTCTAACCCTAACCCTAAGAGCCTGAGTCTAACCCTCACCCTAAGAGCCTGAGTCTAACCCTAACCCTAAGAGCCTGAGTCTAACCCTCATCCTAAGAGCCTGAGTCTAACCCTCACCCTAAGAGCCTGAGTCTAACCCTCACCCTAAGAGCCTGAGTCTAACCCTAAGCCTAAGAGCCTGAGTCTAACCCTAACCCTAAGAGCCTGAGTCTAACCCTAACCCTAAGAGCCTGAGTCTAACCCTAACCCTAAAGAGCCTGAGTCTAACCCTCACCCTAAGAGCCTGAGTCTAACCCTAACCCTAAGAGCCTGAGTCTAACCCTAACCCTAAGAGCCTGAGTCTAACCCTCACCCTAAGAGCCTGAGTCTAACCCTCACCCTAAGAGCCTGAAGTCTAACCCTAACCCTAAGAGTCTGAGTCTAACCCTCACCCTAAGAGCCTGAAGTCTAACCCTAACCCTAAGAGCCTGAGTCTAACCCTAACCCTAAGAGCCTGAGTCTAACCCTAACCCAAAGAGCCTGAGTATAACCCTCACCCTAAGAGCCTGAGTCTAACCCTAACCCTAAGAGCCTGAGTCTAACCCTAACCCTAAGAGCCTGAGTCTAACCCTAACCCTAAGAGCCTGAGTCTAACCCTAACCCTAAAGAGCCTGAGTTAACCCTAACCCTAAGAGCCTGAGTCTAACCCTAACCCTAAGAGCCTGAGTCTAACCCTCACCCTAAGAGCCTGAGTCTAACCCTAACCCTAAGAGCCTGAGTCTAACCCTCACCCTAAGAGCCTGAGTCTAACCCTAACCCTAAGAGCCTGAGTCTAACCCTCACCCTAAGAGCCTGAGTCTAACCCTAACCCTAAGAGCCTGAGTCTAACCCTAACCCTAAGAGCCTGAGTCTAACCCTAACCCTAAGAGCCTGAGTCTAACCCTAACCTTAAGAGCCTGAGTCTAACCCTAACCCTAAGAGCCTGAGTCTAACCCTAACCCTAAGAGCCTGAGTATAACCCTCACCCTAAGAGCCTGAGTCTAACCCTAAGCCTAAGAGCCTGAGTCTAACCCTAACCCTAAGAGCCTGAGTCTAACCCTCACCCTAAGAGCCTGAGTCTAACCCTCACCCTAAGAGCCTGAATCGAACCCTAACCCTAAGAGCCTGAGTCTAACCCTAACCCTAAGAGCCTGAGTCTAACCCTAACCCTAAGAGCCTGAGTATAACCCTCACCCTAAGAGCCTGAGTCTAACCCTAAGCCTAAGAGCCTGAGTCTAACCCTAACCCTAAGAGCCTGAGTCTAACCCTAACCCTAAGAGCCTGAGTCTAACCCTAACCCTAAGAGCCTGAGTCTAACCCTAACCCTAAAGAGCCTGAGTTAACCCTAACCCTAAGAGCCTGAGTCTAACCCTAACCCTAAGAGCCTGAGTCTAACCCTCACCCTAAGAGCCTGAGTCTAACCCTAACCCTAAGAGCCTGAGTCTAACCCTCATCCTAAGAGCCTGAGTCTAACCCTAACCCTAAGAGCCTGAGTCTAACCCTCACCCTAAGAGCCTGAGTCTAACCCTAAGCCTAAGAGCCTGAGTCTAACCCTAACCCTAAGAGCCTGAGTCTAACCCTAACCCTAAGAGCCTGAGTCTAACCCTAACCCTAAGAGCCTGAGTCTAACCCTAACCCTAAAGAGCCTGAGTCTAACCCTCACCCTAAGAGCCTGAGTCTAACCCTAACCCTAAGAGCCTGAGTCTAACCCTCACCCTAAGAGCCTGAGTCTAACCCTCACCCTAAGAGCCTGAAGTCTAACCCTAACCCTAAGAGTCTGAGTCTAACCCTCACCCTAAGAGCCTGAAGTCTAACCCTAACCCTAAGAGCCTGAGTCTAACCCTAACCCTAAGAGCCTGAGTATAACCCTCACCCTAAGAGCCTGAGTCTAACCCTAACCCTAAGAGCCTGAGTCTAACCCTAACCCTAAGAGCCTGAGTCTAACCCTCACCCTAAGAGCCTGAGTCTAACCCTCACCCTAAGAGCCTGAGTCTAACCCTAACCCTAAGAGCCTGAGTCTAACCCTAAGAGCCTGAGTCTAACCCTAACCCTAAGAGCCTGAGTTTAACCCTCACCCTAAGAGCCTGTGTCTAACCCTAACCCTAAGAGCCTGAGTCTAACCCTCACCCTAAGAGCCTGAGTCTAACCCTCACCCTAAGAGCCTGAGTCTAACCCTCACCCTAAGAGCCTGAGTCTAACCCTAACCCTAAGAGCCTGAGTCTAACCCTAACCCTAAGAGCCTGAGTCGAACCCTAACCCTACGAGCCTGAATCGAACCCTAACCCTAAGAGCCTGAGTCTAACCCTAACCCTAAGAGCCTGAGTCTAACCCTAAGCCTAAGAGCCTGAGTCTAACCCTCACCCTAAGAGCCTGAGTCTAACCCTCACCCTAAGAGCCTGAGTCTAACCCTCACCCTAAGAGCCTGAGTCTAACCCTAAGCCTAAGAGCCTGAGTCTAACCCTAACCCTAAGAGCCTGAGTCTAACCCTAACCCTAAGAGCCTGAGTCTAACCCTAACCCTAAAGAGCCTGAGTCTAACCCTCACCCTAAGAGCCTGAGTCTAACCCTAACCCTAAGAGCCTGAGTCTAACCCTAACCCTAAGAGCCTGAGTCTAACCCTCACCCTAAGAGCCTGAAGTCTAACCCTAACCCTAAGAGTCTGAGTCTAACCCTCACCCTAAGAGCCTGAAGTCTAACCCTCACCCTAAGAGCCTGAGTCTAACCCTAACCCTAAGAGCCTGAGTCTAACCCTCACCCTAAGAGCCTGAGTATAACCCTCACCCTAAGAGCCTGAGTCTAACCCTAAGCCTAAGAGCCTGAGTCTAACCCTAACCCTAAAGAGCCTGAGTCTAACCCTCACCCTAAGAGCCTGAGTCTAACCCTAACCCTAAGAGCCTGAGTCTAACCCTCACCCTAAGAGCCTGAGTCTAACCCTCACCCTAAGAGCCTGAAGTCTAACCCTAACCCTAAGAGTCTGAGTCTAACCCTCACCCTAAGAGCCTGAAGTCTAACCCTAACCCTAAGAGCCTGAGTCTAACCCTAACCCTAAGAGCCTGAGTCTAACCCTAACCCTAAGAGCCTGAGTATAACCCTCACCCTAAGAGCCTGAGTCTAACCCTAAGCCTAAGAGCCTGAGTCTAACCCTAACCCTAAGAGCCTGAGTCTAACCCTAACCCTAAGAGCCTGAGTCTAACCCTAACCCTAAGAGCCTGAGTCTAACCCTCACCCTAAGAGCCTGAGTATAACCCTCACCCTAAGAGCCTGAGTCTAACCCTAAGCCTAAGAGCCTGAGTCTAACCCTAACCCTAAGAGCCTGAGTCTAACCCTAACCCTAAGAGCCTGAGTCTAACCCTAACCCTAAGAGCCTGAGTCTAACCCTCACCCTAAGAGCCTGAGTCTAACCCTCACCCTAAGAGCCTGAGTCTAACCCTAACCCTAAGAGCCTGAGTCTAACCCTCACCCTAAGAGCCTGAGTCTAACCCTAACCCTAAGAGCCTGAGTCTAACCCTCACCCTAAGAGCCTGAGTCTAACCCTAACCCTAAGAGCCTGAGTCTAACCCTCACCCTAAGAGCCTGAGTCTAACCCTAACCCTAAGAGCCTGAGTCTAACCCTAACCCTAAGAGCCTGAGTGTAACCCTAACCCTAAGAGCCTGAGTCTAACCCTAACCTTAAGAGCCTGAGTCTAACCCTAACCCTAAGAGCCTGAGTCTAACCCTAACCCTAAGAGCCTGAGTCTAACCCTAACCCTAAGAGCCTGAGTATAACCCTAACCCTAAGGGCCTGAGTCTAACCCTAACCCTAAGAGCCTGAGTCTAACCCTAACCCTAAGAGCCTGAGTCTAACCCTCACCCTAAGAGCCTGAGTCTAACCCTCACCCTAAGAGCCTGAATCGAACCCTAACCCTAAGAGCCTGAGTCTAACCCTAACCCTAAGAGCCTGAGTCTAACCCTAACCCTAAGAGCCTGAGTATAACCCTCACCCTAAGAGCCTGAGTCTAACCCTAAGCCTAAGAGCCTGAGTCTAACCCTAACCCTAAGAGCCTGAGTCTAACCCTAACCCTAAGAGCCTGAGTCTAACCCTAACCCTAAGAGCCTGAGTCTAACCCTAACCCTAAAGAGCCTGAGTTAACCCTAACCCTAAGAGCCTGAGTCTAACCCTAACCCTAAGAGCCTGAGTCTAACCCTCACCCTAAGAGCCTGAGTCTAACCCTAACCCTAAGAGCCTGAGTCTAACCCTCATCCTAAGAGCCTGAGTCTAACCCTAACCCTAAGAGCCTGAGTCTAACCCTCACCCTAAGAGCCTGAGTCTAACCCTAAGCCTAAGAGCCTGAGTCTAACCCTAACCCTAAGAGCCTGAGTCTAACCCTAACCCTAAGAGCCTGAGTCTAACCCTAACCCTAAGAGCCTGAGTCTAACCCTAACCCTAAAGAGCCTGAGTCTAACCCTCACCCTAAGAGCCTGAGTCTAACCCTAACCCTAAGAGCCTGAGTCTAACCCTCACCCTAAGAGCCTGAGTCTAACCCTCACCCTAAGAGCCTGAAGTCTAACCCTAACCCTAAGAGTCTGAGTCTAACCCTCACCCTAAGAGCCTGAAGTCTAACCCTAACCCTAAGAGCCTGAGTCTAACCCTAACCCTAAGAGCCTGAGTCTAACCCTAACCCTAAGAGCCTGAGTATAACCCTCACCCTAAGAGCCTGAGTCTAACCCTAAGCCTAAGAGCCTGAGTCTAACCCTAACCCTAAGAGCCTGAGTCTAACCCTAACCCTAAGAGCCTGAGTCTAACCCTCACCCTAAGAGCCTGAGTCTAACCCTCACCCTAAGAGCCTGAGTCTAACCCTCACCCTAAGAGCCTGAGTCTAACCCTAACCCTAAGAGCCTGAGTCTAACCCTAACCCTAAGAGCCTGAGTCTAACCCTCACCCTAAGAGCCTGAAGTCTAACCCTAACCCTAAGAGCCTGAGTCTAACCCTAACCCTAAGAGCCTGAGTCTAACCCTAACCCAAAGAGCCTGAGTATAACCCTCACCCTAAGAGCCTGAGTCTAACCCTAAGCCTAAGAGCCTGAGTCTAACCCTAACCCTAAGAGCCTGAGTCTAACCCTAACCCTAAGAGCCTGAGTCTAACCCTAACCCTAAGAGCCTGAGTCTAACCCTAACCCTAAAGAGCCTGAGTTAACCCTAACCCTAAGAGCCTGAGTCTAACCCTAACCCTAAGAGCCTGAGTCTAACCCTCACCCTAAGAGCCTGAGTCTAACCCTAACCCTAAGAGCCTGAGTCTAACCCTCACCCTAAGAGCCTGAGTCTAACCCTAACCCTAAGAGCCTGAGTCTAACCCTCACCCTAAGAGCCTGAGTCTAACCCTAACCCTAAGAGCCTGAGTCTAACCCTAACCCTAAGAGCCTGAGTCTAACCCTAACCCTAAGAGCCTGAGTCTAACCCTAACCTTAAGAGCCTGAGTCTAACCCTAACCCTAAGAGCCTGAGTCTAACCCTAACCCTAAGAGCCTGAGTATAACCCTCACCCTAAGAGCCTGAGTCTAACCCTAAGCCTAAGAGTCTGAGTCTAACCCTAACCCTAAGAGCCTGAGTCTAACCCTCACCCTAAGAGCCTGAGTCTAACCCTCACCCTAAGAGCCTGAATCGAACCCTAACCCTAAGAGCCTGAGTCTAACCCTAACCCTAAGAGCCTGAGTCTAACCCTAACCCTAAGAGCCTGAGTCTAACCCTAACCCAAAGAGCCTGAGTATAACCCTCACCCTAAGAGCCTGAGTCTAACCCTAAGCCTAAGAGCCTGAGTCTAACCCTAACCCTAAGAGCCTGAGTCTAACCCTAACCCTAAGAGCCTGAGTCTAACCCTAACCCTAAGAGCCTGAGTCTAACCCTAACCCTAAAGAGCCTGAGTTAACCCTAACCCTAAGAGCCTGAGTCTAACCCTAACCCTAAGAGCCTGAGTCTAACCCTCACCCTAAGAGCCTGAGTCTAACCCTAACCCTAAGAGCCTGAGTCTAACCCTCACCCTAAGAGCCTGAGTCTAACCCTAACCCTAAGAGCCTGAGTCTAACCCTCACCCTAAGAGCCTGAGTCTAACCCTAACCCTAAGAGCCTGAGTCTAACCCTAACCCTAAGAGCCTGAGTCTAACCCTAACCCTAAGAGCCTGAGTCTAACCCTAACCTTAAGAGCCTGAGTCTAACCCTAACCCTAAGAGCCTGAGTCTAACCCTAACCCTAAGAGCCTGAGTCTAACCCTAACCCTAAGAGCCTGAGTCTAACCCTCACCCTAAGAGCCTGAGTCTAACCCTAAGCCTAAGAGCCTGAGTCTAACCCTAACCCTAAGAGCCTGAGTCTAACCCTCACCCTAAGAGCCTGAGTCTAACCCTCACCCTAAGAGCCTGAATCGAACCCTAACCCTAAGAGCCTGAGTCTAACCCTAACCCTAAGAGCCTGAGTCTAACCCTAACCCTAAGAGCCTGAGTATAACCCTCACCCTAAGAGCCTGAGTCTAACCCTAAGCCTAAGAGCCTGAGTCTAACCCTAACCCTAAGAGCCTGAGTCTAACCCTAACCCTAAGAGCCTGAGTCTAACCCTAACCCTAAGAGCCTGAGTCTAACCCTAACCCTAAAGAGCCTGAGTTAACCCTAACCCTAAGAGCCTGAGTCTAACCCTAACCCTAAGAGCCTGAGTCTAACCCTCACCCTAAGAGCCTGAGTCTAACCCTAACCCTAAGAGCCTGAGTCTAACCCTCATCCTAAGAGCCTGAGTCTAACCCTAACCCTAAGAGCCTGAGTCTAACCCTCACCCTAAGAGCCTGAGTCTAACCCTAAGCCTAAGAGCCTGAGTCTAACCCTAACCCTAAGAGCCTGAGTCTAACCCTAACCCTAAGAGCCTGAGTCTAACCCTAACCCTAAAGAGCCTGAGTCTAACCCTCACCCTAAGAGCCTGAGTCTAACCCTAACCCTAAGAGCCTGAGTCTAACCCTCACCCTAAGAGCCTGAGTCTAACCCTCACCCTAAGAGCCTGAAGTCTAACCCTAACCCTAAGAGTCTGAGTCTAACCCTCACCCTAAGAGCCTGAAGTCTAACCCTCACCCTAAGAGCCTGAGTCTAACCCTAACCCTAAGAGCCTGAGTCTAACCCTAACCCTAAGAGCCTGAGTATAACCCTCACCCTAAGAGCCTGAGTCTAACCCTAAGCCTAAGAGCCTGAGTCTAACCCTAACCCTAAGAGCCTGAGTCTAACCCTAACCCTAAGAGCCTGAGTCTAACCCTCACCCTAAGAGCCTGAGTCTAACCCTCACCCTAAGAGCCTGAGTCTAACCCTCACCCTAAGAGCCTGAAGTCTAACCCTAACCCTAAGAGCCTGAGTCTAACCCTCACCCTAAGAGCCTGAAGTCTAACCCTAACCCTAAGAGCCTGAGTCTAACCCTAACCCTAAGAGCCTGAGTCTAACCCTAACCCAAAGAGCCTGAGTATAACCCTCACCCTAAGAGCCTGAGTCTAACCCTAAGCCTAAGAGCCTGAGTCTAACCCTAACCCTAAGAGCCTGAGTCTAACCCTAACCCTAAGAGCCTGAGTCTAACCCTAACCCTAAGAGCCTGAGTCTAACCCTAACCCTAAAGAGCCTGAGTTAACCCTAACCCTAAGAGCCTGAGTCTAACCCTAACCCTAAGAGCCTGAGTCTAACCCTCACCCTAAGAGCCTGAGTCTAACCCTAACCCTAAGAGCCTGAGTCTAACCCTCACCCTAAGAGCCTGAGTCTAACCCTAACCCTAAGAGCCTGAGTCTAACCCTCACCCTAAGAGCCTGAGTCTAACCCTAACCCTAAGAGCCTGAGTCTAACCCTAACCCTAAGAGCCTGAGTCTAACCCTCACCCTAAGAGCCTGAGTCTAACCCTAACCTTAAGAGCCTGAGTCTAACCCTAACCCTAAGAGCCTGAGTCTAACCCTAACCCTAAGAGCCTGAGTATAACCCTCACCCTAAGAGCCTGAGTCTAACCCTAAGCCTAAGAGCCTGAGTCTAACCCTAACCCTAAGAGCCTGAGTCTAACCCTCACCCTAAGAGCCTGAGTCTAACCCTCACCCTAAGAGCCTGAATCGAACCCTAACCCTAAGAGCCTGAGTCTAACCCTAACCCTAAGAGCCTGAGTCTAACCCTAACCCTAAGAGCCTGAGTATAACCCTCACCCTAAGAGCCTGAGTCTAACCCTCACCCTAAGAGCCTGAGTCTAACCCTAACCCTAAGAGCCTGAGTCTAACCCTAACCCTAAGAGCCTGAGTCTAACCCTAACCCTAAGAGCCTGAGTCTAACCCTAACCCTAAAGAGCCTGAGTTAACCCTAACCCTAAGAGCCTGAGTCTAACCCTAACCCTAAGAGCCTGAGTCTAACCCTCACCCTAAGAGCCTGAGTCTAACCCTAACCCTAAGAGCCTGAGTCTAACCCTCACCCTAAGAGCCTGAGTCTAACCCTCACCCTAAGAGCCTGAGTCTAACCCTAAGCCTAAGAGCCTGAGTCTAACCCTAACCCTAAGAGCCTGAGTCTAACCCTAACCCTAAGAGCCTGAGTCTAACCCTAACCCTAAGAGCCTGAGTCTAACCCTAACCCTAAAGAGCCTGAGTCTAACCCTCACCCTAAGAGCCTGAGTCTAACCCTAACCCTAAGAGCCTGAGTCTAACCCTCACCCTAAGAGCCTGAGTCTAACCCTCACCCTAAGAGCCTGAAGTCTAACCCTAACCCTAAGAGTCTGAGTCTAACCCTCACCCTAAGAGCCTGAAGTCTAACCCTAACCCTAAGAGCCTGAGTCTAACCCTAACCCTAAGAGCCTGAGTCTAACCCTAACCCTAAGAGCCTGAGTATAACCCTCACCCTAAGAGCCTGAGTCTAACCCTAAGCCTAAGAGCCTGAGTCTAACCAAACATTACTGTTCTTTTGTTAAATATTTTATGATCTTTCTGAATAGACAGACAGGCTTTGGTCTGTTTTTTAGGGTTAACCCTCACCCTAAGAGCCTGAGTCTAACCCTAACCCTAAGAGCCTGAGTCTAACCCTAACCCTAAGAGCCTGAGTCTAACCCTCACCCTAAGAGCCTGAGTCTAACCCTAACCCTAAGAGCCTGAGTCTAACCCTCACCCTAAGAGCCTGAGTCTAACCCTCACCCTAAGAGCCTGAAGTCTAACCCTAACCCTAAGAGTCTGAGTCTAACCCTAACCCTAAGAGCCTGAAGTCTAACCCTAACCCTAAGAGCCTGAGTCTAACCCTAACCCTAAGAGCCTGAGTCTAACCCTAACCCTAAGAGCCTGAGTATAACCCTCACCCTAAGAGCCTGAGTCTAACCCTAAGCCTAAGAGCCTGAGTCTAACCCTAACCCTAAAGAGCCTGAGTCTAACCCTCACCCTAAGAGCCTGAGTCTAACCCTAACCCTAAGAGCCTGAGTCTAACCCTCACCCTAAGAGCCTGAGTCTAACCCTCACCCTAAGAGCCTGAAGTCTAACCCTAACCCTAAGAGTCTGAGTCTAACCCTCACCCTAAGAGCCTGAAGTCTAACCCTAACCCTAAGAGCCTGAGTCTAACCCTAACCCTAAGAGCTTGAGTCTAACCCTAACCCTAAGAGCCTGAGTATAACCCTCACCCTAAGAGCCTGAGTCTAACCCTAAGCCTAAGAGCCTGAGTCTAACCCTAACCCTAAGAGCCTGAGTCTAACCCTCACCCTAAGAGCCTGAGTCTAACCCTAACCCTAAGAGCCTGAGTCTAACCCTCACCCTAAGAGCCTGAGTCTAACCCTAACCCTAAGAGCCTGAGTCTAACCCTAACCCTAAGAGCCTGAAGTCTAACCCTAACCCTAAGAGTCTGAGTCTAACCCTCACCCTAAGAGCCTGAAGTCTAACCCTAACCCTAAGAGCCTGAGTCTAACCCTAACCCTAAGAGCCTGAGTCTAACCCTAACCCTAAGAGCCTGAGTATAACCCTCACCCTAAGAGCCTGAGTCTAACCCTAACCCTAAGAGCCTGAGTCTAACCCTAACCCTAAGAGCCTGAGTCTAACCCTAACCCTAAGAGCCTGAGTCTAACCCTAACCCTAAAGAGCCTGAGTTAACCCTAACCCTAAGAGCCTGAGTCTAACCCTAACCCTAAGAGCCTGAGTCTAACCCTCACCCTAAGAGCCTGAGTCTAACCCTAACCCTAAGAGCCTGAGTCTAACCCTCACCCTAAGAGCCTGAGTCTAACCCTAACCCTAAGAGCCTGAGTCTAACCCTCACCCTAAGAGCCTGAGTCTAACCCTAACCCTAAGAGCCTGAGTCTAACCCTAACCCTAAGAGCCTGAGTCTAACCCTAACCCTAAGAGCCTGAGTCTAACCCTAACCTTAAGAGCCTGAGTCTAACCCTAACCCTAAGAGCCTGACTCTAACCCTCACCATAAGAGCATGAGTCTAACCCTCACCCTAAGAGCCTGAGTCTAACCCTAACCCTAAGAGCCTGAGTCTAACCCTAACCCTAAGAGCCTGAGTCTAACCCTCACCCTAAGAGCCTGAGTCTAACCCTCACCCTAAGAGCCTGAGTCTAACCCTCACCCTAAGAGCCTGAAGTCTAACCCTAACCCTAAGAGCCTGAGTCTAACCCTAACCCTAAGAGCCTGAGTCTAATCCTAACCCTAAGAGCCTGAGTCTAACCCTAACCCTAAGAGCCTGAGTATAACCCTCACCCTAAGAGCCTGAGTCTAACCCTAAGCCTAAGAGCCTGAGTCTAACCCTAACCCTAAGAGCCTGAGTCTAACCCTAACCCGAAGAGCCTGAGTCTAACCCTAACCCTAAGAGCCTGAGTCTAACCCTAACCCTAAGAGCCTGAGTCTAACCCTAACCCTAAAGAGCCTGAGTTAACCCTAACCCTAAGAGCCTGAGTCTAACCCTAACCCTAAGAGCCTGAGTCTAACCCTCACCCTAAGAGCCTGAGTCTAACCCTAACCCTAAGAGCCTGAGTCTAACCCTCATCCTAAGAGCCTGAGTCTAACCCTAACCCTAAGAGCCTGAGTCTAACCCTAACCCTAAGAGCCTGAGTCTAACCCTAAGCCTAAGAGCCTGAGTCTAACCCTAACCCTAAGAGCCTGAGTCTAACCCTAACCCTAAGAGCCTGAGTCTAACCCTCACCCTAAGAGCCTGAGTCTAACCCTAACCCTAAAGAGCCTGAGTCTAACCCTCACCCTAAGAGCCTGAGTCTAACCCTAACCCTAAGAGCCTGAGTCTAACCCTCACCCTAAGAGCCTGAGTCTAACCCTCACCCTAAGAGCCTGAAGTCTAACCCTAACCCTAAGAGTCTGAGTCTAACCCTCACCCTAAGAGCCTGAAGTCTAACCCTAACCCTAAGAGCCTGAGTCTAACCCTAACCCTAAGAGCCTGAGTCTAACCCTAACCCTAAGAGCCTGAGTATAACCCTCACCCTAAGAGCCTGAGTCTAACCCTAAGCCTAAGAGCCTGAGTCTAACCAAACATTACTGTTCTTTTGTTAAATATTTTATGATCTTTCTGAATAGACAGACAGGCTTTGGTCTGTTTTTTAGGGTTAACCCTAACCCTAAGAGCCTGAGTCTAACCCTCACCCTAAGAGCCTGAGTCTAACCCTCACCCTAAGAGCCTGAAGTCTAACCCTAACCCTAAGAGTCTGAGTCTAACCCTCACCCTAAGAGCCTGAAGTCTAACCCTAACCCTAAGAGCCTGAGTCTAACCCTAACCCTAAGAGCCTGAGTCTAACCCTAACCCTAAGAGCCTGAGTATAACCCTCACCCTAAGAGCCTGAGTCTAACCCTAAGCCTAAGAGCCTGAGTCTAACCCTAACCCTAAGAGCCTGAGTCTAACCCTAACCCTAAGAGCCTGAGTCTAACCCTTACTCTAAGAGCCTGAGTCTAACCCTAAGCCTAAGAGCCTGAGTCTAACCCTCACCCTAAGAGCCTGAGTCTAACCCTCACCCTAAGAGCCTGAATCGAACCCTAACCCTAAGAGCCTGAGTCTAACCCTAACCCTAAGAGCCTGAGTCTAACCCTAACCCTAAGAGCCTGAGTATAACCCTCACCCTAAGAGCCTGAGTCTAACCCTAAGCCTAAGAGCCTGAGTCTAACCCTCACCCTAAGAGCCTGAGTCTAACCCTAACCCTAAGAGCCTGAGTCTAACCCTAACCCTAAAGAGCCTGAGTTAACCCTAACCCTAAGAGCCTGAGTCTAACCCTAACCCTAAGAGCCTGAGTCTAACCCTCACCCTAAGAGCCTGAGTCTAACCCTAACCCTAAGAGCCTGAGTCTAACCCTCATCCTAAGAGCCTGAGTCTAACCCTAACCCTAAGAGCCTGAGTCTAACCCTCACCCTAAGAGCCTGAGTCTAACCCTAAGCCTAAGAGCCTGAGTCTAACCCTAACCCTAAGAGCCTGAGTCTAACCCTAACCCTAAGAGCCTGAGTCTAACCCTAACCCTAAGAGCCTGAGTCTAACCCTAACCCTAAAGAGCCTGAGTCTAACCCTCACCCTAAGAGCCTGAGTCTAACCCTAACCCTAAGAGCCTGAGTCTAACCCTCACCCTAAGAGCCTGAGTCTAACCCTCACCCTAAGAGCCTGAAGTCTAACCCTAACCCTAAGAGTCTGAGTCTAACCCTCACCCTAAGAGCCTGAAGTCTAACCCTAACCCTAAGAGCCTGAGTCTAACCCTAACCCTAAGAGCCTGAGTCTAACCCTAACCCTAAGAGCCTGAGTATAACCCTCACCCTAAGAGCCTGAGTCTAACCCTAAGCCTAAGAGCCTGAGTCTAACCCTAACCCTAAGAGCCTGAGTCTAACCCTAACCCTAAGAGCCTGAGTCTAACCCTCACCCTAAGAGCCTGAGTCTAACCCTCACCCTAAGAGCCTGAGTCTAACCCTCACCCTAAGAGCCTGAAGTCTAACCCTAACCCTAAGAGCCTGAGTCTAACCCTCACCCTAAGAGCCTGAAGTCTAACCCTAACCCTAAGAGCCTGAGTCTAACCCTAACCCTAAGAGCCTGAGTCTAACCCTAACCCAAAGAGCCTGAGTATAACCCTCACCCTAAGAGCCTGAGTCTAACCCTAAGCCTAAGAGCCTGAGTCTAACCCTAACCCTAAGAGCCTGAGTCTAACCCTAACCCTAAGAGCCTGAGTCTAACCCTAACCCTAAGAGCCTGAGTCTAACCCTAACCCTAAAGAGCCTGAGTTAACCCTAACCCTAAGAGCCTGAGTCTAACCCTAACCCTAAGAGCCTGAGTCTAACCCTCACCCTAAGAGCCTGAGTCTAACCCTAACCCTAAGAGCCTGAGTCTAACCCTCACCCTAAGAGCCTGAGTCTAACCCTAACCCTAAGAGCCTGAGTCTAACCCTAACCCTAAGAGCCTGAGTCTAACCCTAACCCTAAGAGCCTGAGTCTAACCCTAACCTTAAGAGCCTGAGTCTAACCCTAACCCTAAGAGCCTGAGTCTAACCCTAACCCTAAGAGCCTGAGTATAACCCTCACCCTAAGAGCCTGAGTCTAACCCTAAGCCTAAGAGCCTGAGTCTAACCCTAACCCTAAGAGCCTGAGTCTAACCCTCACCCTAAGAGCCTGAGTCTAACCCTCACCCTAAGAGCCTGAATCGAACCCTAACCCTAAGAGCCTGAGTCTAACCCTAACCCTAAGAGCCTGAGTCTAACCCTAACCCTAAGAGCCTGAGTATAACCCTCACCCTAAGAGCCTGAGTCTAACCCTCACCCTAAGAGCCTGAGTCTAACCCTAACCCTAAGAGCCTGAGTCTAACCCTAACCCTAAGAGCCTGAGTCTAACCCTAACCCTAAAGAGCCTGAGTTAACCCTAACCCTAAGAGCCTGAGTCTAACCCTAACCCTAAGAGCCTGAGTCTAACCCTCACCCTAAGAGCCTGAGTCTAACCCTAACCCTAAGAGCCTGAGTCTAACCCTCATCCTAAGAGCCTGAGTCTAACCCTCACCCTAAGAGCCTGAGTCTAACCCTCACCCTAAGAGCCTGAGTCTAACCCTAACCCTAAGAGCCTGAGTCTAACCCTAACCCTAAGAGCCTGAGTCTAACCCTAACCCTAAGAGCCTGAGTCTAACCCTAACCCTAAAGAGCCTGAGTCTAACCCTCACCCTAAGAGCCTGAGTCTAACCCTAACCCTAAGAGCCTGAGTCTAACCCTCACCCTAAGAGCCTGAGTCTAACCCTCACCCTAAGAGCCTGAAGTCTAACCCTAACCCTAAGAGTCTGAGTCTAACCCTCACCCTAAGAGCCTGAAGTCTAACCCTAACCCTAAGAGCCTGAGTCTAACCCTAACCCTAAGAGCCTGAGTCTAACCCTAACCCTAAGAGCCTGAGTATAACCCTCACCCTAAGAGCCTGAGTCTAACCCTAAGCCTAAGAGCCTGAGTCTAACCAAACATTACTGTTCTTTTGTTAAATATTTTATGATCTTTCTGAATAGACAGACAGGCTTTGGTCTGTTTTTTAGGGTTAACCCTCACCCTAAGAGCCTGAGTCTAACCCTAACCCTAAGAGCCTGAGTCTAACCCTAACCCTAAGAGCCTGAGTCTAACCCTCACCCTAAGAGCCTGAGTCTAACCCTAACCCTAAGAGCCTGAGTCTAACCCTCACCCTAAGAGCCTGAGTCTAACCCTCACCCTAAGAGCCTGAAGTCTAACCCTAACCCTAAGAGTCTGAGTCTAACCCTAACCCTAAGAGCCTGAAGTCTAACCCTAACCCTAAGAGCCTGAGTCTAACCCTAACCCTAAGAGCCTGAGTCTAACCCTAACCCTAAGAGCCTGAGTATAACCCTCACCCTAAGAGCCTGAGTCTAACCCTAAGCCTAAGAGCCTGAGTCTAACCCTAACCCTAAAGAGCCTGAGTCTAACCCTCACCCTAAGAGCCTGAGTCTAACCCTAACCCTAAGAGCCTGAGTCTAACCCTCACCCTAAGAGCCTGAGTCTAACCCTCACCCTAAGAGCCTGAAGTCTAACCCTAACCCTAAGAGCCTGAGTCTAACCCTCACCCTAAGAGCCTGAAGTCTAACCCTAACCCTAAGAGCCTGAGTCTAACCCTAACCCTACGAGCCTGAGTCTAACCCTAACCCTAAGAGCCTGAGTATAACCCTCACCCTAAGAGCCTGAGTCTAACCCTAAGCCTAAGAGCCTGAGTCTAACCCTAACCCTAAGAGCCTGAGTCTAACCCTAACCCTAAGAGCCTGAGTCTAACCCTAACCCTAAGAGCCTGAGTCTAACCCTCACCCTAAGAGCCTGAGTCTAACCCTAACCCTAAGAGCCTGAGTCTAACCCTAACCCTAAGAGCCTGAAGTCTAACCCTAACCCTAAGAGTCTGAGTCTAACCCTCACCCTAAGAGCCTGAAGTCTAACCCTAACCCTAAGAGCCTGAGTCTAACCCTAACCCTAAGAGCCTGAGTCTAACCCTAACCCTAAGAGCCTGAGTATAACCCTCACCCTAAGAGCCTGAGTCTAACCCTAAGCCTAAGAGCCTGAGTCTAACCCTAACCCTAAGAGCCTGAGTCTAACCCTAACCCTAAGAGCCTGAGTCTAACCCTAACCCTAAGAGCCTGAGTCTAACCCTAACCCTAAAGAGCCTGAGTTAACCCTAACCCTAAGAGCCTGAGTCTAACCCTAACCCTAAGAGCCTGAGTCTAACCCTCACCCTAAGAGCCTGAGTCTAACCCTAACCCTAAGAGCCTGAGTCTAACCCTCACCCTAAGAGCCTGAGTCTAACCCTAACCCTAAGAGCCTGAGTCTAACCCTCACCCTAAGAGCCTGAGTCTAACCCTAACCCTAAGAGCCTGAGTCTAACCCTAACCCTAAGAGCCTGAGTCTAACCCTAACCCTAAGAGCCTGAGTCTAACCCTAACCTTAAGAGCCTGAGTCTAACCCTAACCCTAAGAGCCTGACTCTAACCCTCACCATAAGAGCATGAGTCTAACCCTCACCCTAAGAGCCTGAGTCTAACCCTAACCCTAAGAGCCTGAGTCTAACCCTAACCCTAAGAGCCTGAGTCTAACCCTCACCCTAAGAGCCTGAGTCTAACCCTCACCCTAAGAGCCTGAGTCTAACCCTCACCCTAAGAGCCTGAAGTCTAACCCTAACCCTAAGAGCCTGAGTCTAACCCTAACCCTAAGAGCCTGAGTCTAATCCTAACCCTAAGAGCCTGAGTCTAACCCTAACCCTAAGAGCCTGAGTATAACCCTCACCCTAAGAGCCTGAGTCTAACCCTAAGCCTAAGAGCCTGAGTCTAACCCTAACCCTAAGAGCCTGAGTCTAACCCTAACCCGAAGAGCCTGAGTCTAACCCTAACCCTAAGAGCCTGAGTCTAACCCTAACCCTAAGAGCCTGAGTCTAACCCTAACCCTAAAGAGCCTGAGTTAACCCTAACCCTAAGAGCCTGAGTCTAACCCTAACCCTAAGAGCCTGAGTCTAACCCTCACCCTAAGAGCCTGAGTCTAACCCTAACCCTAAGAGCCTGAGTCTAACCCTCATCCTAAGAGCCTGAGTCTAACCCTAACCCTAAGAGCCTGAGTCTAACCCTAACCCTAAGAGCCTGAGTCTAACCCTAAGCCTAAGAGCCTGAGTCTAACCCTAACCCTAAGAGCCTGAGTCTAACCCTAACCCTAAGAGCCTGAGTCTAACCCTCACCCTAAGAGCCTGAGTCTAACCCTAACCCTAAAGAGCCTGAGTCTAACCCTCACCCTAAGAGCCTGAGTCTAACCCTAACCCTAAGAGCCTGAGTCTAACCCTCACCCTAAGAGCCTGAGTATAACCCTCACCCTAAGAGCCTGAAGTCTAACCCTAACCCTAAGAGTCTGAGTCTAACCCTCACCCTAAGAGCCTGAAGTCTAACCCTAACCCTAAGAGCCTGAGTCTAACCCTAACCCTAAGAGCCTGAGTCTAACCCTAACCCTAAGAGCCTGAGTATAACCCTCACCCTAAGAGCCTGAGTCTAACCCTAAGCCTAAGAGCCTGAGTCTAACCAAACATTACTGTTCTTTTGTTAAATATTTTATGATCTTTCTGAATAGACAGACAGGCTTTGGTCTGTTTTTTAGGGTTAACCCTAACCCTAAGAGCCTGAGTCTAACCCTAACCCTAAGAGCCTGAGTCTAACCCTCACCCTAAGAGCCTGAAGTCTAACCCTAACCCTAAGAGTCTGAGTCTAACCCTCACCCTAAGAGCCTGAAGTCTAACCCTAACCCTAAGAGCCTGAGTCTAACCCTAACCCTAAGAGCCTGAGTCTAACCCTAACCCTAAGAGCCTGAGTATAACCCTCACCCTAAGAGCCTGAGTCTAACCCTAAGCCTAAGAGCCTGAGTCTAACCCTAACCCTAAAGAGCCTGAGTCTAACCCTCACCCTAAGAGCCTGAGTCTAACCCTAACCCTAAGAGCCTGAGTCTAACCCTCACCCTAAGAGCCTGAGTCTAACCCTCACCCTAAGAGCCTGAAGTCTAACCCTAACCCTAAGAGTCTGAGTCTAACCCTCACCCTAAGAGCCTGAAGTCTAACCCTAACCCTAAGAGCCTGAGTCTAACCCTAACCCTAAGAGCCTGAGTCTAACCCTAACCCTAAGAGCCTGAGTCTAACCCTAACCCTAAGAGCCTGAGTCTAACCCTCACCCTAAGAGCCTGAGTCTAACCCTAACCCTAAGAGCCTGAGTCTAACCCTCACCCTAAGAGCCTGAGTCTAACCCTCACCCTAAGAGCCTGAAGTCTAACCCTAACCCTAAGAGTCTGAGTCTAACCCTCACCCTAAGAGCCTGAAGTCTAACCCTAACCCTAAGAGCCTGAGTCTAACCCTAACCCTAAGAGCCTGAGTCTAACCCTAACCCTAAGAGCCTGAGTATAACCCTCACCCTAAGAGCCTGAGTCTAACCCTAACCCTATAAGCCTGAGTCTAACCCTAACCCTAAGAGCCTGAGTCTAACCCTCACCCTAAGAGCCTGAGTCTAACCCTAACCCTATAAGCCTGAGTCTAACCCTAACCCTAAGAGCCTGAGTCTAACCCTAACCCTAAGAGCCTAAGTCTAACCCTCACCCTAAGAGCCTGAGTCTAACCCTAACCCTAAGAGCCTGAGTCTAACCCTAACCCTAAGAGCCTGAGTCTAACCCTAACCCGAAGAGCCTGAGTCTAACCCTCACCATAAGAGCATGAGTCTAACCCTAACCCTAAGAGCCTGAGTCGAACCCTCACCCTACGAGCCTGAATCGAACCCTAACCCTAAGAGCCTGAGTCTAACCCTAACCCGAAGAGCCTGAGTCTAACCCTAAGCCTAAGAGCCTGAGTCTAACCCTAACCCTAAGAGCCTGAGTCTAACCCTCACCCTAAGAGCCTGAGTCTAACCCTAACCCTAAGAGCCTGAGTCTAACCCTAACCCTAAGAGCCTGAGTCTAACCCTCACCCTAAGAGCCTGAGTCTAACCCTAACCCTAAGAGCCTGAGTCTAACCCTAACCCTAAGAGCCTGAGTCTAACCCTCACCCTAAGAGCCTGAGTCTAACCCTCACCCTAAGAGCCTGAGTCTAACCCTAACCCTAAGAGCCTGAGTCTAACCCTAACCCTAAGAGCCTGAGTCTAACCCTCACCCTAAGAGCCTGAGTCTAACCCTAACCCTAAGAGCCTGAGTCTAACCCTCACCCTAAGAGCCTGAGTCTAACCCTAACCCTAAGAGCCTGAGTCTAACCCTCACCCTAAGAGCCTGAGTCTAACCCTAACCCTAAGAGCCTGAGTCTAACCCTAACCCTAAGAGCCTGAGTCTAACCCTCACCCTAAGAGCCTGAGTCTAACCCTAACCCTAAGAGCCTGAGTCTAACCCTAACCCTAAGAGCCTGAGTCTAACCCTCACCCTAAGAGCCTGAGTCTAACCCTAACCCTAAGAGCCTGAGTCTAACCCTCACCCTAAGAGCCTGAGTCTAACCCTAACCCTAAGAGCCTGAGTCTAACCCTAACCCTAAGAGCCTGAGTCTAACCCTCACCCTAAGAGCCTGAGTCTAACCCTAACCCTAAGAGCCTGAGTCTAACCCTCACCCTAAGAGCCTGAGTCTAACCCTAACCCTAAGAGCCTGAGTCTAACCCTCACCCTAAGAGCCTGAGTCTAACCCTAACCCTAAGAGCCTGAGTCTAACCCTCACCCTAAGAGCCTGAGTCTAACCCTAACCCTAAGAGCCTGAGTCTAACCCTCACCCTAAGAGCCTGAGTCTAACCCTAACCCTAAGAGCCTGAGTTTAACCCTCACCCTAAGAGCCTGTGTCTAACCCTCACCCTAAGAGCCTGAGTCTAACCCTAACCCTAAGAGCCTGAGTCTAACCCTAACCCTAAGAGCCTGAGTCTAACCCTCACCCTAAGAGCCTGAGTCTAACCCTAACCCTAAGAGCCTGAGTCTAACCCTAACCCTAAGAGCCTGAGTCGAACCCTAACCCTAAGAGCCTGAGTGTAACCCTAACCCTAAGAGCCTGAGTCTAACCCTAACCCTAAGAGCCTGAGTCTAACCCTAAGCCTAAGAGCCTGAGTCTAACCCTAACCCTAAGAGCCTGAGTCTAACCCTAACCCTACGAGCCTGAGTCTAACCCTAACCCTAAGAGCCTGAGTCTAACCCTCACCCTAAGAGCCTGAGTCTAACCCTAACCCTAAGAGCCTGAGTCTAACCCTAACCCTAAGAGCCTGAGTCTAACCCTAACCCTACGAGCCTGAGTCGAATCCTAACCCTACGAGCCTGAGTCTAACCCTAACCCTAAGAGCCTGAGTCTAACCCTAAGCCTAAGAGCCTGAGTCTAACCCTCACCCTAAGAGCCTGAGTCTAACCCTCACCCTAAGAGCCTGAAGTCTAACCCTAACCCTAAGAGCCTGAGTCTAACCCTAACCCTAAGAGCCGGAGTCTAACCCTAACCCTAAGAGCCTGAGTCTAACCCTCACCCTAAGAGCCTGAGTCTAACCCTAACCCTAAGAGCCTGAGTCTAACCCTCACCCTAAGAGCCTGAGTCTAACCCTCACCCTAAGAGCCTGAAGTCTAACCCTAACCCTAAGAGTCTGAGTCTAACCCTCACCCTAAGAGCCTGAAGTCTAACCCTAACCCTAAGAGCCTGAGTCTAACCCTAACCCTAAGAGCCTGAGTCTAACCCTAACCCTAAGAGCCTGAGTCTAACCCTCACCCTAAGAGCCTGAGTCTAACCCTAACCCTAAGAGCCTGAGTCTAACCCTAACCCTAAGAGCCTGAGTCTAACCCTAACCCTAAGAGCCTGAGTCTAACCCTAACCCTAAGAGCCTGAGTCTAACCCTAACCCGAAGAGCCTGAGTCTAACCCTAACCCTAAAGAGCCTGAGTTAACCCTAACCCTAAGAGCCTGAGTCTAACCCTAACCCTAAGAGCCTGAGTCTAACCCTCACCCTAAGAGCCTGAGTCTAACCCTAACCCTAAGAGCCTGAGTCTAACCCTCATCCTAAGAGCCTGAGTCTAACCCTAACCCTAAGAGCCTGAGTCTAACCCTCACCCTAAGAGCCTGAGTCTAACCCTAAGCCTAAGAGCCTGAGTCTAACCCTAACCCTAAGAGCCTGAGTCTAACCCTAAGCCTAAGAGCCTGAGTCTAACCCTAACCCTAAGAGCCTGAGTCTAACCCTAACCCTAAAGAGCCTGAGTCTAACCCTCACCCTAAGATCCTGAGTCTAACCCTAACCCTAAGAGCCTGAGTCTAACCCTCACCCTAAGAGCCTGAGTCTAACCCTCACCCTAAGAGCCTGAAGTCTAACCCTAACCCTAAGAGTCTGAGTCTAACCCTCACCCTAAGAGCCTGAAGTCTAACCCTAACCCTAAGAGCCTGAGTCTAACCCTAACCCTAAGAGCCTGAGTCTAACCCTAACCCTAAGAGCCTGAGTATAACCCTCACCCTAAGAGCCTGAGTCTAACCCTAAGCCTAAGAGCCTGAGTCTAACCAAACATTACTGTTCTTTTGTTAAATATTTTATGATCTTTCTGAATAGACAGACAGGCTTTGGTCTGTTTCTTAGGGTTAACCCTAACCCTAAGAGCCTGAGTCTAACCCTAACCCTAAGAGCCTGAGTCTAACCCTAACCCTAAGAGCCTGAGTCTAACCCTCACCCTAAGAGCCTGAGTCTAACCCTAACCCTAAGAGCCTGAGTCTAACCCTCACCCTAAGAGCCTGAGTCTAACCCTCACCCTAAGAGCCTGAAGTCTAACCCTAACCCTAAGAGTCTGAGTCTAACCCTCACCCTAAGAGCCTGAAGTCTAACCCTAAACCTAAGAGCCTGAGTCTAACCCTAACCCTAAGAGCCTGAGTCTAACCCTAACCCTAAGAGCCTGAGTATAACCCTCACCCTAAGAGCCTGAGTCTAACCCTAAGCCTAAGAGCCTGAGTCTAACCCTAACCCTAAAGAGCCTGAGTCTAACCCTCACCCTAAGAGCCTGAGTCTAACCCTAACCCTAAGAGCCTGAGTCTAACCCTCACCCTAAGAGCCTGAGTCTAACCCTCACCCTAAGAGCCTGAAGTCTAACCCTAACCCTAAGAGTCTGAGTCTAACCCTCACCCTAAGAGCCTGAAGTCTAACCCTAACCCTAAGAGCCTGAGTCTAACCCTAACCCTAAGAGCCTGAGTCTAACCCTAACCCTAAGAGCCTGAGTATAACCCTCACCCTAAGAGCCTGAGTCTAACCCTAAGCCTAAGAGCCTGAGTCTAACCCTAACCCTAAGAGCCTGAGTCTAACCCTAACCCTAAGAGCCTGAGTCTAACCCTCACCCTAAGAGCCTGAGTCTAACCCTAACCCTAAGAGCCTGAGTCTAACCCTCACCCTAAGAGCCTGAGTCTAACCCTAACCCTAAGAGCCTGAGTCTAACTTTAAGCCTAAGAGCCTGAGTCTAACCCTAAGAGCCTGAGTCTAACCCTAAGCCTAAGAGCCTGAGTCTAACCCTAACCCTAAGAGCCTGAGTCTAACCCTAACCCTAAGAGCTTGAGTCTAACCCTCACCCTAAGAGCCTGAGTCTAACCCTAACCCTAAGAGCCTGAGTCTAACCCTAACCCTAAGAGCCTGAGTCTAACCCTAACCCTAAAGAGCCTGAGTCTAACCCTAACCCTAAGAGCCTGAGTCTAACCCTCACCCTAAGAGCCTGAGTCTAACCCTAAGAGCCTGAGTCTAACCCTCACCCTAAGAGCCTGAGTCTAACCCTAACCCTAAGAGCCTGAGTCTAACCCTCACCCTAAGAGCCTGAGTCTAACCCTAACCCTAAGAGCCTGAGTCTAACCCTCACCCTAAGAGCCTGAGTCTAACCCTAACCCTAAGAGCCTGAGTCTAACCCTAAGCCTAAGAGCCTGAGTCTAACCCTAACCCTAAGAGCCTGAGTCTAACCCTAACCCTAAGAGCCTGAGTCTAACCCTAACCTTAAGAGCCTGAGTCTAACCCTAACCCTAAGAGCCTGAGTCTAACCCTAACCCTAAGAGCCTGAGTCTAACCCTCACCCTAAGAGCCTGAGTCTAACCCTCACCCTAAGAGCCTGAGTCTAACCCTCACCCTAAGAGCCTGAGTCTAACCCTAACCCTAAGAGCCTGAGTCTAACCCTAACCCTAAGAGCCTGAGTCTAACCCTAACCCTAAGAGCCTGAGTCTAACCCTAACCCTAAGAGCCTGAGTCTAACCCTAACCCTAAGAGCCTGAGTCTAACTTTAAGCCTAAGAGCCTGAGTCTAACCCTAACCCTAAGAGCCTGAGTCTAACCCTAACCCTAAGAGTCTGAGTCTAACCCTCACCCTAAGAGCCTGAAGTCTAACCCTAACCCTAAGAGCCTGAGTCTAACCCTAACCCTAAGAGCCTGAGTCTAACCCTAACCCTAAGAGCCTGAGTCTAACCCTTACTCTAAGAGCCTGAGTCTAACCCTAAGCCTAAGAGCCTGAGTCTAACCCTAACCCTAAGAGCCTGAGTCTAACCCTAACCCTAAGAGCCTGAGTATAACCCTCACCCTAAGAGCCTGAGTCTAACCCTAAGCCTAAGAGCCTGAGTCTAACCCTAACCCTAAGAGCCTGAGTCTAACCCTAACCCTAAGAGCCTGAGTCTAACCCTAACCCTAAGAGCCTGAGTCTAACCCTAACCCTAAGAGCCTGAGTCTAACCCTCACCCTAAGAGCCTGAGTCTAACCCTAACCCTAAGAGCCTGAGTCTAACCCTAACCCTAAGAGCCTGAGTCTAACCCTAACCCTAAGAGCCTGAGTCTAACCCTAACCCTAAGAGCCTGAGTCTAACCCTCACCCTAAGAGCCTGAGTCTAACTCTAAGCCTAAGAGCCTGAGTCTAACTTTAAGACTAAGAGCCTGAGTCTAACCCTCACCCTAAGAGCCTGAGTCTAACCCTAACCCTAAGAGCCTGAGTCTAACCCTAACCCTAAGAGCCTGAGTCTAACCCTCACCCTAAGAGCCTGAGTCTAACCCTAACCCTAAGAGCCTGAGTCTAACCCTAACCCTAAGAGCCTGAGTCTAACCCTCACCCTAAGAGCCTGAGTCTAACCCTAACCCTAAGAGCCTGAGTCTAACCCTCACCCTAAGAGCCTGAGTCTAACCCTAACCCTAAGAGCCTGAGTCTAACTTTAAGCCTAAGAGCCTGAGTCTAACCCTAAGAGCCTGAGTCTAACCCTAAGCCTAAGAGCCTGAGTCTAACCCTAACCCTAAGAGCCTGAGTCTAACCCTAACCCTAAGAGCTTGAGTCTAACCCTCACCCTAAGAGCCTGAGTCTAACCCTAACCCTAAGAGCCTGAGTCTAACCCTAACCCTAAGAGCCTGAGTCTAACCCTAACCCTAAAGAGCCTGAGTCTAACCCTAACCCTAAGAGCCTGAGTCTAACCCTCACCCTAAGAGCCTGAGTCTAACCCTAAGAGCCTGAGTCTAACCCTCACCCTAAGAGCCTGAGTCTAACCCTCACCCTAAGAGCCTGAGTCTAACCCTAACCCGAAGAGCCTGAGTCTAACCCTAACCCGAAGAGCCTGAGTCTAACCCTCACCCTAAGAGCCTGAGTCTAACCCTAACCCTATAAGCCTGAGTCTAACCCTCACCCTAAGAGCCTGAGTCTAACCCTAACCCTAAGAGCCTGAGTCTAACCCTCACCCTAAGAGCCTGAGTCTAACCCTAACCCTAAGAGCCTGAGTCTAACCCTAACCCTAAGAGCCTGAGTCTAACCCTAACCCGAAGAGCCTGAGTCTAACCCTCACCATAAGAGCATGAGTCTAACCCTAACCCTAAGAGCCTGAGTCGAACCCTCACCCTACGAGCCTGAATCGAACCCTAACCCTAAGAGCCTGAGTCGAACCCTAACCCTAAGAGCCTGAGTCTAACCCTCACCCTAAGAGCCTGAGTCTAACCCTAACCCTAAGAGCCTGAGTCTAACCCTCACCCTAAGAGCCTGAGTCTAACCCTAACCCTAAGAGCCTGAGTCTAACCCTAACCCTAAGAGCCTGAGTCTAACCCTCACCCTAAGAGCCTGGTCTAACCCTAACCCTAAGAGCCTGAGTCTAACCCTCACCCTAAGAGCCTGAGTCTAACCCTAACCCTAAGAGCCTGAGTCTAACCCTCACCCTAAGAGCCTGAGTCTAACCCTCACCCTAAGAGCCTGAGTCTAACCCTAACCCTAAGAGCCTGAGTCTAACCCTAAGAGCCTGAGTCTAACCCTAACCCTAAGAGCCTGAGTTTAACCCTCACCCTAAGAGCCTGTGTCTAACCCTAACCCTAAGAGCCTGAGTCTAACCCTAACCCTAAGAGCCTGAGTCTAACCCTAAGCCTAAGAGCCTGAGTCTAACCCTCACCCTAAGAGCCTGAGTCTAACCCTCACCCTAAGAGCCTGAGTCTAACCCTAACCCTAAGAGCCTGAGTCGAACCCTAACCCTACGAGCCTGAATCGAACCCTAACCCTAAGAGCCTGAGTCTAACCCTAACCCTAAGAGCCTGAGTCTAACCCTAACCCTAAGAGCCTGAGTCTAACCCTAAGCCTAAGAGCCTGAGTCTAACCCTCACCCTAAGAGCCTGAGTCTAACCCTCACCCTAAGAGCCTGAAGTCTAACCATAACCCTAAGAGCCTGAGTCTAACCCTAACCCTAAGAGCCTGAGTCTAACCCTCACCCTAAGAGCCTGAGTCTAACCCTAACCCTAAGAGCCTGAGTCTAACCCTCACCCTAAGAGCCTGAGTCTAACCCTCACCCTAAGAGCCTGAAGTCTAACCCTAACCCTAAGAGTCTGAGTCTAACCCTCACCCTAAGAGCCTGAAGTCTAACCCTCACCCTAAGAGCCTGAAGTCTAACCCTAACCCTAAGAGCCTGAGTCTAACCCTCACCCTAAGAGCCTGAAGTCTAACCCTAACCCTAAGAGCCTGAGTCTAACCCTAAGCCTAAGAGCCTGAGTCTAACCCTAACCCTAAGAGCCTGAGTCTAACCCTAACCCTAAGAGCCTGAGTCTAACCCTAACCCTAAGAGCCTGAGTCTAACCCTAACCCTAAGAGCCTGAGTCTAACCCTAACCCTAAAGAGCCTGAGTTAACCCTAACCCTAAGAGCCTGAGTCTAACCCTAACCCTAAGAGCCTGAGTCTAACCCTCACCCTAAGAGCCTGAGTCTAACCCTAACCCTAAGAGCCTGAGTCTAACCCTCATCCTAAGAGCCTGAGTCTAACCCTAACCCTAAGAGCCTGAGTCTAACCCTCACCCTAAGAGCCTGAGTCTAACCCTAAGCCTAAGAGCCTGAGTCTAACCCTAACCCTAAGAGCCTGAGTCTAACCCTAACCCTAAGAGCCTGAGTCTAACCCTAACCCTAAAGAGCCTGAGTCTAACCCTCACCCTAAGAGCCTGAGTCTAACCCTAACCCTAAGAGCCTGAGTCTAACCCTCACCCTAAGAGCCTGAGTCTAACCCTCACCCTAAGAGCCTGAAGTCTAACCCTAACCCTAAGAGTCTGAGTCTAACCCTCACCCTAAGAGCCTGAAGTCTAACCCTAACCCTAAGAGCCTGAGTCTAACCCTAACCCTAAGAGCCTGAGTCTAACCCTAACCCTAAGAGCCTGAGTCTAACCCTAACCCTAAGAGCCTGAGTCTAACCCTAAGCCTAAGAGCCTGAGTCTAACCAAACATTACTGTTCTTTTGTTAAATATTTTATGATCTTTCTGAATAGACAGACAGGCTTTGGTCTGTTTTTTAGGGTTAACCCTAACCCTAAGAGCCTGAGTCTAACCCTAACCCTAAGAGCCTGAGTCTAACCCTAACCCTAAGAGCCTGAGTCTAACCCTCACCCTAAGAGCCTGAGTCTAACCCTAACCCTAAGAGCCTGAGTCTAACCCTCACCCTAAGAGCCTGAGTCTAACCCTCACCCTAAGAGCCTGAAGTCTAACCCTAACCCTAAGAGTCTGAGTCTAACCCTCACCCTAAGAGCCTGAAGTCTAACCCTAACCCTAAGAGCCTGAGTCTAACCCTAACCCTAAGAGCCTGAGTCTAACCCTAACCCTAAGAGCCTGAGTATAACCCTCACCCTAAGAGCCTGAGTCTAACCCTAACCCTAAGAGCCTGAGTCTAACCCTAACCCTAAAGAGCCTGAGTCTAACCCTCACCCTAAGAGCCTGAGTCTAACCCTAACCCTAAGAGCCTGAGTCTAACCCTAACCCGAAGAGCCTGAGTCTAACCCTCACCCTAAGAGCCTGAAGTCTAACCCTAACCCTAAGAGTCTGAGTCTAACCCTCACCCTAAGAGCCTGAAGTCTAACCCTAACCCTAAGAGCCTGAGTCTAACCCTAACCCTAAGAGCCTGAGTCTAACCCTAACCCTAAGAGCCTGAGTATAACCCTCACCCTAAGAGCCTGAGTCTAACCCTAAGCCTAAGAGCCTGAGTCTAACCCTAACCCTAAGAGCCTGAGTCTAACCCTAACCCTAAGAGCCTGAGTCTAACCCTAACCCTAAGAGCCTGAGTCTAACCCTCACCCTAAGAGCCTGAGTCTAACCCTCACCCTAAGAGCCTGAAGTCTAACCCTAACCCTAAGAGCCTGAGTCTAACCCTCACCCTAAGAGCCTGAAGTCTAACCCTAACCCTAAGAGCCTGAGTCTAACCCTAACCCTAAGAGCCTGAGTCTAACCCTAACCCAAAGAGCCTGAGTATAACACTCACCCTAAGAGCCTGAGTCTAACCCTAACCCTAAGAGCCTGAGTCTAACCCTAACCCTAAGAGCCTGAGTCTAACCCTAACCCTAAGAGCCTGAGTCTAACCCTAACCCTAAGAGCCTGAGTCTAACCCTAACCCTAAAGAGCCTGAGTTAACCCTAACCCTAAGAGCCTGAGTCGAACCCTCACCCTACGAGCCTGAATCGAACCCTCACCCTAAGAGCCTGAGTCGAACCCTAACCCTAAGAGCCTGAGTCTAACCCTCACCCTAAGAGCCTGAGTCTAACCCTAACCCTAAGAGCCTGAGTCTAACCCTCACCCTAAGAGCCTGAGTCTAACCCTAACCCTAAGAGCCTGAGTCTAACCCTAACCCTAAGAGCCTGAGTCTAACCCTAACCCTAAGAGCCTGAGTCTAACCCTAACCTTAAGAGCCTGAGTCTAACCCTAACCCTAAGAGCCTGAGTCTAACCCTAACCCTAAGAGCCTGAGTCTAACCCTAACCCTAAGAGCCTGAGTATAACCCTCACCCTAAGAGCCTGAGTCTAACCCTAAGCCTAAGAGCCTGAGTCTAACCCTAACCCTAAGAGCCTGAGTCTAACCCTCACCCTAAGAGCCTGAGTCTAACCCTCACCCTAAGAGCCTGAATCGAACCCTAACCCTAAGAGCCTGAGTCTAACCCTAACCCTAAGAGCCTGAGTCTAACCCTCACCCTAAGAGCCTGAGTATAACCCTCACCCTAAGAGCCTGAGTCTAACCCTAAGCCTAAGAGCCTGAGTCTAACCCTAACCCTAAGAGCCTGAGTCTAACCCTAACCCTAAGAGCCTGAGTCTAACCCTAACCCTAAGAGCCTGAGTCTAACCCTAACCCTAAGAGCCTGAGTCTAACCCTAACCCTAAAGAGCCTGAGTTAACCCTAACCCTAAGAGCCTGAGTCTAACCCTAACCCTAAGAGCCTGAGTCTAACCCTCACCCTAAGAGCCTGAGTCTAACCCTAACCCTAAGAGCCTGAGTCTAACCCTCATCCTAAGAGCCTGAGTCTAACCCTAACCCTAAGAGCCTGAGTCTAACCCTCACCCTAAGAGCCTGAGTCTAACCCTAAGCCTAAGAGCCTGAGTCTAACCCTAACCCTAAGAGCCTGAGTCTAACCCTAACCCTAAGAGCCTGAGTCTAACCCTAACCCTAAAGAGCCTGAGTCTAACCCTCACCCTAAGAGCCTGAGTCTAACCCTAACCCTAAGAGCCTGAGTCTAACCCTCACCCTAAGAGCCTGAGTCTAACCCTCACCCTAAGAGCCTGAAGTCTAACCCTAACCCTAAGAGTCTGAGTCTAACCCTCACCCTAAGAGCCTGAAGTCTAACCCTAACCCTAAGAGCCTGAGTCTAACCCTAACCCTAAGAGCCTGAGTCTAACCCTAACCCTAAGAGCCTGAGTCTAACCCTAACCCTAAGAGCCTGAGTCTAACCCTAAGCCTAAGAGCCTGAGTCTAACCAAACATTACTGTTCTTTTGTTAAATATTTTATGATCTTTCTGAATAGACAGACAGGCTTTGGTCTGTTTTTTAGGGTTAACCCTAACCCTAAGAGCCTGAGTCTAACCCTAACCCTAAGAGCCTGAGTCTAACCCTCACCCTAAGAGCCTGAGTCTAACCCTAACCCTAAGAGCCTGAGTCTAACCCTCACCCTAAGAGCCTGAGTCTAACCCTCACCCTAAGAGCCTGAAGTCTAACCCTAACCCTAAGAGTCTGAGTCTAACCCTCACCCTAAGAGCCTGAAGTCTAACCCTAACCCTAAGAGCCTGAGTCTAACCCTAACCCTAAGAGCCTGAGTCTAACCCTCACCCTAAGAGCCTGAGTATAACCCTCACCCTAAGAGCCTGAGTCTAACCCTAACCCTAAGAGCCTGAGTCTAACCCTAACCCTAAAGAGCCTGAGTCTAACCCTCACCCTAAGAGCCTGAGTCTAACCCTAACCCTAAGAGCCTGAGTCTAACCCTAACCCGAAGAGCCTGAGTCTAACCCTCACCCTAAGAGCCTGAAGTCTAACCCTAACCCTAAGAGTCTGAGTCTAACCCTCACCCTAAGAGCCTGAAGTCTAACCCTAACCCTAAGAGCCTGAGTCTAACCCTAACCCTAAGAGCCTGAGTCTAACCTTAACCCTAAGAGCCTGAGTATAACCCTCACCCTAAGAGCCTGAGTCTAACCCTAAGCCTAAGAGCCTGAGTCTAACCCTAAGCCTAAGAGCCTGAGTCTAACCCTAACCCTAAGAGCCTGAGTCTAACCCTAACCCTAAGAGCCTGAGTCTAACCCTCACCCTAAGAGCCTGAGTCTAACCCTCACCCTAAGAGCCTGAGTCTAACCCTAACCCTAAGAGCCTGAGTCTAACCCTCACCCTAAGAGCCTGAAGTCTAACCCTAACCCTAAGAGCCTGAGTCTAACCCTAACCCTAAGAGCCTGAGTCTAACCCTAACCCAAAGAGCCTGAGTATAACACTCACCCTAAGAGCCTGAGTCTAACCCTAACCCTAAGAGCCTGAGTCTAACCCTAACCCTAAGAGCCTGAGTCTAACCCTAACCCTAAGAGCCTGAGTCTAACCCTAACCCTAAAGAGCCTGAGTTAACCCTAACCCTAAGAGCCTGAGTCGAACCCTCACCCTACGAGCCTGAATCGAACCCTCACCCTAAGAGCCTGAGTCGAACCCTAACCCTAAGAGCCTGAGTCTAACCCTAACCCTAAGAGCCTGAGTCTAACCCTCACCCTAAGAGCCTGAGTCTAACCCTAACCCTAAGAGCCTGAGTCTAACCCTAACCCTAAGAGCCTGAGTCTAACCCTAACCCTAAGAGCCTGAGTCTAACCCTAACCTTAAGAGCCTGAGTCTAACCCTAACCCTAAGAGCCTGAGTCTAACCCTAACCCTAAGAGCCTGAGTCTAACCCTAACCCTAAGAGCCTGAGTATAACCCTCACCCTAAGAGCCTGAGTCTAACCCTAAGCCTAAGAGCCTGAGTCTAACCCTAACCCTAAGAGCCTGAGTCTAACCCTCACCCTAAGAGCCTGAGTCTAACCCTCACCCTAAGAGCCTGAATCGAACCCTAACCCTAAGAGCCTGAGTCTAACCCTAACCCTAAGAGCCTGAGTCTAACCCTCACCCTAAGAGCCTGAGTATAACCCTCACCCTAAGAGCCTGAGTCTAACCCTAAGCCTAAGAGCCTGAGTCTAACCCTAACCCTAAGAGCCTGAGTCTAACCCTAACCCTAAGAGCCTGAGTCTAACCCTAACCCTAAGAGCCTGAGTCTAACCCTAACCCTAAGAGCCTGAGTCTAACCCTAACCCTAAAGAGCCTGAGTTAACCCTAACCCTAAGAGCCTGAGTCTAACCCTCACCCTAAGAGCCTGAGTCTAACCCTCACCCTAAGAGCCTGAGTCTAACCCTAACCCTAAGAGCCTGAGTCTAACCCTCATCCTAAGAGCCTGAGTCTAACCCTCACCCTAAGAGCCTGAGTCTAACCCTCACCCTAAGAGCCTGAGTCTAACCCTAAGCCTAAGAGCCTGAGTCTAACCCTAACCCTAAGAGCCTGAGTCTAACCCTAACCCTAAGAGCCTGAGTCTAACCCTAACCCTAAGAGCCTGAGTCTAACCCTAACCCTAAAGAGCCTGAGTCTAACCCTCACCCTAAGAGCCTGAGTCTAACCCTAACCCTAAGAGCCTGAGTCTAACCCTAACCCTAAGAGCCTGAGTCTAACCCTCACCCTAAGAGCCTGAGTCTAACCCTAACCCTAAGAGCCTGAGTCTAACCCTCACCCTAAGAGCCTGAGTCTAACCCTCACCCTAAGAGCCTGAAGTCTAACCCTAACCCTAAGAGTCTGAGTCTAACCCTCACCCTAAGAGCCTGAAGTCTAACCCTAACCCTAAGAGCCTGAGTCTAACCCTAACCCTAAGAGCCTGAGTCTAACCCTAACCCTAAGAGCCTGAGTATAACCCTCACCCTAAGAGCCTGAGTCTAACCCTAACCCTAAGAGCCTGAGTCTAACCCTAACCCTAAGAGCCTGAGTCTAACCCTAACCCTAAGAGCCTGAGTCTAACCCTAACCCTAAGAGCCTGAGTCTAACCCTAACCCTAAGAGCCTGAGTCTAACCCTAACCCTAAAGAGCCTGAGTTAACCCTAACCCTAAGAGCCTGAGTCTAACCCTAACCCTAAGAGCCTGAGTCTAACCCTCACCCTAAGAGCCTGAGTCTAACCCTAACCCTAAGAGCCTGAGTCTAACCCTCATCCTAAGAGCCTGAGTCTAACCCTAACCCTAAGAGCCTGAGTCTAACCCTCACCCTAAGAGCCTGAGTCTAACCCTAAGCCTAAAGAGCCTGAGTCTAACCCTCACCCTAAGATCCTGAGTCTAACCCTAACCCTAAGAGCCTGAGTCTAACCCTCACCCTAAGAGCCTGAAGTCTAACCCTAACCCTAAGAGTCTGAGTCTAACCCTCACCCTAAGAGCCTGAAGTCTAACCCTAACCCTAAGAGCCTGAGTCTAACCCTAACCCTAAGAGCCTGAGTCTAACCCTAACCCTAAGAGCCTGAGTATAACCCTCACCCTAAGAGCCTGAGTCTAACCCTAAGCCTAAGAGCCTGAGTCTAACCAAACATTACTGTTCTTTTGTTAAATATTTTATGATCTTTCTGAATAGACAGACAGGCTTTGGTCTGTTTCTTAGGGTTAACCCTAACCCTAAGAGCCTGAGTCTAACCCTAACCCTAAGAGCCTGAGTCTAACCCTAACCCTAAGAGCCTGAGTCTAACCCTCACCCTAAGAGCCTGAGTCTAACCCTAACCCTAAGAGCCTGAGTCTAACCCTCACCCTAAGAGCCTGAGTCTAACCCTCACCCTAAGAGCCTGAAGTATAACCCTAACCCTAAGAGTCTGAGTCTAACCCTCACCCTAAGAGCCTGAAGTCTAACCCTAAACCTAAGAGCCTGAGTCTAACCCTAACCCTAAGAGCCTGAGTCTAACCCTAACCCTAAGAGCCTGAGTATAACCCTCACCCTAAGAGCCTGAGTCTAACCCTCACCCTAAGAGCCTGAGTCTAACCCTAACCCTAAAGAGCCTGAGTCTAACCCTCACCCTAAGAGCCTGAGTCTAACCCTAACCCTAAGAGCCTGAGTCTAACCCTCACCCTAAGAGCCTGAGTCTAACCCTCACCCTAAGAGCCTGAAGTCTAACCCTAACCCTAAGAGTCTGAGTCTAACCCTCACCCTAAGAGCCTGAAGTCTAACCCTAACCCTAAGAGCCTGAGTCTAACCCTAACCCTAAGAGCCTGAGTCTAACCCTAACCCTAAGAGCCTGAGTATAACCCTCACCCTAAGAGCCTGAGTCTAACCCTAAGCCTAAGAGCCTGAGTCTAACCCTCACCCTAAGAGCCTGAGTCTAACCCTAACCCTAAGAGCCTGAGTCTAACCCTCACCCTAAGAGCCTGAGTCTAACCCTAACCCTAAGAGCCTGAGTCTAACCCTCACCCTAAGAGCCTGAGTCTAACCCTAACCCTAAGAGCCTGAGTCTAACTTTAAGCCTAAGAGCCTGAGTCTAACCCTAAGAGCCTGAGTCTAACCCTAAGCCTAAGAGCCTGAGTCTAACCCTAACCCTAAGAGCCTGAGTCTAACCCTCACCCTAAGAGCCTGAGTATAACCCTCACCCTAAGAGCCTGAGTCTAACCCTAAGCCTAAGAGCCTGAGTCTAACCCTAACCCTAAGAGCCTGAGTCTAACCCTAACCCTAAGAGCCTGAGTCTAACCCTAACCCTAAGAGCCTGAGTCTAACCCTAACCCTAAGAGCCTGAGTCTAACCCTAACCCTAAAGAGCCTGAGTTAACCCTAACCCTAAGAGCCTGAGTCTAACCCTAACCCTAAGAGCCTGAGTCTAACCCTCACCCTAAGAGCCTGAGTCTAACCCTAACCCTAAGAGCCTGAGTCTAACCCTCATCCTAAGAGCCTGAGTCTAACCCTAACCCTAAGAGCCTGAGTCTAACCCTCACCCTAAGAGCCTGAGTCTAACCCTAAGCCTAAGAGCCTGAGTCTAACCCTAACCCTAAGAGCCTGAGTCTAACCCTAACCCTAAGAGCCTGAGTCTAACCCTAACCCTAAAGAGCCTGAGTCTAACCCTCACCCTAAGAGCCTGAGTCTAACCCTAACCCTAAGAGCCTGAGTCTAACCCTCACCCTAAGAGCCTGAGTCTAACCCTCACCCTAAGAGCCTGAAGTCTAACCCTAACCCTAAGAGCCTGAGTCTAACCCTCACCCTAAGAGCCTGAAGTCTAACCCTAACCCTAAGAGCCTGAGTCTAACCCTAACCCTAAGAGCCTGAGTCTAACCCTAACCCTAAGAGCCTGAGTCTAACCCTAACCCTAAGAGCCTGAGTCTAACCCTAAGCCTAAGAGCCTGAGTCTAACCAAACATTACTGTTCTTTTGTTAAATATTTTATGATCTTTCTGAATAGACAGACAGGCTTTGGTCTGTTTTTTAGGGTTAACCCTAACCCTAAGAGCCTGAGTCTAACCCTAACCCTAAGAGCCTGAGTCTAACCCTCACCCTAAGAGCCTGAGTCTAACCCTAACCCTAAGAGCCTGAGTCTAACCCTCACCCTAAGAGCCTGAGTCTAACCCTCACCCTAAGAGCCTGAAGTCTAACCCTAACCCTAAGAGTCTGAGTCTAACCCTCACCCTAAGAGCCTGAAGTCTAACCCTAACCCTAAGAGCCTGAGTCTAACCCTAACCCTAAGAGCCTGAGTCTAACCCTAACCCTAAGAGCCTGAGTCTAACCCTAACCCTAAGAGCCTGAGTCTAACCCTAACCCTAAAGAGCCTGAGTCTAACCCTCACCCTAAGAGCCTGAGTCTAACCCTAACCCTAAGAGCCTGAGTCTAACCCTAACCCGAAGAGCCTGAGTCTAACCCTCACCCTAAGAGCCTGAAGTCTAACCCTAACCCTAAGAGTCTGAGTCTAACCCTCACCCTAAGAGCCTGAAGTCTAACCCTAACCCTAAGAGCCTGAGTCTAACCCTAACCCTAAGAGCCTGAGTCTAACCTTAACCCTAAGAGCCTGAGTATAACCCTCACCCTAAGAGCCTGAGTCTAACCCTAAGCCTAAGAGCCTGAGTCTAACCCTAACCCTAAGAGCCTGAGTCTAACCCTAACCCTAAGAGCCTGAGTCTAACCCTAACCCTAAGAGCCTGAGTCTAACCCTCACCCTAAGAGCCTGAGTCTAACCCTCACCCTAAGAGCCTGAGTCTAACCCTAACCCTAAGAGCCTGAGTCTAACCCTCACCCTAAGAGCCTGAAGTCTAACCCTAACCCTAAGAGCCTGAGTCTAACCCTAACCCTAAGAGCCTGAGTCTAACCCTAACCCAAAGAGCCTGAGTATAACACTCACCCTAAGAGCCTGAGTCTAACCCTAACCCTAAGAGCCTGAGTCTAACCCTAACCCTAAGAGCCTGAGTCTAACCCTAACCCTAAAGAGCCTGAGTTAACCCTAACCCTAAGAGCCTGAGTCGAACCCTCACCCTACGAGCCTGAATCGAACCCTCACCCTAAGAGCCTGAGTCGAACCCTAACCCTAAGAGCCTGAGTCTAACCCTCACCCTAAGAGCCTGAGTCTAACCCTAACCCTAAGAGCCTGAGTCTAACCCTCACCCTAAGAGCCTGAGTCTAACCCTAACCCTAAGAGCCTGAGTCTAACCCTAACCCTAAGAGCCTGAGTCTAACCCTAACCCTAAGAGCCTGAGTCTAACCCTAACCTTAAGAGCCTGAGTCTAACCCTAACCCTAAGAGCCTGAGTCTAACCCTAACCCTAAGAGCCTGAGTCTAACCCTAACCCTAAGAGCCTGAGTATAACCCTCACCCTAAGAGCCTGAGTCTAACCCTAAGCCTAAGAGCCTGAGTCTAACCCTAACCCTAAGAGCCTGAGTCTAACCCTCACCCTAAGAGCCTGAGTCTAACCCTCACCCTAAGAGCCTGAATCGAACCCTAACCCTAAGAGCCTGAGTCTAACCCTAACCCTAAGAGCCTGAGTCTAACCCTCACCCTAAGAGCCTGAGTATAACCCTCACCCTAAGAGCCTGAGTCTAACCCTAAGCCTAAGAGCCTGAGTCTAACCCTAACCCTAAGAGCCTGAGTCTAACCCTAACCCTAAGAGCCTGAGTCTAACCCTAACCCTAAGAGCCTGAGTCTAACCCTAACCCTAAGAGCCTGAGTCTAACCCTAACCCTAAAGAGCCTGAGTTAACCCTAACCCTAAGAGCCTGAGTCTAACCCTCACCCTAAGAGCCTGAGTCTAACCCTCACCCTAAGAGCCTGAGTCTAACCCTAACCCTAAGAGCCTGAGTCTAACCCTCATCCTAAGAGCCTGAGTCTAACCCTAACCCTAAGAGCCTGAGTCTAACCCTCACCCTAAGAGCCTGAGTCTAACCCTAAGCCTAAGAGCCTGAGTCTAACCCTAACCCTAAGAGCCTGAGTCTAACCCTAACCCTAAGAGCCTGAGTCTAACCCTAACCCTAAGAGCCTGAGTCTAACCCTAACCCTAAAGAGCCTGAGTCTAACCCTCACCCTAAGAGCCTGAGTCTAACCCTAACCCTAAGAGCCTGAGTCTAACCCTAACCCTAAGAGCCTGAGTCTAACCCTCACCCTAAGAGCCTGAGTCTAACCCTAACCCTAAGAGCCTGAGTCTAACCCTCACCCTAAGAGCCTGAGTCTAACCCTCACCCTAAGAGCCTGAAGTCTAACCCTAACCCTAAGAGTCTGAGTCTAACCCTCACCCTAAGAGCCTGAAGTCTAACCCTAACCCTAAGAGCCTGAGTCTAACCCTAACCCTAAGAGCCTGAGTCTAACCCTAACCCTAAGAGCCTGAGTATAACCCTCACCCTAAGAGCCTGAGTCTAACCCTAACCCTAAGAGCCTGAGTCTAACCCTAACCCTAAGAGCCTGAGTCTAACCCTAACCCTAAGAGCCTGAGTCTAACCCTAACCCTAAGAGCCTGAGTCTAACCCTAACCCTAAGAGCCTGAGTCTAACCCTAACCCTAAAGAGCCTGAGTTAACCCTAACCCTAAGAGCCTGAGTCTAACCCTAACCCTAAGAGCCTGAGTCTAACCCTCACCCTAAGAGCCTGAGTCTAACCCTAACCCTAAGAGCCTGAGTCTAACCCTCATCCTAAGAGCCTGAGTCTAACCCTAACCCTAAGAGCCTGAGTCTAACCCTCACCCTAAGAGCCTGAGTCTAACCCTAAGCCTAAAGAGCCTGAGTCTAACCCTCACCCTAAGATCCTGAGTCTAACCCTAACCCTAAGAGCCTGAGTCTAACCCTCACCCTAAGAGCCTGAAGTCTAACCCTAACCCTAAGAGTCTGAGTCTAACCCTCACCCTAAGAGCCTGAAGTCTAACCCTAACCCTAAGAGCCTGAGTCTAACCCTAACCCTAAGAGCCTGAGTCTAACCCTAACCCTAAGAGCCTGAGTATAACCCTCACCCTAAGAGCCTGAGTCTAACCCTAAGCCTAAGAGCCTGAGTCTAACCAAACATTACTGTTCTTTTGTTAAATATTTTATGATCTTTCTGAATAGACAGACAGGCTTTGGTCTGTTTCTTAGGGTTAACCCTAACCCTAAGAGCCTGAGTCTAACCCTAACCCTAAGAGCCTGAGTCTAACCCTAACCCTAAGAGCCTGAGTCTAACCCTCACCCTAAGAGCCTGAGTCTAACCCTAACCCTAAGAGCCTGAGTCTAACCCTCACCCTAAGAGCCTGAGTCTAACCCTCACCCTAAGAGCCTGAAGTATAACCCTAACCCTAAGAGTCTGAGTCTAACCCTCACCCTAAGAGCCTGAAGTCTAACCCTAAACCTAAGAGCCTGAGTCTAACCCTAACCCTAAGAGCCTGAGTCTAACCCTAACCCTAAGAGCCTGAGTATAACCCTCACCCTAAGAGCCTGAGTCTAACCCTCACCCTAAGAGCCTGAGTCTAACCCTAACCCTAAAGAGCCTGAGTCTAACCCTCACCCTAAGAGCCTGAGTCTAACCCTAACCCTAAGAGCCTGAGTCTAACCCTCACCCTAAGAGCCTGAGTCTAACCCTCACCCTAAGAGCCTGAAGTCTAACCCTAACCCTAAGAGTCTGAGTCTAACCCTCACCCTAAGAGCCTGAAGTCTAACCCTAACCCTAAGAGCCTGAGTCTAACCCTAACCCTAAGAGCCTGAGTCTAACCCTAACCCTAAGAGCCTGAGTATAACCCTCACCCTAAGAGCCTGAGTCTAACCCTAAGCCTAAGAGCCTGAGTCTAACCCTAACCCTAAGAGCCTGAGTCTAACCCTAACCCTAAGAGCCTGAGTCTAACCCTCACCCTAAGAGCCTGAGTCTAACCCTAACCCTAAGAGCCTGAGTCTAACCCTCACCCTAAGAGCCTGAGTCTAACCCTAACCCTAAGAGCCTGAGTCTAACTTTAAGCCTAAGAGCCTGAGTCTAACCCTAAGAGCCTGAGTCTAACCCTAAGCCTAAGAGCCTGAGTCTAACCCTAACCCTAAGAGCCTGAGTCTAACCCTAACCCTAAGAGCTTGAGTCTAACCCTCACCCTAAGAGCCTGAGTCTAACCCTAACCCTAAGAGCCTGAGTCTAACCCTAACCCTAAGAGCCTGAGTCTAACCCTAACCCTAAAGAGCCTGAGTCTAACCCTAACCCTAAGAGCCTGAGTCTAACCCTCACCCTAAGAGCCTGAGTCTAACCCTAAGAGCCTGAGTCTAACCCTCACCCTAAGAGCCTGAGTCTAACCCTAACCCTAAGAGCCTGAGTCTAACCCTCACCCTAAGAGCCTGAGTCTAACCCTAACCCTAAGAGCCTGAGTCTAACCCTCACCCTAAGAGCCTGAGTCTAACCCTAACCCTAAGAGCCTGAGTCTAACCCTAAGCCTAAGAGCCTGAGTCTAACCCTAACCCTAAGAGCCTGAGTCTAACCCTAACCCTAAGAGCCTGAGTCTAACCCTAACCTTAAGAGCCTGAGTCTAACCCTAACCCTAAGAGCCTGAGTCTAACCCTAACCCTAAGAGCCTGAGTCTAACCCTCACCCTAAGAGCCTGAGTCTAACCCTCACCCTAAGAGCCTGAGTCTAACCCTCACCCTAAGAGCCTGAGTCTAACCCTAACCCTAAGAGCCTGAGTCTAACCCTAACCCTAAGAGCCTGAGTCTAACCCTAACCCTAAGAGCCTGAGTCTAACCCTAAGCCTAAGAGCCTGAGTCTAACTTTAAGCCTAAGAGCCTGAGTCTAACCCTAACCCTAAGAGCCTGAGTCTAACCCTAACCCTAAGAGTCTGAGTCTAACCCTCACCCTAAGAGCCTGAAGTCTAACCCTAACCCTAAGAGCCTGAGTCTAACCCTAACCCTAAGAGCCTGAGTCTAACCCTAACCCTAAGAGCCTGAGTCTAACCCTTACTCTAAGAGCCTGAGTCTAACCCTAAGCCTAAGAGCCTGAGTCTAACCCTAACCCTAAGAGCCTGAGTCTAACCCTAACCCTAAGAGCCTGAGTATAACCCTCACCCTAAGAGCCTGAGTCTAACCCTAAGCCTAAGAGCCTGAGTCTAACCCTAACCCTAAGAGCCTGAGTCTAACCCTAACCCTAAGAGCCTGAGTCTAACCCTAACCCTAAGAGCCTGAGTCTAACCCTAACCCTAAGAGCCTGAGTCTAACCCTAACCCTAAGAGCCTGAGTCTAACCCTAACCCTAAGAGCCTGAGTATAACCCTCACCCTAAGAGCCTGAGTCTAACCCTAAGCCTAAGAGCCTGAGTCTAACCCTAACCCTAAGAGCCTGAGTCTAACCCTAACCCTAAGAGCCTGAGTCTAACCCTAACCCTAAGAGCCTGAGTCTAACCCTCACCCTAAGAGCCTGAGTCTAACCCTCACCCTAAGAGCCTGAGTCTAACCCTAACCCTAAGAGCCTGAGTCTAACCCTCACCCTAAGAGCCTGAAGTCTAACCCTAACCCTAAGAGCCTGAGTCTAACCCTAACCCTAAGAGCCTGAGTCTAACCCTAACCCAAAGAGCCTGAGTATAACACTCACCCTAAGAGCCTGAGTCTAACCCTAACCCTAAGAGCCTGAGTCTAACCCTAACCCTAAGAGCCTGAGTCTAACCCTAACCCTAAGAGCCTGAGTCTAACCCTAACCCTAAGAGCCTGAGTCTAACCCTCACCCTAAGAGCCTGAGTCTAACTCTAAGCCTAAGAGCCTGAGTCTAACTTTAAGACTAAGAGCCTGAGTCTAACCCTCACCCTAAGAGCCTGAGTCTAACCCTAACCCTAAGAGCCTGAGTCTAACCCTAACCCTAAGAGCCTGAGTCTAACCCTCACCCTAAGAGCCTGAGTCTAACCCTCACCCTAAGAGCCTGAGTCTAACCCTAACCCTAAGAGCCTGAGTCTAACCCTCACCCTAAGAGCCTGAGTCTAACCCTAACCCTAAGAGCCTGAGTCTAACCCTCACCCTAAGAGCCTTGAGTCTAACCCTAACCCTAAGAGCCTGAGTCTAACTTTAAGCCTAAGAGCCTGAGTCTAACCCTAAGAGCCTGAGTCTAACCCTAAGCCTAAGAGCCTGAGTCTAACCCTAACCCTAAGAGCCTGAGTCTAACCCTAACCCTAAGAGCTTGAGTCTAACCCTCACCCTAAGAGCCTGAGTCTAACCCTAACCCTAAGAGCCTGAGTCTAACCCTAACCCTAAGAGCCTGAGTCTAACCCTAACCCTAAAGAGCCTGAGTCTAACCCTAACCCTAAGAGCCTGAGTCTAACCCTCACCCTAAGAGCCTGAGTCTAACCCTAAGAGCCTGAGTCTAACCCTCACCCTAAGAGCCTGAGTCTAACCCTCACCCTAAGAGCCTGAGTCTAACCCTAACCCGAAGAGCCTGAGTCTAACCCTAACCCGAAGAGCCTGAGTCTAACCCTAACCCGAAGAGCCTGAGTCTAACCCTCACCCTAAGAGCCTGAGTCTAACCCTAACCCTATAAGCCTGAGTCTAACCCTAACCCTAAGAGCCTGAGTCTAACCCTAACCCGAAGAGCCTGAGTCTAACCCTCACCATAAGAGCATGAGTCTAACCCTAACCCTAAGAGCCTGAGTCGAACCCTCACCCTACGAGCCTGAATCGAACCCTAACCCTAAGAGCCTGAGTCGAACCCTAACCCTAAGAGCCTGAGTCTAACCCTCACCCTAAGAGCCTGAGTCTAACCCTAACCCTAAGAGCCTGAGTCTAACCCTCACCCTAAGAGCCTGAGTCTAACCCTAACCCTAAGAGCCTGAGTCTAACCCTAACCCTAAGAGCCTGAGTCTAACCCTCACCCTAAGAGCCTGAGTCTAACCCTAACCCTAAGAGCCTGAGTCTAACCCTCACCCTAAGAGCCTGAGTCTAACCCTAACCCTAAGAGCCTGAGTCTAACCCTCACCCTAAGAGCCTGAGTCTAACCCTAACCCTAAGAGCCTGAGTTTAACCCTCACCCTAAGAGCCTGTGTCTAACCCTAACCCTAAGAGCCTGAGTCTAACCCTAACCCTAAGAGCCTGAGTCTAACCCTAAGCCTAAGAGCCTGAGTCTAACCCTCACCCTAAGAGCCTGAGTCTAACCCTCACCCTAAGAGCCTGAGTCTAACCCTAACCCTAAGAGCCTGAGTTGAACCCTAACCCTACGAGCCTGAATCGAACCCTAACCCTAAGAGCCTGAGTCTAACCCTAACCCTAAGAGCCTGAGTCTAACCCTAACCCTAAGAGCCTGAGTCTAACCCTAAGCCTAAGAGCCTGAGTCTAACCCTCACCCTAAGAGCCTGAGTCTAACCCTCACCCTAAGAGCCTGAAGTCTAACCATAACCCTAAGAGCCTGAGTCTAACCCTAACCCTAAGAGCCTGAGTCTAACCCTAACCCTAAGAGCCTGAGTCTAACCCTAACCCTAAGAGCCTGAGTCTAACCCTCACCCTAAGAGCCTGAGTCTAACCCTCACCCTAAGAGCCTGAAGTCTAACCCTAACCCTAAGAGTCTGAGTCTAACCCTCACCCTAAGAGCCTGAAGTCTAACCCTAACCCTAAGAGCCTGAGTCTAACCCTAACCCTAAGAGCCTGAGTCTAACCCTAACCCTAAGAGCCTGAGTCTAACCCTCACCCTAAGAGCCTGAGTCTAACCCTAAGCCTAAGAGCCTGAGTCTAACCCTAACCCTAAGAGCCTGAGTCTAACCCTAACCCTAAGAGCCTGAGTCTAACCCTAACCCTAAGAGCCTGAGTCTAACCCTAACCCTAAAGAGCCTGAGTTAACCCTAACCCTAAGAGCCTGAGTCTAACCCTAACCCTAAGAGCCTGAGTCTAACCCTCACCCTAAGAGCCTGAGTCTAACCCTAACCCTAAGAGCCTGAGTCTAACCCTCATCCTAAGAGCCTGAGTCTAACCCTAACCCTAAGAGCCTGAGTCTAACCCTCACCCTAAGAGCCTGAGTCTAACCCTAAGCCTAAGAGCCTGAGTCTAACCCTAAGCCTAAGAGCCTGAGTCTAACCCTAACCCTAAGAGCCTGAGTCTAACCCTAACCCTAAGAGCCTGAGTCTAACCCTCACCCTAAGAGCCTGAGTCTAACCCTCACCCTAAGAGCCTGAAGTCTAACCCTAACCCTAAGAGTCTGAGTCTAACCCTCACCCTAAGAGCCTGAAGTCTAACCCTAACCCTAAGAGCCTGAGTCTAACCCTAACCCTAAGAGCCTGAGTCTAACCCTAACCCTAAGAGCCTGAGTCTAACCCTAACCCTAAGAGCCTGAGTCTAACCCTAAGCCTAAGAGCCTGAGTCTAACCAAACATTACTGTTCTTTTGTTAAATATTTTATGATCTTTCTGAATAGACAGACAGGCTTTGGTCTGTTTTTTAGGGTTAACCCTAACCCTAAGAGCCTGAGTCTAACCCTAACCCTAAGAGCCTGAGTCTAACCCTAACCCTAAGAGCCTGAGTCTAACCCTCACCCTAAGAGCCTGAGTCTAACCCTAACCCTAAGAGCCTGAGTCTAACCCTCACCCTAAGAGCCTGAGTCTAACCCTCACCCTAAGAGCCTGAAGTCTAACCCTAACCCTAAGAGTCTGAGTCTAACCCTCACCCTAAGAGCCTGAAGTCTAACCCTAACCCTAAGAGCCTGAGTCTAACCCTAACCCTAAGAGCCTGAGTCTAACCCTAACCCTAAGAGCCTGAGTATAACCCTCACCCTAAGAGCCTGAGTCTAACCCTAAGCCTAAGAGCCTGAGTCTAACCCTAACCCTAAAGAGCCTGAGTCTAACCCTCACCCTAAGAGCCTGAGTCTAACCCTAACCCTAAGAGCCTGAGTCTAACCCTAACCCGAAGAGCCTGAGTCTAACCCTCACCCTAAGAGCCTGAAGTCTAACCCTAACCCTAAGAGTCTGAGTCTAACCCTCACCCTAAGAGCCTGAAGTCTAACCCTAACCCTAAGAGCCTGAGTCTAACCCTAACCCTAAGAGCCTGAGTATAACCCTCACCCTAAGAGCCTGAGTCTAACCCTAAGCCTAAGAGCCTGAGTCTAACCCTAACCCTAAGAGCCTGAGTCTAACCCTAACCCTAAGAGCCTGAGTCTAACCCTAACCCTAAGAGCCTGAGTCTAACCCTCACCCTAAGAGCCTGAGTCTAACCCTCACCCTAAGAGCCTGAGTCTAACCCTCACCCTAAGAGCCTGAAGTCTAACCCTAACCCTAAGAGCCTGAGTCTAACCCTCACCCTAAGAGCCTGAAGTCTAACCCTAACCCTAAGAGCCTGAGTCTAACCCTAACCCTAAGAGCCTGAGTCTAACCCTAACCCTAAGAGCCTGAGTCTAACCCTCACCCTAAGAGCCTGAGTCTAACCCTAACCCTAAGAGCCTGAGTCGAACCCTAACCCTAAGAGCCTGAGTCTAACCCTAACCCTAAGAGCCTGAGTCTAACCCTAACCCTAAGAGCCTGAGTCTAACCCTAACCCTAAAGAGCCTGAGTTAACCCTCACCCTAAGAGCCTGAGTCGAACCCTCACCCTACGAGCCTGAATCGAACCCTCACCCTAAGAGCCTGAGTCGAACCCTAACCCTAAGAGCCTGAGTCTAACCCTCACCCTAAGAGCCTGAGTCTAACCCTAACCCTAAGAGCCTGAGTCTAACCCTCACCCTAAGAGCCTGAGTCTAACCCTAACCCTAAGAGCCTGAGTCTAACCCTAACCCTAAGAGCCTGAGTCTAACCCTAACCCTAAGAGCCTGAGTCTAACCCTAACCTTAAGAGCCTGAGTCTAACCCTAACCCTAAGAGCCTGAGTCTAACCCTAACCCTAAGAGCCTGAGTCTAACCCTAACCCTAAGAGCCTGAGTATAACCCTCACCCTAAGAGCCTGAGTCTAACCCTAAGCCTAAGAGCCTGAGTCTAACCCTAACCCTAAGAGCCTGAGTCTAACCCTCACCCTAAGAGCCTGAGTCTAACCCTCACCCTAAGAGCCTGAATCGAACCCTAACCCTAAGAGCCTGAGTCTAACCCTAACCCTAAGAGCCTGAGTCTAACCCTCACCCTAAGAGCCTGAGTATAACCCTCACCCTAAGAGCCTGAGTCTAACCCTAAGCCTAAGAGCCTGAGTCTAACCCTAACCCTAAGAGCCTGAGTCTAACCCTAACCCTAAGAGCCTGAGTCTAACCCTAACCCTAAGAGCCTGAGTCTAACCCTAACCCTAAAGAGCCTGAGTTAACCCTAACCCTAAGAGCCTGAGTCTAACCCTAACCCTAAGAGCCTGAGTCTAACCCTCACCCTAAGAGCCTGAGTCTAACCCTAACCCTAAGAGCCTGAGTCTAACCCTCATCCTAAGAGCCTGAGTCTAACCCTAACCCTAAGAGCCTGAGTCTAACCCTCACCCTAAGAGCCTGAGTCTAACCCTAAGCCTAAGAGCCTGAGTCTAACCCTAACCCTAAGAGCCTGAGTCTAACCCTAAGCCTAAGAGCCTGAGTCTAACCCTAACCCTAAGAGCCTGAGTCTAACCCTAACCCTAAGAGTCTGAGTCTAACCCTCACCCTAAGAGCCTGAAGTCTAACCCTAACCCTAAGAGCCTGAGTCTAACCCTAACCCTAAGAGCCTGAGTCTAACCCTAACCCTAAGAGCCTGAGTATAACCCTCACCCTAAGAGCCTGAGTCTAACCCTAAGCCTAAGAGCCTGAGTCTAACCCTAACCCTAAAGAGCCTGAGTCTAACCCTCACCCTAAGAGCCTGAGTCTAACCCTAACCCTAAGAGCCTGAGTCTAACCCTAACCCGAAGAGCCTGAGTCTAACCCTCACCCTAAGAGCCTGAAGTCTAACCCTAACCCTAAGAGTCTGAGTCTAACCCTCACCCTAAGAGCCTGAAGTCTAACCCTAACCCTAAGAGCCTGAGTCTAACCCTAACCCTAAGAGCCTGAGTATAACCCTCACCCTAAGAGCCTGAGTCTAACCCTAAGCCTAAGAGCCTGAGTCTAACCCTAACCCTAAGAGCCTGAGTCTAACCCTAACCCTAAGAGCCTGAGTCTAACCCTCACCCTAAGAGCCTGAGTCTAACCCTCACCCTAAGAGCCTGAGTCTAACCCTCACCCTAAGAGCCTGAAGTCTAACCCTAACCCTAAGAGCCTGAGTCTAACCCTCACCCTAAGAGCCTGAAGTCTAACCCTAACCCTAAGAGCCTGAGTCTAACCCTAACCCTAAGAGCCTGAGTCTAACCCTAACCCTAAGAGCCTGAGTCTAACCCTCACCCTAAGAGCCTGAGTCTAACCCTAACCCTAAGAGCCTGAGTCGAACCCTAACCCTAAGAGCCTGAGTCTAACCCTAACCCTAAGAGCCTGAGTCTAACCCTAACCCTAAGAGCCTGAGTCTAACCCTAACCCTAAAGAGCCTGAGTTAACCCTCACCCTAAGAGCCTGAGTCGAACCCTCACCCTACGAGCCTGAATCGAACCCTCACCCTAAGAGCCTGAGTCGAACCCTAACCCTAAGAGCCTGAGTCTAACCCTCACCCTAAGAGCCTGAGTCTAACCCTAACCCTAAGAGCCTGAGTCTAACCCTCACCCTAAGAGCCTGAGTCTAACCCTAACCCTAAGAGCCTGAGTCTAACCCTAACCCTAAGAGCCTGAGTCTAACCCTAACCCTAAGAGCCTGAGTCTAACCCTAACCTTAAGAGCCTGAGTCTAACCCTAACCCTAAGAGCCTGAGTCTAACCCTAACCCTAAGAGCCTGAGTCTAACCCTAACCCTAAGAGCCTGAGTATAACCCTCACCCTAAGAGCCTGAGTCTAACCCTAAGCCTAAGAGCCTGAGTCTAACCCTAACCCTAAGAGCCTGAGTCTAACCCTCACCCTAAGAGCCTGAGTCTAACCCTCACCCTAAGAGCCTGAATCGAACCCTAACCCTAAGAGCCTGAGTCTAACCCTAACCCTAAGAGCCTGAGTCTAACCCTCACCCTAAGAGCCTGAGTATAACCCTCACCCTAAGAGCCTGAGTCTAACCCTAAGCCTAAGAGCCTGAGTCTAACCCTAACCCTAAGAGCCTGAGTCTAACCCTAACCCTAAGAGCCTGAGTCTAACCCTAACCCTAAGAGCCTGAGTCTAACCCTAACCCTAAGAGCCTGAGTCTAACCCTAACCCTAAAGAGCCTGAGTTAACCCTAACCCTAAGAGCCTGAGTCTAACCCTAACCCTAAGAGCCTGAGTCTAACCCTCACCCTAAGAGCCTGAGTCTAACCCTAACCCTAAGAGCCTGAGTCTAACCCTCATCCTAAGAGCCTGAGTCTAACCCTAACCCTAAGAGCCTGAGTCTAACCCTCACCCTAAGAGCCTGAGTCTAACCCTAAGCCTAAGAGCCTGAGTCTAACCCTAACCCTAAGAGCCTGAGTCTAACCCTAACCCTAAGAGCCTGAGTCTAACCCTAACCCTAAGAGCCTGAGTCTAACCCTAACCCTAAAGAGCCTGAGTCTAACCCTCACCCTAAGAGCCTGAGTCTAACCCTAACCCTAAGAGCCTGAGTCTAACCCTCACCCTAAGAGCCTGAGTCTAACCCTCACCCTAAGAGCCTGAAGTCTAACCCTAACCCTAAGAGTCTGAGTCTAACCCTCACCCTAAGAGCCTGAAGTCTAACCCTAACCCTAAGAGCCTGAGACTAACCCTAACCCTAAGAGCCTGAGTCTAACCCTAACCCTAAGAGCCTGAGTATAACCCTCACCCTAAGAGCCTGAGTCTAACCCTAAGCCTAAGAGCCTGAGTCTAACCAAACATTACTGTTCTTTTGTTAAATATTTTATGATCTTTCTGAATAGACAGACAGGCTTTGGTCTGTTTTTTAGGGTTAACCCTAACCCTAAGAGCCTGAGTCTAACCCTAACCCTAAGAGCCTGAGTCTAACCCTAACCCTAAGAGCCTGAGTCTAACCCTCACCCTAAGAGCCTGAGTCTAACCCTAACCCTAAGAGCCTGAGTCTAACCCTCACCCTAAGAGCCTGAGTCTAACCCTCACCCTAAGAGCCTGAAGTCTAACCCTAACCCTAAGAGTCTGAGTCTAACCCTCACCCTAAGAGCCTGAAGTCTAACCCTAACCCTAAGAGCCTGAGTCTAACCCTAACCCTAAGAGCCTGAGTATAACCCTCACCCTAAGAGCCTGAGTCTAACCCTAAGCCTAAGAGCCTGAGTCTAACCCTAACCCTAAAGAGCCTGAGTCTAACCCTAACCCTAAGAGCCTGAGTCTAACCCTCACCCTAAGAGCCTGAGTCTAACCCTCACCCTAAGAGCCTGAAGTCTAACCCTAACCCTAAGAGTCTGAGTCTAACCCTCACCCTAAGAGCCTGAAGTCTAACCCTAACCCTAAGAGCCTGAGTCTAACCCTAACCCTAAGAGCCTGAGTCTAACCCTAACCCTAAGAGCCTGAGTATAACCCTCACCCTAAGAGCCTGAGTCTAACCCTAAGCCTAAGAGCCTGAGTCTAACCCTAACCCTAAGAGCCTGAGTCTAACCCTAACCCTAAGAGCCTGAGTCTAACCCTCACCCTAAGAGCCTGAGTCTAACCCTCACCCTAAGAGCCTGAGTCTAACCCTAACCCTAAGAGCCTGAGTCTAACCCTCACCCTAAGAGCCTGAGTCTAACCCTAACCCTAAGAGCCTGAGTCTAACCCTCACCCTAAGAGCCTGAGTCTAACCCTAACCCTAAGAGCCTGAAGTCTAACCCTAACCCTAAGAGTCTGAGTCTAACCCTCACCCTAAGAGCCTGAAGTCTAACCCTAACCCTAAGAGCCTGAGTCTAACCCTAACCCTAAGAGCCTGAGTCTAACCCTAACCCTAAGAGCCTGAGTCTAACCCTCACCCTAAGAGCCTGAGTCTAACCCTAACCCTAAGAGCCTGAGTCTAACCCTAACCCTAAGAGCCTGAGTCTAACCCTAACCCTAAGAGCCTGAGTCTAACCCTAACCCTAAGAGCCTGAGTCTAACCCTAACCCTAAGAGCCTGAGTCTAACCCTAACCCTAAAGAGCCTGAGTTAACCCTCACCCTAAGAGCCTGAGTCGAACCCTCACCCTACGAGCCTGAATCGAACCCTCACCCTAAGAGCCTGAGTCGAACCCTAACCCTAAGAGCCTGAGTCTAACCCTCACCCTAAGAGCCTGAGTCTAACCCTAACCCTAAGAGCCTGAGTCTAACCCTCACCCTAAGAGCCTGAGTCTAACCCTAACCCTAAGAGCCTGAGTCTAACCCTAACCCTAAGAGCCTGAGTCTAACCCTAACCCTAAGAGCCTGAGTCTAACCCTAACCTTAAGAGCCTGAGTCTAACCCTAACCCTAAGAGCCTGAGTCTAACCCTAACCCTAAGAGCCTGAGTCTAACCCTAACCCTAAGAGCCTGAGTATAACCCTCACCCTAAGAGCCTGAGTCTAACCCTAAGCCTAAGAGCCTGAGTCTAACCCTAACCCTAAGAGCCTGAGTCTAACCCTCACCCTAAGAGCCTGAGTCTAACCCTCACCCTAAGAGCCTGAATCGAACCCTAACCCTAAGAGCCTGAGTCTAACCCTAACCCTAAGAGCCTGAGTCTAACCCTCACCCTAAGAGCCTGAGTATAACCCTCACCCTAATAGCCTGAGTCTAACCCTAAGCCTAAGAGCCTGAGTCTAACCCTAACCCTAAGAGCCTGAGTCTAACCCTAACCCTAAGAGCCTGAGTCTAACCCTAACCCTAAGAGCCTGAGTCTAACCCTAACCCTAAAGAGCCTGAGTTAACCCTAACCCTAAGAGCCTGAGTCTAACCCTAACCCTAAGAGCCTGAGTCTAACCCTCACCCTAAGAGCCTGAGTCTAACCCTAACCCTAAGAGCCTGAGTCTAACCCTCATCCTAAGAGCCTGAGTCTAACCCTAACCCTAAGAGCCTGAGTCTAACCCTCACCCTAAGAGCCTGAGTCTAACCCTAAGCCTAAGAGCCTGAGTCTAACCCTAACCCTAAGAGCCTGAGTCTAACCCTAACCCTAAGAGCCTGAGTCTAACCCTAACCCTAAGAGTCTGAGTCTAACCCTCACCCTAAGAGCCTGAAGTCTAACCCTAACCCTAAGAGCCTGAGTCTAACCCTAACCCTAAGAGCCTGAGTCTAACCCTAACCCTAAGAGCCTGAGTATAACCCTCACCCTAAGAGCCTGAGTCTAACCCTAAGCCTAAGAGCCTGAGTCTAACCCTAACCCTAAAGAGCCTGAGTCTAACCCTCACCCTAAGAGCCTGAGTCTAACCCTAACCCTAAGAGCCTGAGTCTAACCCTAACCCGAAGAGCCTGAGTCTAACCCTCACCCTAAGAGCCTGAAGTCTAACCCTAACCCTAAGAGTCTGAGTCTAACCCTCACCCTAAGAGCCTGAAGTCTAACCCTAACCCTAAGAGCCTGAGTCTAACCCTAACCCTAAGAGCCTGAGTATAACCCTCACCCTAAGAGCCTGAGTCTAACCCTAAGCCTAAGAGCCTGAGTCTAACCCTAACCCTAAGAGCCTGAGTCTAACCCTAACCCTAAGAGCCTGAGTCTAACCCTAACCCTAAGAGCCTGAGTCTAACCCTCACCCTAAGAGCCTGAGTCTAACCCTCACCCTAAGAGCCTGAGTCTAACCCTCACCCTAAGAGCCTGAAGTCTAACCCTCACCCTAAGAGCCTGAGTCTAACCCTCACCCTAAGAGCCTGAGTCTAACCCTCACCCTAAGAGCCTGAGTCTAACCCTCACCCTAAGAGCCTGAGTCTAACCCTCACCCTAAGAGCCTGAGTCTAACCCTAACCCTAAGAGCCTGAGTCTAACCCTCACCCTAAGAGCCTGAGTCTAACCCTAACCCTAAGAGCCTGAGTCTAACCCTAACCCTAAGAGCCTGAGTCTAACCCTCACCCTAAGAGCCTGAGTCTAACCCTAACCCTAAGAGCCTGAGTCTAACCCTAACCCTAAGAGCCTGAGTCTAACCCTCACCCTAAGAGCCTGAGTCTAACCCTAACCCTAAGAGCCTGAGTCTAACCCTCACCCTAAGAGCCTGAGTCTAACCCTAACCCTAAGAGCCTGAGTCTAACCCTAAGCCTAAGAGCCTGAGTCTAACCCTAACCCTAAGAGCCTGAGTCTAACCCTAAGCCTAAGAGCCTGAGTCTAACCCTAACCCTAAGAGCCTGAGTCTAACCCTAAGCCTAAGAGCCTGAGTCTAACCCTAACCTTAAGAGCCTGAGTCTAACCCTAACCCTAAGAGCCTGAGTCTAACCCTCACCCTAAGAGCCTGAGTCTAACCCTCACCCTAAGAGCCTGAGTCTAACCCTCACCCTAAGAGCCTGAGTCTAACCCTAACCCTAAGAGCCTGAGTCTAACCCTAACCCTAAGAGCCTGAGTCTAACCCTAAGCCTAAGAGCCTGAGTCTAACTTTAAGCCTAAGAGCCTGAGTCTAACTTTAAGCCTAAGAGCCTGAGTCTAACCCTAACCCTAAGAGCCTGAGTCTAACCCTAACCCTAAGAGTCTGAGTCTAACCCTCACCCTAAGAGCCTGAAGTCTAACCCTAACCCTAAGAGCCTGAGTCTAACCCTAACCCTAAGAGCCTGAGTCTAACCCTAACCCTAAGAGCCTGAGTCTAACCCTCACCCTAAGAGCCTGAGTCTAACCCTAACCCTAAGAGCCTGAGTCTAACCCTAACCCTAAGAGCCTGAGTCTAACCCTAACCCTAAGAGCCTGAGTCTAACCCTCACCCTAAGAGCCTGAATCGAACCCTAACCCTAAGAGCCTGACTCGAACCCTAACCCTAAGAGCCTGAGTCTAACCCTAACCCTAAGAGCCTGAGTCTAACCCTAACCCTAAGAGCCTGAGTCTAACCCTAACCCTAAGAGCCTGAGTCTAACCCTAACCCTAAGAGCCTGAGTCTAACCCTCACCCTAAGAGCCTGAGTCTAACTTTAAGCCTAAGAGCCTGAGTCTAACTTTAAGCCTAAGAGCCTGAGTCTAACCCTAACCCTAAAGAGCCTGAGTCTAACCCTAACCCTAAGAGCCTGAGTCTAACCCTCACCCTAAGAGCCTGAGTCTAACCCTCACCCTAAGAGCCTGAGTCTAACCCTAAGCCTAAGAGCCTGAGTCTAACCCTAACCCTAAGAGCCTGAGTCTAACCCTAACCCTAAGAGCCTGAGTCTAACCCTCACCCTAAGAGCCTGAGTCTAACCCTCACCCTAAGAGCCTGAATCGAACCCTAACCCTAAGAGCCTGAGTCGAACCCTAACCCTAAGAGCCTGAGTCTAACCCTAACCCTAAGAGCCTGAGTGTAACCCTAACCCTAAGAGCCTGAGTCTAACCCTCACCCTAAGAGCCTGAGTCTAACCCTAACCCTAAGAGCCTGAGTCTAACCCTAACCCTAAGAGCCTGAGTCTAACCCTCACCCTAAGAGCCTGAGTCTAACCCTAACCCTAAGAGCCTGAGTCTAACCCTAACCCTAAGAGCCTGAGTCTAACCCTAACCCTAAGAGCCTGAGTCTAACCCTCACCCTAAGAGCCTGAGTCTAACTTTAAGCCTAAGAGCCTGAGTCTAACTTTAAGCCTAAGAGCCTGAGTCTAACCCTAACCCTAAAGAGCCTGAGTCTAACCCTAACCCTAAGAGCCTGAGTCTAACCCTCACCCTAAGAGCCTGAGTCTAACCCTCACCCTAAGAGCCTGAGTCTAACCCTAAGCCTAAGAGCCTGAGTCTAACCCTAACCCTAAGAGCCTGAGTCTAACCCTAACCCTAAGAGCCTGAGTCTAACCCTCACCCTAAGAGCCTGAGTCTAACCCTCACCCTAAGAGCCTGAATCGAACCCTAACCCTAAGAGCCTGAGTCGAACCCTAACCCTAAGAGCCTGAGTCTAACCCTAACCCTAAGAGCCTGAGTGTAACCCTAACCCTAAGAGCCTGAGTCTAACCCTCACCCTAAGAGCCTGAGTCTAACCCTAACCCTAAGAGCCTGAGTCTAACCCTAACCCTAAGAGCCTGAGTCTAACCCTCACCCTAAGAGCCTGAGTCTAACCCTAACCCTAAGAGCCTGAGTCTAACCCTCACCCTAAGAGCCTGAGTCTAACCCTCACCCTAAGAGCCTGAGTCTGACCCTAACCCTAAGAGCCTGAGTCTAACCCTAACCCTAAGAGCCTGAGTCTAACCCTCACCCTAAGAGCCTGAGTCTAACCCTCACCCTAAGAGCCTGAGTCTAACCCTAACCCTAAGAGCCTGAGTCTAACCCTAACCCTAAGAGCCTAAGTCTAACCCTCACCCTAAGAGCCTGAGTCTAACCCTAACCCTAAGAGCCTGAGTCTAACCCTCACCCTAAGAGCCTGAGTCTAACTTTAAGACTAAGAGCCTGAGTCTAACTTTAAGCCTAAGAGCCTGAGTCTAACCCTAACCCTAAGAGCCTGAGTCTAACCCTAACCCTAAGAGCCTGAGTCTAACCCTCACCCTAAGAGCCTGAGTCTAACCCTAACCCTAAGAGCCTGAGTCTAACCCTAACCCTAAGAGCCTGAGTCTAACCCTCACCCTAAGAGCCTGAGTCTAACCCTAACCCTAAGAGCCTGAGTCTAACCCTCACCCTAAGAGCCTGAGTCTAACCCTAACCCTAAGAGCCTGAGTCTAACTTTAAGCCTAAGAGCCTGAGTCTAACCCTAAGAGCCTGAGTCTAACCCTAAGCCTAAGAGCCTGAGTCTAACCCTAACCCTAAGAGCCTGAGTCTAACCCTAACCCTAAGAGCTTGAGTCTAACCCTCACCCTAAGAGCCTGAGTCTAACCCTAACCCTAAGAGCCTGAGTCTAACCCTAACCCTAAGAGCCTGAGTCTAACCCTAACCCTAAAGAGCCTGAGTCTAACCCTAACCCTAAGAGCCTGAGTCTAACCCTCACCCTAAGAGCCTGAGTCTAACCCTAACCCTAAGAGCCTGAGTCTAACCCTAACCCTAAGAGCCTGAGTCTAACCCTCACCCTAAGAGCCTGAGTCTAACCCTCACCCTAAGAGCCTGAGTCTAACCCTCACCCTAAGAGCCTGAATCGAACCCTAACCCTAAGAGCCTGAGTCGAACCCTAACCCTAAGAGCCTGAGTCTAACCCTAACCCTAAGAGCCTGAGTCTAACCCTAACCCTAAGAGCCTGAGTCTAACCCTCACCCTAAGAGCCTGAGTCTAACCCTCACCCTAAGAGCCTGAGTCTAACCCTCACCCTAAGAGCCTGAGTCTAACCCTCACCCTAAGAGCCTGAGTCTAACCCTCACCCTAAGAGCCTGAGTCTAACCCTCACCCTAAGAGCCTGAGTCTAACCCTAACCCTAAGAGCCTGAGTCTAACCCTAACCCTAAGAGCCTGAGTCTAACCCTAACCCTAAGAGCCTGAGTCTAACCCTAACCCTAAGAGCCTGAGTCTAACCCTAACACTAAGAGCCTGAGTCTAACCCTAACCCTAAGAGCCTGAGTCTAACCCTAAGCCTAAGAGCCTGAGTCTAACTTTAAGCCTAAGAGCCTGAGTCTAACTTTAAGCCTAAGAGCCTGAGTCTAACCCTAAGCCTAAGAGCCTGACTCTAACCCTAACCCTAAGAGTCTGAGTCTAACCCTCACCCTAAGAGCCTGAAGTCTAACCCTAACCCTAAGAGCCTGAGTCTAACCCTAACCCTAAGAGCCTGAGTTTAACCCTAACCCTAAAGAGCCTGAGTCTAACCCTCACCCTAAGAGCCTGAGTCTAACCCTAACCCTAAGAGCCTGAGTCTAACCCTAACCCTAAGAGCCTGAGTCTAACCCTCACCCTAAGAGCCTGAGTCTAACCCTAACCCTAAGAGCCTGAGTCTAACCCTCACCCTAAGAGCCTGAGTCTAACCCTCACCCTAAGAGCCTGAATCGAACCCTAACCCTAAGAGCCTGAGTCGAACCCTAACCCTAAGAGCCTGAGTCTAACCCTAACCCTAAGAGCCTGAGTCTAACCCTAACCCTAAGAGCCTGAGTCTAACCCTAACCCTAAGAGCCTGAGTCTAACCCTCACCCTAAGAGCCTGAGTCTAACCCTCACCCTAAGAGCCTGAGTCTAACCCTAACCCGAAGAGCCTGAGTCTAACCCTAACCCTAAGAGCCTGAGTCTAACCCTAACCCTAAAGAGCCTGAGTCTAACCCTAACCCTAAGAGCCTGAGTCTAACCCTAACCCTAAGAGCCTGAGTCTAACCCTCACCCTAAGAGCCTGAGTCTAACCCTAAGCCTAAGAGCCTGAGTCTAACCCTAACCCTAAGAGCCTGAGTCTAACCCTAACCCTAAGAGCCTGAGTCTAACCCTCACCCTAAGAGCCTGAGTCTAACCCTCACCCTAAGAGCCTGAATCGAACCCTAACCCTAAGAGCCTGAGTCGAACCCTAACCCTAAGAGCCTGAGTCTAACCCTAACCCTAAGAGCCTGAGTCTAACCCTAACCCTAAGAGCCTGAGTCTAACCCTCACCCTAAGAGCCTGAGTCTAACCCTCACCCTAAGAGCCTGAGTCTAACCCTAACCCTAAGAGCCTGAGTCTAACCCTCACCCTAAGAGCCTGAGTCTAACCCTAACCCTAAGAGCCTGAGTCTAACCCTCACCCTAAGAGCCTGAGTCTAACCCTCACCCTAAGAGCCTGAGTCTAACCCTAACCCTAAGAGCCTGAGTCTAACCCTAACCCTAAGAGCCTGAGTCTAACCCTCACCCTAAGAGCCTGAGTCTAACCCTCACCCTAAGAGCCTGAGTCTAACCCTAACCCTAAGAGCCTGAGTCTAACCCTAACCCTAAGAGCCTAAGTCTAACCCTCACCCTAAGAGCCTGAGTCTAACCCTAACCCTAAGAGCCTGAGTCTAACCCTAACCCTAAGAGCCTGAGTCTAACCCTAACCCTAAGAGCCTGAGTCTAACCCTAACCCTAAGAGCCTGAGTCTAACCCTAACCCTAAGAGCCTGAGTCGAACCCTCACCCTACGAGCCTGAATCGAACCCTCACCCTAAGAGCCTGAGTCGAACCCTCACCCTAAGAGCCTGAGTCTAACCCTCACCCTAAGAGCCTGAGTCTAACCCTAACCCTAAGAGCCTGAGTCTAACCCTCACCCTAAGAGCCTGAGTCTAACCCTAACCCTAAGAGCCTGAGTCTAACCCTAACCCTAAGAGCCTGAGTCTAACCCTAACCCTAAGAGCCTGAGTCTAACCCTAAGCCTAAGAGCCTGAGTCTAACTTTAAGCCTAAGAGCCTGAGTCTAACTTTAAGCCTAAGAGCCTGAGTCTAACCCTAACCCTAAGAGCCTGAGTCTAACCCTAACCCTAAGAGTCTGAGTCTAACCCTCACCCTAAGAGCCTGAAGTCTAACCCTAACCCTAAGAGCCTGAGTCTAACCCTAACCCTAAGAGCCTGAGTCTAACCCTAACCCTAAGAGCCTGAGTCTAACCCTTACTCTAAGAGCCTGAGTCTAACCCTAACCCTAAGAGCCTGAGTCTAACCCTAACCCTAAGAGCCTGAGTCTAACCCTCACCCTAAGAGCCTGAGTCTAACCCTAAGCCTAAGAGCCTGAGTCTAACCCTAACCCTAAGAGCCTGAGTCTAACCCTAACCCTAAGAGCCTGAGTCTAACCCTAACCCTAAGAGCCTGAGTCTAACCCTAACCCTAAGAGCCTGAGTCTAACCCTCACCCTAAGAGCCTGAGTCTAACCCTAACCCTAAGAGCCTGAGTCTAACCCTAACCCTAAGAGCCTGAGTCTAACCCTAACCCTAAGAGCCTGAGTCTAACCCTAACCCTAAGAGCCTGAGTCTAACCCTCACCCTAAGAGCCTGAGTCTAACTCTAAGCCTAAGAGCCTGAGTCTAACTTTAAGACTAAGAGCCTGAGTCTAACTTTAAGCCTAAGAGCCTGAGTCTAACCCTAACCCTAAGAGCCTGAGTCTAACCCTAACCCTAAGAGCCTGAGTCTAACCCTAACCCTAAGAGCCTGAGTCTAACCCTCACCCTAAGAGCCTGAGTCTAACCCTAACCCTAAGAGCCTGAGTCTAACCCTCACCCTAAGAGCCTGAGTCTAACCCTCACCCTAAGAGCCTGAATCGAACCCTAACCCTAAGAGCCTGAGTCGAACCCTAACCCTAAGAGCCTGAGTCTAACCCTAACCCTAAGAGCCTGAGTCTAACCCTAACCCTAAGAGCCTGAGTCTAACCCTAACCCTAAGAGCTTGAGTCTAACCCTCACCCTAAGAGCCTGAGTCTAACCCTCACCCTAAGAGCCTGAGTCTAACCTTAACCCGAAGAGCCTGAGTCTAACCCTAACCCGAAGAGCCTGAGTCTAACCCTAACCCTAAGAGCCTGAGTCTAACCCTAACCCTAAAGAGCCTGAGTCTAACCCTAACCCTAAGAGCCTGAGTCTAACCCTAACCCTAAGAGCCTGAGTCTAACCCTAACCCTAAGAGCCTGAGTCTAACCCTCACCCTAAGAGCCTGAGTCTAACCCTCACCCTAAGAGCCTGAGTCTAACCCTCACCCTAAGAGCCTGAATCGAACCCTAACCCTAAGAGCCTGAGTCGAACCCTAACCCTAAGAGCCTGAGTCTGACCCTCACCCTAAGAGCCTGAGTCTAACCCTAACCCTAAGAGCCTGAGTCTAACCCTCACCCTAAGAGCCTGAGTCTAACCCTCACCCTAAGAGCCTGAATCGAACCCTAACCCTAAGAGCCTGAGTCGAACCCTAACCCTAAGAGCCTGAGTCTAACCCTCACCCTAAGAGCCTGAGTCTAACCCTAACCCTAAGAGCCTGAGTCTAACCCTAACCCTAAGAGCCTGAGTCTAACCCTCACCCTAAGAGCCTGAGTCTAACCCTAACCCTAAGAGCCTGAGTCTAACCCTAACCCTAAGAGCCTGAGTCTAACCCTAACCCTAAAGAGCCTGAGTCTAACCCTAACCCTAAGAGCCTGAGTCTAACCCTAACCCTAAGAGCCTGAGTCTAACCCTCACCCTAAGAGCCTGAGTCTAACCCTAACCCTAAGAGCCTGAGTCTAACCCTAACCCTAAGAGCCTGAGTCTAACCCTCACCCTAAGAGCCTGAGTCTAACCCTCACCCTAAGAGCCTGAGTCTAACCCTCACCCTAAGAGCCTGAATCGAACCCTAACCCTAAGAGCCTGAGTCGAACCCTAACCCTAAGAGCCTGAGTCTAACCCTAACCCTAAGAGCCTGAGTCTAACCCTAACCCTAAGAGCCTGAGTCTAACCCTCACCCTAAGAGCCTGAGTCTAACCCTCACCCTAAGAGCCTGAGTCTAACCCTAACCCTAAGAGCCTGAGTCTAACCCTAACCCTAAGAGCCTGAGTCTAACCCTCACCCTAAGAGCCTGAGTCTAACCCTAACCCTAAGAGCCTGAGTCTAACCCTCACCCTAAGAGCCTGAGTCTAACCCTAACCCTAAGAGCCTGAGTCTAACCCTAACCCTAAGAGCCTGAGTCTAACCCTCACCCTAAGAGCCTGAGTCTAACCCTCACCCTAAGAGCCTGAGTCTAACCCTCACCCTAAGAGCCTGAATCGAACCCTAACCCTAAGAGCCTGAGTCTAACCCTCACCCTAAGAGCCTGAGTCTAACCCTCACCCTAAGAGCCTGAGTCTAACCCTAACCCTAAGAGCCTGAGTCTAACCCTAACCCTAAGAGCCTGAGTCTAACCCTAACCCTAAGAGCCTGAGTCTAACCCTCACCCTAAGAGCCTGAGTCTAACCCTAACCCTAAGAGCCTGAGTCTAACCCTAACCCTAAGAGCCTGAGTCTAACCCTAACCCTAAAGAGCCTGAGTCTAACCCTAACCCTAAGAGCCTGAGTCTAACCCTAACCCTAAGAGCCTGAGTCTAACCCTCACCCTAAGAGCCTGAGTCTAACCCTAACCCTAAGAGCCTGAGTCTAACCCTAACCCTAAGAGCCTGAGTCTAACCCTCACCCTAAGAGCCTGAGTCTAACCCTCACCCTAAGAGCCTGAGTCTAACCCTCACCCTAAGAGCCTGAATCGAACCCTAACCCTAAGAGCCTGAGTCGAACCCTAACCCTAAGAGCCTGAGTCTAACCCTAACCCTAAGAGCCTGAGTCTAACCCTAACCCTAAGAGCCTGAGTCTAACCCTCACCCTAAGAGCCTGAGTCTAACCCTCACCCTAAGAGCCTGAGTCTAACCCTCACCCTAAGAGCCTGAGTCTAACCCTAACCCTAAGAGCCTGAGTCTAACCCTAACCCTAAGAGCCTGAGTCTAACCCTCACCCTAAGAGCCTGAGTCTAACCCTAACCCTAAGAGCCTGAGTCTAACCCTCACCCTAAGAGCCTGAGTCTAACCCTAACCCTAAGAGCCTGAGTCTAACCCTAACCCTAAGAGCCTGAGTCTAACCCTCACCCTAAGAGCCTGAGTCTAACCCTCACCCTAAGAGCCTGAGTCTAACCCTCACCCTAAGAGCCTGAATCGAACCCTAACCCTAAGAGCCTGAGTCTAACCCTCACCCTAAGAGCCTGAGTCTAACCCTCACCCTAAGAGCCTGAGTCTAACCCTAACCCTAAGAGCCTGAGTCTAACCCTCACCCTAAGAGCCTGAGTCTAACCCTCACCCTAAGAGCCTGAGTCTAACCCTCACCCTAAGAGCCTGAGTCTAACCCTAACCCTAAGAGCCTGAGTCTAACCCTCACCCTAAGAGCCTGAGTCTAACCCTAACCCGAAGAGCCTGAGTCTAACCCTAACCCGAAGAGCCTGAGTCTAACCCTAAGCCTAAGAGCCTGAGTCTAACCCTAACCCTAAGAGCCTGAGTCTAACCCTAACCCTAAGAGCCTGAGTCTAACCCTCACCCTAAGAGCCTGAGTCTAACCCTAACCCTAAGAGCCTGAGTCTAACCCTAACCCTAAGAGCCTAAGTCTAACCCTAACCCTAAGAGCCTGAGTCTAACCCTAACCCTAAGAGCCTGAGTCTAACCCTAACCCTAAGAGCCTGAGTCTAACCCTCACCCTAAGAGCCTGAGTCTAACCCTAACCCTAAGAGCCTGAGTCTAACCCTAACCCTAAGAGCCTGAGTCTAACCCTCACCCTAAGAGCCTGAGTCTAACCCTCACCCTAAGAGCCTGAGTCTAACCCTCACCCTAAGAGCCTGAATCGAACCCTAACCCTAAGAGCCTGAGTCTAACCCTAACCCTAAGAGCCTGAGTCTAACCCTAACCCTAAGAGCCTGAGTCTAACCCTAACCCTAAGAGCCTGAGTCTAACCCTCACCCTAAGAGCCTGAGTCTAACCCTAACCCTAAGAGCCTGAGTCTAACCCTAACCCTAAGAGCCTGAGTCTAACCCTAACCCTAAGAGCCTGAGTCTAACCCTAACCCTAAGAGCCTGAGTCTAACCCTAACTCTAAGAGCCTAAGTCTAACCCTCACCCTAAGAGCCTGAGTCTAACCCTAACCCTAAGAGCCTGAGTCTAACCCTAACCCTAAGAGCCTGAGTCTAACCCTAACCCGAAGAGCCTGAGTCTAACCCTCACCATAAGAGCATGAGTCTAACCCTAACCCTAAGAGCCTGAGTCGAACCCTCACCCTACGAGCCTGAATCGAACCCTCACCCTAAGAGCCTGAGTCGAACCCTCACCCTAAGAGCCTGAGTCTAACCCTCACCCTAAGAGCCTGAGTCTAACCCTAACCCTAAGAGCCTGAGTCTAACCCTCACCCTAAGAGCCTGAGTCTAACCCTAACCCTAAGAGCCTGAGTCTAACCCTAAGAGCCTGAGTCTAACCCTAACCCTAAGAGCCTGAGTCTAACCCTCACCCTAAGAGCCTGAGTCTAACCCTAACCCTAAGAGCCTGAGTCTAACCCTAACCCTACGAGCCTGAGTCTAACCCTAACCCGAAGAGCCTGAGTCTAACCCTAACCCTAAGAGCCTGAGTCTAACCCTCACCCTAAGAGCCTGAGTCTAACCCTAACCCTAAGAGCCTGAGTCTAACCCTCACCCTAAGAGCCTGAGTCTAACCCTAACCCTAAGAGCCTGAGTCTAACCCTAACCCTAAGAGCCTGAGTCTAACCCTCACCCTAAGAGCCTGAGTCTAACCCTAACCCTAAGAGCCTGAGTCTAACCCTAACCCTAAGAGCCTGAGTCTAACCCTCACCCTAAGAGCCTGAGTCTAACCCTAACCCTAAGAGCCTGAGTCTAACCCTAACCCTACGAGCCTGAGTCTAACCCTAACCCGAAGAGCCTGAGTCTAACCCTAACCCTAAGAGCCTGAGTCTAACCCTAACCCTAAGAGCCTGAGTCTAACCCTAACCCTAAGAGCCTGAGTCTAACCCTCACCCTAAGAGCCTGAGTCTAACCCTAACCCTACGAGCCTGAGTCTAACCCTAACCCTAAGAGCCTGAGTCTAACCCTAACCCTAAGAGCCTGAGTCTAACCCTAACCCGAAGAGCCTGAGTCTAACCCTCACCCTAAGAGCCTGAGTCTAACCCTAACCCTACGAGCCTGAGTCGAATCCTAACCCTACGAGCCTGAGTCTAACCCTCACCCTAAGAGCCTGAGTCTAACCCTAACCCTAAGAGCCTGAGTCTAACCCTAACCCTAAGAGCCTGAGTCTAACCCTAACCCTACGAGCCTGAGTCTAACCCTAACCCTAAGAGCCTGAGTCGAACCCTAACCCTAAGAGCCTGAGTCTAACCCTCACCCTAAGAGCCTGAGTCTAACCCTAACCCTAAGAGCCTAAGTCTAACCCTAACCCTAAGAGCCTGAGTCTAACCCTAACCCTAAGAGCCTGAGTCTAACCCTCACCCTAAGAGCCTGAGTCTAACCCTCACCCTAAAAGCCTGAATCGAACCCTAACCCTAAGAGCCTGAGTCTAACCCTAAGAGCCTGAGTCTAACCCTCACCCTAAGAGCCTGAGTCTAACCCTAACCCTATAAGCCTGAGTCTAACCCTAACCCTAAGAGCCTGAGTCTAACCCTCACCCTAAGAGCCTGAGTCTAACCCTCACCCTAAGAGCCTGAGTCTAACCCTCACCCTAAGAGCATGAGTCTAACCCTAACCCTAAGAGCCTGAGTCTAACCCTAACCCGAAGAGCCTGAGTCTAACCCTCACCATAAGAGCATGAGTCTAACCCTAACCCTAAGAGCCTGAGTCGAACCCTCACCCTACGAGCCTGAATCGAACCCTCACCCTAAGAGCCTGAGTCGAACCCTCACCCTAAGAGCCTGAGTCTAACCCTCACCCTAAGAGCCTGAGTCTAACCCTAACCCTAAGAGCCTGAGTCTAACCCTCACCCTAAGAGCCTGAGTCTAACCCTAACCCTAAGAGCCTGAGTCTAACCCTAACCCTAAGAGCCTGAGTCTAACCCTCACCCTAAGAGCCTGAGTCTAACCCTAACCCTAAGAGCCTGAGTCTAACCCTCACCCTAAGAGCCTGAGTCTAACCCTAACCCTAAGAGCCTGAGTCTAACCCTAACCCTAAGAGCCTGAGTCTAACCCTAACCCTAAGAGCCTGAGTCTAACCCTCACCCTAAGAGCCTGAGTCTAACCCTAACCCTATAAGCCTGAGTCTAACCCTCACCCTAAGAGCCTGAGTCTAACCCTAACCCTAAGAGCCTGAGTCTAACCCTAACCCTAAGAGCCTGAGTCTAACCCTCACCCTAAGAGCCTGAGTCTAACCCTAACCCTAAGAGCCTGAGTCTAACCCTAACCCTAAGAGCCTGAGTCTAACCCTCACCCTAAGAGCCTGAGTCTAACCCTAACCCTAAGAGCCTGAGTCTAACCCTAACCCTACGAGCCTGAGTCTAACCCTAACCCGAAGAGCCTGAGTCTAACCCTAACCCTAAGAGCCTGAGTCTAACCCTAACCCTAAGAGCCTGAGTCTAACCCTAACCCTAAGAGCCTGAGTCTAACCCTCACCCTAAGAGCCTGAGTCTAACCCTAACCCTACGAGCCTGAGTCTAACCCTAACCCTAAGAGCCTGAGTCTAACCCTAACCCTAAGAGCCTGAGTCTAACCCTAACCCGAAGAGCCTGAGTCTAACCCTCACCCTAAGAGCCTGAGTCTAACCCTAACCCTACGAGCCTGAGTCGAATCCTAACCCTACGAGCCTGAGTCTAACCCTCACCCTAAGAGCCTGAGTCTAACCCTAACCCTAAGAGCCTGAGTCTAACCCTAACCCTAAGAGCCTGAGTCTAACCCTAACCCTACGAGCCTGAGTCTAACCCTAACCCTAAGAGCCTGAGTCTAACCCTAACCCTAAGAGCCTGAGTCTAACCCTCACCCTAAGAGCCTGAGTCTAACCCTAACCCTAAGAGCCTAAGTCTAACCCTAACCCTAAGAGCCTGAGTCTAACCCTAACCCTAAGAGCCTGAGTCTAACCCTCACCCTAAGAGCCTGAGTCGAACCCTAACCCTACGAGCCTGAATCGAACCCTAACCCTAAGAGCCTGAGTCTAACCCTAAGAGCCTGAGTCTAACCCTCACCCTAAGAGCCTGAGTCTAACCCTAACCCTATAAGCCTGAGTCTAACCCTAACCCTAAGAGCCTGAGTCTAACCCTCACCCTAAGAGCCTGAGTCTAACCCTCACCCTAAGAGCCTGAGTCTAACCCTCACCCTAAGAGCATGAGTCTAACCCTAACCCTAAGAGCCTGAGTCTAACCCTAACCCTAAGAGCCTGAGTCTAACCCTCACCATAAGAGCATGAGTCTAACCCTAACCCTAAGAGCCTGAGTCGAACCCTCACCCTACGAGCCTGAATCGAACCCTCACCCTAAGAGCCTGAGTCGAACCCTCACCCTAAGAGCCTGAGTCTAACCCTCACCCTAAGAGCCTGAGTCTAACCCTAACCCTAAGAGCCTGAGTCTAACCCTCACCCTAAGAGCCTGAGTCTAACCCTAACCCTAAGAGCCTGAGTCTAACCCTCACCCTAAGAGCCTGAGTCTAACCCTCACCCTAAGAGCCTGAGTCTAACCCTAACCCTAAGAGCCTGAGTCTAACCCTAACCCTAAGAGCCTGAGTCTAACCCTAACCCTAAGAGCCTGAGTCTAACCCTAACCCTAAGAGCCTGAGTCTAACCCTAACCCTAAGAGCCTGAGTCTAACCCTCACCCTAAGAGCCTGAGTCTAACCCTAACCCTAAGAGCCTGAGTCTAACCCTCACCCTAAGAGCCTGAGTCTAACCCTAACCCTAAGAGCCTGAGTCTAACCCTAACCCTAAGAGCCTGAGTCTAACCCTCACCCTAAGAGCCTGAGTCTAACCCTAACCCTAAGAGCCTGAGTCTAACCCTAACCCTAAGAGCCTGAGTCTAACCCTCACCCTAAGAGCCTGAGTCTAACCCTAACCCTAAGAGCCTGAGTCTAACCCTAACCCTACGAGCCGGAGTCTAACCCTAACCCGAAGAGCCTGAGTCTAACCCTAACCCTAAGAGCCTGAGTCTAACCCTAACCCTAAGAGCCTGAGTCTAACCCTAACCCTAAGAGCCTGAGTCTAACCCTCACCCTAAGAGCCTGAGTCTAACCCTAACCCTACGAGCCTGAGTCTAACCCTAACCCTAAGAGCCTGAGTCTAACCCTAACCCTAAGAGCCTGAGTCTAACCCTAACCCGAAGAGCCTGAGTCTAACCCTCACCCTAAGAGCCTGAGTCTAACCCTCACCCTAAGAGCCTGAGTCTAACCCTAACCCTACGAGCCTGAGTCTAACCCTAACCCTAAGAGCCTGAGTCGAATCCTAACCCTACGAGCCTGAATCGAACCCTAACCCTAAGAGCCTGAGTCGAACCCTAACCCTAAGAGCCTGAGTCTAACCCTCACCCTAAGAGCCTGAGTCTAACCCTAACCCTAAGAGCCTGAGTCTAACCCTAACCCTAAGAGCCTGAGTCTAACCCTCACCCTAAGAGCCTGAGTCTAACCCTAAGCCTAAGAGCCTGAGTCTAACCCTCACCCTAAGAGCCTGAGTCTAACCCTAACCCGAAGAGCCTGAGTCTAACCCTAACCCGAAGAGCCTGAGTCTAACCCTAACTCTAAGAGCCTGAGTCTAACCCTCCCCCTAAGAGCCTGAGTCTAACCCTAACCCTAAGAGCCTGAGTCTAACCCTAACCCTAAGGGCCTGAGTCTAACCCTAACCCTAAGAGCCTGAGTCTAACCCTAACCCTAAGAGCCTGAGTCTAACCCTCACCCTAAGAGCCTGAGTCTAACCCTCACCCTAAGAGCCTGAGTCTAACCCTCACCCTAAGAGCCTGAGTCTAACCCTAACCCTAAGAGCCTGAGTCTAACCCTAACCCGAAGAGCCTGAGTCTAACCCTAACCCTAAGAGCCTGAGTCTAACCCTCACCCTAAGAGCCTGAGTCTAACCCTCACCCTAAGAGCCTGAGTCTAACCCTAACCCTAAGAGCCTGAGTCTAACCCTAACCCTAAGAGCCTGAGTCTAACCCTCACCCTAAGAGCCTGAGTCTAACCCTAACCCGAAGAGCCTGAGTCTAACCCTAACCCTAAGAGCCTGAGTCTAACCCTAACCCTAAAGAGCCTGAGTCTAACCCTAACCCTAAGAGCCTGAGTCTAACCCTCACCCTAAGAGCCTGAGTCTAACCCTCACCCTAAGAGCCTGAGTCTAACCCTAACCCTAAGAGCCTGAGTCTAACCCTAACCCTAAGAGCCTGAGTCTAACCCTCACCCTAAGAGCCTGAGTCTAACCCTAACCCTAAAGAGCCTGAGTCTAACCCTAACCCTAAGAGCCTGAGTCTAACCCTAAGCCTAAGAGCCTGAGTCTAACCCTAACCCTAAGAGCCTGAGTCTAACCCTAACCCTAAGAGCCTGAGTCTAACCCTCACCCTAAGAGCCTGAGTCTAACCCTAACCCTAAGAGCCTGAAGTCTAACCCTAACCCTAAGAGCCTGAGTCTAACCCTCACCCGAAGAGCCTGAGTCTAACCCTAACCCTAAGAGCCTGAGTCTAACCCTAACCCTAAGAGCCTGAGTCTAACCCTCACCCTAAGAGCCTGAGTCTAACCCTCACCCTAAGAGCCTGACTCTAACCCTAAGCCTAAGAGCCTGAGTCTAACCCTAAGCCTAAGAGCCTGAGTCTAACCCTAACCCTAAGAGCCTGAGTCTAACCCTAAGCCTAAGAGCCTGAGTCTAACCCTCACCCTAAGAGCATGAGTCTAACCCTAACCCTAAGAGCCTGAGTCTAACCCTAACCCTACGAGCCTGAATCGAACCCTAACCCTAAGAGCCTGAGTCTAACCCTAACCCTAAGAGCCTGAGTCTAACCCTCACCCTAAGAGCCTGAGTCTAACCCTCACCCTAAGAGCCTGAATCGAACCCTAACCCTAAGAGCCTGAGTCGAACCCTAACCCTAAGAGCCTGAGTCTAACCCTAACCCTAAGAGCCTGAGTCTAACCCTCACCCTAAGAGCCTGAGTCTAACCCTCACCCTAAGAGCCTGAGTCTAACCCTCACCCTAAGAGCCTGAGTCTAACCCTCACCCTAAGAGCCTGAGTCTAACCCTAACCCTAAGAGCCTGAGTCTAACCCTAACCCTAAGAGCCTGAGTCTAACCCTCACCCTAAGAGCCTGAGTCTAACCCTAACCCTAAGAGCCTGAGTCTAACCCTCACCCTAAGAGCCTGAGTCTAACCCTAACCCTAAGAGCCTGAGTCTAACCCTAACCCTAAGAGCCTGAGTCTAACCCTAACCCTAAGAGCCTGAGTCTAACCCTAACCCTAAGAGCCTGAGTCTAACCCTAAGCCTAAGAGCCTGAGTCTAACTTTAAGCCTAAGAGCCTGAGTCTAACTTTAAGCCTAAGAGCCTGAGTCTAACCCTAACCCTAAGAGCCTGAGTCTAACCCTAACCCTAAGAGTCTGAGTCTAACCCTCACCCTAAGAGCCTGAAGTCTAACCCTAACCCTAAGAGCCTGAGTCTAACCCTAACCCTAAGAGCCTGAGTCTAACCCTTACTCTAAGAGCCTGAGTCTAACCCTAAGCCTAAGAGCCTGAGTCTAACCCTAACCCTAAGAGCCTGAGTCTAACCCTAACCCTAAGAGCCTGAGTCTAACCCTAAGCCTAAGAGCCTGAGTCTAACCCTAACCCTAAGAGCCTGAGTCTAACCCTAACCCTAAGAGCCTGAGTCTAACCCTAACCCTAAGAGCCTGAGTCTAACCCTAACCCTAAGAGCCTGAGTCTAACCCTAACCCTAAGAGCCTGAGTCTAACCCTCACCCTAAGAGCCTGAGTCTAACCCTAACCCTAAGAGCCTGAGTCTAACCCTAACCCTAAGAGCCTGAGTCTAACCCTAACCCTAAGAGCCTGAGTCTAACCCTAACCCTAAGAGCCTGAGTCTAACCCTCACCCTAAGAGCCTGAGTCTAACCCTCACCCTAAGAGCCTGAGTCTAACCCTCACCCTAAGAGCCTGAGTCTAACTTTAAGCCTAAGAGCCTGAGTCTAACCCTCACCCTAAGAGCCTGAGTCTAACCCTCACCCTAAGAGCCTGAGTCTAACCCTAACCCTAAGAGCCTGAGTCTAACCCTCACCCTAAGAGCCTGAGTCTAACCCTAACCCGAAGAGCCTGAGTCTAACCCTCACCCGAAGAGCCTGAGTCTAACCCTAACCCTAAGAGCCTGAGTCTAACCCTAACCCTAAGAGCCTGAGTCTAACCCTCACCCTAAGAGCCTGAATCGAACCCTAACCCTAAGAGCCTGAGTCGAACCCTAACCCTAAGAGCCTGAGTCTAACCCTCACCCTAAGAGCCTGAGTCTAACCCTAACCCTAAGAGCCTGAGTCTAACCCTCACCCTAAGAGCCTGAGTCTAACCCTAAGCCTAAGAGCCTGAGTCTAACCCTAAGCCTAAGAGCCTGAGTCTAACCCTAACCCTAAGAGCCTGAGTCTAACCCTCACCCTAAGAGCCTGAGTCTAACCCTAACCCTAAGAGCCTGAGTCTAACCCTCACCCTAAGAGCCTGAGTCTAACCCTAACCCTAAGAGCCTGAGTCTAACCCTAACCCTAAGAGCCTGAGTCTAACCCTCACCCTAAGAGCCTGAGTCTAACCCTAACCCTAAGAGCCTGAGTCTAACCCTCACCCTAAGAGCCTGAGTCTAACCCTAACCCTAAGAGCCTGAATCGAACCCTAACCCTAAGAGCCTGAGTCGAACCCTAACCCTAAGAGCCTAAGTCTAACCCTCACCCTAAGAGCCTGAGTCTAACCCTAACCCTAAGAGCCTGAGTCTAACCCTCACCCTAAGAGCCTGAGTCTAACCCTAACCCTAAGAGCCTGAGTCTAACCCTCACCCTAAGAGCCTGAATCGAACCCTAACCCTAAGAGCCTGAGTCTAACCCTAACCCTAAGAGCCTGAGTCTAACCCTAACCCTAAGAGCCTGAGTCTAACCCTCACCCTAAGAGCCTGAGTCTAACCCTCACCCTAAGAGCCTGAGTCTAACCCTCACCCTAAGAGCCTGAGTCTGACCCTAACCCTAAGAGCCTGAGTCTAACCCTAACCCTAAGAGCCTGAGTCTAACCCTCACCCTAAGAGCCTGAGTCTAACCCTCACCCTAAGAGCCTGAGTCTAACCCTAACCCGAAGAGCCTGAGTCTAACCCTAACCCGAAGAGCCTGAGTCTAACCCTCACCCTAAGAGCCTGAGTCTAACCCTAACCCTATAAGCCTGAGTCTAACCCTAACCCTAAGAGCCTGAGTCTAACCCTAACCCTAAGAGCCTAAGTCTAACCCTCACCCTAAGAGCCTGAGTCTAACCCTAACCCTAAGAGCCTGAGTCTAACCCTCACCCTAAGAGCCTGAGTCTAACCGTCACCCTAAGAGCCTGAGTCTAACCCTCACCATAAGAGCATGAGTCTAACCCTAACCCTAAGAGCCTGAGTCGAACCCTCACCCTAAGAGCCTGAATCGAACCCTCACCCTAAGAGCCTGAGTCGAACCCTAACCCTAAGAGCCTGAGTCTAACCCTCACCCTAAGAGCCTGAGTCTAACCCTAACCCTAAGAGCCTGAGTCTAACCCTCACCCTAAGAGCCTGAGTCTAACCCTAACCCTAAGAGCCTGAGTCTAACCCTAACCCTAAGAGCCTGAGTCTAACCCTAACCCTAAGAGCCTGAGTCTAACCCTCACCCTAAGAGCCTGAGTCTAACCCTAACCCTAAGAGCCTGAGTCTAACCCTCACCCTAAGAGCCTGAGTCTAACCCTAACCCTAAGAGCCTGAGTCTAACCCTCACCCTAAGAGCCTGAGTCTAACCCTAACCCTAAGAGCCTGAGTCTAACCCTAACCATAAGAGCCTGAGTCTAACCCTCACCCTAAGAGCCTGAGTCTAACCCTCACCCTAAGAGCCTGAGTCTAACCCTAACCCTAAGAGCCTGAGTCTAACCCTAACCCTAAGAGCCTGAGTCTAACCCTCACCCTAAGAGCCTGAGTCTAACCCTAACCCTAAGAGCCTGAGTCTAACCCTAACCCTAAGAGCCTGAGTCTAACCCTCACCCTAAGAGCCTGAGTCTAACCCTAACCCTAAGAGCCTGAGTCTAACCCTCACCCTAAGAGCCTGAGTCTAACCCTCACCCTAAGAGCCTGAATCGAACCCTAACCCTAAGAGCCTGAGTCTAACCCTAACCCTAAGAGCCTGAGTCTAACCCTCACCCTAAGAGCCTGAGTCTAACCCTCACCCTACGAGCCTGAGTCTAACCCTCACCCTAAGAGCCTGAGTCTAAGCCTAACCCTAAGAGCCTGAGTCTAACCCTCACCCTAAGAGCCTGAGTCTAACCCTCACCCTAAGAGCCTGAGTCTAACCCTAACCCTAAGAGCCTGACTCTAACCCTCACCCTAAGAGCCTGAGTCTAACCCTCACCCTAAGAGCCTGAGTCTAACCCTAACCCTAAGAGCCTGAGTCTAACCCTAACCCGAAGAGCCTGAGTCTAACCCTCACCCTAAGAGCCTGAGTCTAACCCTAACCCTATAAGCCTGAGTCTAACCCTAACCCTAAGAGCCTGAGTCTAACCCTAACCCTAAGAGCCTAAGTCTAACCCTCACCCTAAGAGCCTGAGTCTAACCCTAACCCTAAGAGCCTGAGTCTAACCCTCACCCTAAGAGCCTGAGTCTAACCCTAACCCTAAGAGCCTGAGTCTAACCCTAACCCTAAGAGCCTGAGTCTAACCCTCACCCTAAGAGCCTGAATCGAACCCTAACCCTAAGAGCCTGAGTCGAACCCTAACCCTAAGAGCCTGAGTCTAACCCTAACCCTAAGAGTCTGAGTCTAACCCTAACCCTAAGAGCCTGAGTCTAACCCTCACCCTAAGAGCCTGAGTCTAACCCTAACCCTAAGAGCCTGAGTCTAACCCTAACCCTAAGAGCCTGAGTCTAACCCTCACCCTAAGAGCCTGAGTCTAACCCTAACCCTAAGAGCCTGAGTCTAACCCTCACCCTAAGAGCCTGAGTCTAACCCTAACCCTAAGAGCCTGAGTCTAACCCTAACCCGAAGAGCCTGAGTCTAACCCTAACCCTAAGAGCCTGAGTCTAACCCTAACCCTATAAGCCTGAGTCTAACCCTAACCCTAAGAGCCTGAGTCTAACCCTAACCCTAAGAGCCTGAGTCTAACCCTCACCCTAAGAGCCTGAGTCTAACCCTAACCCTAAGAGCCTGAGTCTAACCCTAACCCTAAGAGCCTGAGTCTAACCCTAACCCGAAGAGCCTGAGTCTAACCCTCACCATAAGAGCATGAGTCTAACCCTAACCCTAAGAGCCTGAGTCGAACCCTCACCCTACGAGCCTGAATCGAACCCTCACCCTAAGAGCCTGAGTCGAACCCTAACCCTAAGAGCCTGAGTCTAACCCTCACCCTAAGAGCCTGAGTCTAACCCTAACCCTAAGAGCCTGAGTCTAACCCTAACCCTAAGAGCCTGAGTCTAACCCTAACCCTAAGAGCCTGAGTCTAACCCTAACCCTAAGAGCCTGAGTCTAACCCTCACCCTAAGAGCCTGAGTCTAACCCTCACCCTAAGAGCCTGAGTCTAACCCTAACCCTAAGAGCCTGAGTCTAACCCTAACCCTAAGAGCCTGAGTCTAACCCTAACCCTAAGAGCCTGAGTCTAACCCTAACCCTAAGAGCCTGAGTCTAACCCTCACCCTAAGAGCCTGAGTCTAACCCTAACCCTAAGAGCCTGAGTCTAACCCTAACCCTAAGAGCCTGAGTCTAACCCTAACCCTAAGAGCCTGAGTCTAACCCTCACCCTAAGAGCCTGAGTCTAACCCTCACCCTAAGAGCCTGAGTCTAACCCTAACCCTAAGAGCCTGAGTCTAACCCTCACCCTAAGAGCCTGAGTCTAACCCTAACCCTAAGAGCCTGAGTCTAACCCTAACCCTACGAGCCTGAGTCTAACCCTAACCCGAAGAGCCTGAGTCTAACCCTCACCCTAAGAGCCTGAGTCTAACCCTAACCCTAAGAGCCTGAGTCTAACCCTCACCCTAAGAGCCTGAGTCTAACCCTCACCCTAAGAGTCTGAATCGAACCCTAACCCTAAGAGCCTGAGTCTAACCCTCACCCTAAGAGCCTGAGTCTAACCCTAACCCTACGAGCCTGAGTCGAATCCTAACCCTACGAGCCTGAGTCTAACCCTAACCCTAAGAGCCTGAGTCGAATCCTAACCCTACGAGCCTTTATCGAACCCTAACCCTAAGAGCCTGAGTCGAACCCTAACCCTAAGAGCCTGAGTCTAACCCTAACCCTAAGAGCCTGAGTCTAACCATAACCCTAAGAGCCTGAGTCTAACCCTAACCCTAAGAGCCTGAGTCTAACCCTCACCCTAAGAGCCTGAGTCTAACCCTAACCCTAAGAGCCTGAGTCTAACCCTAACCCTAAGAGCCTGAGTCTAACCCTCACCCTAAGAGCCTGAGTCTAACCCTCACCCTAAGAGCCTGAGTCTAACCCTAACCCTAAGAGCCTGAGTCTAACCCTCACCCTAAGAGCCTGAGTCTAACCCTAACCCTAAAGAGCCTGAGTCTAACCCTAACCCTAAGAGCCTGAGTCTAACCCTCACCCTAAGAGCCTGAGTCTAACCCTAACCCTAAGAGCCTGAGTCTAACCCTAACCCTAAGAGCCTGAGTCTAACCCTCACCCTAAGAGCCTGAGTCTAACCCTAACCCGAAGAGCCTGAGTCTAACCCTAAGCCTAAGAGCCTGAGTCTAACCCTAACCCTAAGAGCCTGAGTCTAACCCTAAGCCTAAGAGCCTGAGTCTAACCCTCACCCTAAGAGCCTGAGTCTAACCCTCACCCTAAGAGCATGAGTCTAACCCTAACCCTAAGAGCCTGAGTCTAACCCTAACCCTAAGAGCCTGAGTCTAACCCTCACCCTAAGAGCCTGAGTCTAACCCTAACCCTAAGAGCCTGAGTCTAACCCTCACCCTAAGAGCCTGAGTCTAACCCTCACCCTAAGAGCCTGAATCGAACCCTAACCCTAAGAGCCTGAGTCGAACCCTAACCCTAAGAGCCTGAGTCTAACCCTAACCCTAAGAGCCTGAGTCTAACCCTAACCCTAAGAGCCTGAGTCTAACCCTCACCCTAAGAGCCTGAGTCTAACCCTAACCCTAAGAGCCTGAGTCTAACCCTAACCCTAAGAGCCTGAGTCTAACCCTCACCCTAAGAGCCTGAGTCTAACCCTCACCCTAAGAGCCTGAGTCTAACCCTCACCCTAAGAGCCTGAGTCTAACCCTCACCCTAAGAGCCTGAGTCTAACCCTAACCCTAAGAGCCTGAGTCTAACCCTAACCCTAAGAGCCTGAGTCTAACCCTAACCCTAAGAGCCTGAGTCTAACCCTAACCCTAAGAGCCTGAGTCTAACCCTAACCCTAAGAGCCTGAGTCTAACCCTAAGCCTAAGAGCCTGAGTCTAACTTTAAGCCTAAGAGCCTGAGTCTAACTTTAAGCCTAAGAGCCTGAGTCTAACCCTAACCCTAAGAGCCTGAGTCTAACCCTAACCCTAAGAGTCTGAGTCTAACCCTCACCCTAAGAGCCTGAAGTCTAACCCTAAGCCTAAGAGCCTGAGTCTAACCCTAACCCTAAGAGCCTGAGTCTAACCCTAACCCTAAGAGCCTGAGTATAACCCTCACCCTAAGAGCCTGAGTCTAACCCTAAGCCTAAGAGCCTGAGTCTAACCCTAACCCGAAGAGCCTGAGTCTAACCCTAACCCTAAGAGCCTGAGTCTAACCCTAACCCTAAGAGCCTGAGTCTAACCCTAACCCTAAGAGCCTGAGTCTAACCCTCACCCTAAGAGCCTGAGTCTAACCCTAACCCTAAGAGCCTGAGTCTAACCCTAACCCTAAGAGCCTGAGTCTAACCCTCACCCTAAGAGCCTGAGTCTAACCCTAACCCGAAGAGCCTGAGTCTAACCCTAACCCTAAGAGCCTGAGTCTAACCCTCACCCTAGGAGCCTGAGTCTAACCCTAACCCTAAGAGCCTGAATCGAACCCTAACCCTAAAAGCCTGAGTCGAACCCTAACCCTAAGAGCCTGAGTCTAACCCTAACCCTAAGAGCCTGAGTCTAACCCTAACCCTAAGAGCCTGAGTCTAACCCTAAGCCTAAGAGCCTGAGTCTAACTTTAAGCCTAAGAGCCTGAGTCTAACTTTAAGCCTAAGAGCCTGAGTCTAACCCTAACCCTAAGAGCCTGAGTCTAACCCTAACCCTAAGAGTCTGAGTCTAACCCTCACCCTAAGAGCCTGAAGTCTAACCCTAAGCCTAAGAGCCTGAGTCTAACCCTAACCCTAAGAGCCTGAGTCTAACCCTAACCCTAAGAGCCTGAGTATAACCCTCACCCTAAGAGCCTGAGTCTAACCCTAAGCCTAAGAGCCTGAGTCTAACCCTAACCCGAAGAGCCTGAGTCTAACCCTAACCCTAAGAGCCTGAGTCTAACCCTAACCCTAAGAGCCTGAGTCTAACCCTCACCCTAAGAGCCTGAGTCTAACCCTAACCCTAAGAGCCTGAGTCTAACCCTAACCCTAAGAGCCTGAGTCTAACCCTAACCCTAAGAGCCTGAGTCTAACCCTCACCCTAAGAGCCTGAGTCTAACCCTCACCCTAAGAGCCTGAGTCTAACCCTCACCCTAAGAGCCTGAGTCTAAGCCTAACCCTAAGAGCCTGAGTCTAACCCTCACCCTAAGAGCCTGAGTCTAACCCTAACCCTAAGAGCCTGACTCTAACCCTAACCCTAAGAGCCTGAGTCTAACCCTCACCCTAAGAGCCTGAGTCTAACCCTAACCCTAAGAGCCTGAGTCTAACCCTAACCCGAAGAGCCTGAGTCTAACCCTCACCCTAAGAGCCTGAGTCTAACCCTAACCCTAAGAGCCTGAGTCTAACCCTAACCCTAAGAGCCTGAGTCTAACCCTAACCCTAAGAGCCTAAGTCTAACCCTCACCCTAAGAGCCTGAGTCTAACCCTAACCCTAAGAGCCTGAGTCTAACCCTCACCCTAAGAGCCTGAGTCTAACCCTAACCCTAAGAGCCTGAGTCTAACCCTAACCCTAAGAGCCTGAGTCTAACCCTCACCCTAAGAGCCTGAATCGAACCCTAACCCTAAGAGCCTGAGTCGAACCCTAACCCTAAGAGCCTGAGTCTAACCCTCACCCTAAGAGCCTGAGTCTAACCCTCACCCTAAGAGCCTGAGTCTAACCCTCACCCTAAGAGCCTGAGTCTAACCCTAACCCTAAGAGCCTGAGTCTAACCCTCACCCTAAGAGCCTGAGTCTAACCCTCACCCTAAGAGCCTGAGTCTAACCCTAACCCTAAGAGCCTGAGTCTAACCCTCACCCTAAGAGCCTGAGTCTAACCCTAACCCTAAGAGCCTGAGTCTAACCCTAACCCTAAGAGCCTGAGTCTAACCCTAACCCTACGAGCCTGAGTCTAACCCTAACCCGAAGAGCCTGAGTCTAACCCTAACCCTAAGAGCCTGAGTCTAACCCTAACCCTAGGAGCCTGAGTCTAACCCTAACCCTAAGAGCCTGAGTCTAACCCTCACCCTAAGAGCCTGAGTCTAACCCTAACCCTAAGAGCCTGAGTCTAACCCTAACCCGAAGAGCCTGAGTCTAACCCTCACCCTAAGAGCCTGAGTCTAACCCTAACCCTACGAGCCTGAGTCTAACCCTCACCCTAAAGAGCCTGAATCGAACCCTAACCCTAAGAGCCTGAGTCGAACCCTAACCCTAAGAGCCTGAGTCTAACCCTAACCCTAAGAGCCTGAGTCTAACCCTAACCCTAAGAGCCTGAGTCTAACCCTCACCCTAAGAGCCTGAGTCTAACCCTCACCCTAAGAGCCTGAGTCTAACCCTAACCCTAAGAGCCTGAGTCTAACCCTAACCCTAAGAGCCTGAGTCTAACCCTCACCCTAAGAGCCTGAGTCTAACCCTAACCCTAAGAGCCTGAGTCTAACCCTAACCCTAAGAGCCTGAGTCTAACCCTAACCCTAAGAGCCTGAGTCTAACCCTAACCCTAAGAGCCTGAGTCTAACCCTAACCCTAAGAGCCTGAGTCTAACCCTAAGCCTAAGAGCCTGAGTCTAACCCTAAGCCTAAGAGCCTGAGTCTAACTTTAAGCCTAAGAGCCTGAGTCTAACCCTAACCCTAAGAGCCTGAGTCTAACCCTAACCCTAAGAGCCTGAGTCTAACCCTTACTCTAAGAGCCTGAGTCTAACCCTAACCCTAAGAGCCTGAGTCTAACCCTAACCCTAAGAGCCTGAGTCTAACCCTAACCCTAAGAGCCTGAGTATAACCCTCACCCTAAGAGCCTGAGTCTAACCCTAAGCCTAAGAGCCTGAGTCTAACCCTAACCCGAAGAGCCTGAGTCTAACCCTAACCCTAAGAGCCTGAGTCTAACCCTCACCCTAAGAGCCTGAGTCTAACCCTAACCCTAAGAGCCTGAGTCTAACCCTCACCCTAAGAGCCTGAGTCTAACCCTAACCCTAAGAGCCTGAGTCTAACCCTAACCCTAAGAGCCTGAGTCTAACCCTCACCCTAAGAGCCTGAGTCTAACCCTCACCCTAAGAGCCTGAGTCTAACTCTAAGCCTAAGAGCCTGAGTCTAACTTTAAGCCTAAGAGCCTGAGTCTAACTTTAAGCCTAAGAGCCTGAGTCTAACCCTAACCCTAAGAGCCTGAGTCTAACCCTCACCCTAAGAGCCTGAGTCTAACCCTAACCCTAAGAGCCTGAGTCTAACCCTAACCCGAAGAGCCTGAGTCTAACCCTCACCCTAAGAGCCTGAGTCTAACCCTAACCCTAAGAGCCTGAGTCTAACCCTAACCCTAAGAGCCTGAGTCTAACCCTAACCCTAAGAGCCTGAGTCGAACCCTAACCCTAAGAGCCTGAGTCTAACCCTCACCCTAAGAGCCTGAGTCTAACCCTCACCCTAAGAGCCTGAGTCTAACCCTAACCCTAAGAGCCTGAGTCTAACCCTAACCCTAAGAGCCTGAGTCTAACCCTAACCCTAAGAGCCTGAGTCTAACCCTAACCCGAAGAGCCTGAGTCTAACCCTAACCCTAAGAGCCTGAGTCTAACCCTAACCCTAAGAGCCTGAGTCTAACCCTAACCCTAAGAGCCTGAGTCTAACCCTAAGCCTAAGAGCCTGAGTCTAACTTTAAGCCTAAGAGCCTGAGTCTAACTTTAGGCCTAAGAGCCTGAGTCTAACCCTAACCCTAAGAGCCTGAGTCTAACCCTAACCCTAAGAGTCTGAGTCTAACCCTCACCCTAAGAGCCTGAAGTCTAACCCTAAGCCTAAGAGCCTGAGTCTAACCCTAACCCTAAGAGCCTGAGTATAACCCTCACCCTAAGAGCCTGAGTCTAACCCTCACCCTAAGAGCCTGAGTCGAACCCTCACCCTACGAGCCTGAATCGAACCCTCACCCTAAGAGCCTGAGTCGAACCCTCACCCTAAGAGCCTGAGTCTAACCCTCACCCTAAGAGCCTGAGTCTAACCCTAACCCTAAGAGCCTGAGTCTAACCCTCACCCTAAGAGCCTGAGTCTAACCCTAACCCTAAGAGCCTGAGTCTAACCCTCACCCTAAGAGCCTGAGTCTAACCCTCACCCTAAGAGCCTGAGTCTAACCCTAACCCTAAGAGCCTGAGTCTAACCCTAACCCTAAGAGCCTGAGTCTAACCCTAACCCTAAGAGCCTGAGTCTAACCCTCACCCTAAGAGCCTGAGTCTAACCCTAACCCTAAGAGCCTGAGTCTAACCCTAACCCTAAGAGCCTGAGTCTAACCCTAACCCTAAGAGCCTGAGTCTAACCCTCACCCTAAGAGCCTGAGTCTAACCCTAACCCTAAGAGCCTGAGTCTAACCCTAACCCTAAGAGCCTGAGTCTAACCCTCACCCTAAGAGCCTGAGTCTAACCCTAACCCGAAGAGCCTGAGTCTAACCCTCACCCTAAGAGCCTGAGTCTAACCCTAACCCTAAGAGCCTGAGTCTAACCCTAACCCTAAGAGCCTGAGTCTAACCCTAAGCCTAAGAGCCTGAGTCTAACCCTAACCCTAAGAGCCTGAGTCTAACCCTAACCCTAAGAGCCTGAGTCTAACCCTAACCCTAAGAGCCTGAGTCTAACCCTAAGCCTAAGAGCCTGAGTCTAACCCTAAGCCTAAGAGCCTGAGTCTAACCCTAAGCCTAAGAGCCTGAGTCTAACCCTCACCCTAAGAGCCTGAGTCTAACCCTCACCCTAAGAGCATGAGTCTAACCCTAACCCTAAGAGCCTGAGTCTAACCCTAACCCTAAGAGCCTGAGTCTAACCCTCACCCTAAGAGCCTGAGTCTAACCCTAACCCTAAGAGCCTGAGTCTAACCCTCACCCTAAGAGCCTGAGTCTAACCCTCACCCTAAGAGCCTGAATCGAACCCTAACCCTAAGAGCCTGAGTCGAACCCTCACCCTAAGAGCCTGAGTATAACCCTCACCCTAAGAGCCTGAGTCTAACCCTAACCCTAAGAGCCTGAGTCTAACCCTCACCCTAAGAGCCTGAATCGAACCCTCACCCTAAGAGCCTGAGTCTAACCCTCACCCTAAGAGCCTGAGTCTAACCCTAACCCTAAGAGCCTGAGTCTAACCCTAACCCTAAGAGCCTGAGTCTAACCCTCACCCTAAGAGCCTGAGTCTAACCCTAACCCTAAGAGTCTGAGTCTAACCCTCACCCTAAGAGCCTGAAGTCTAACCCTAAGCCTAAGAGCCTGAGTCTAACCCTAACCCTAAGAGCCTGAGTCTAACCCTAACCCTAAGAGCCTGAGTATAACCCTCACCCTAAGAGCCTGAGTCTAACCCTAAGCCTAAGAGCCTGAGTCTAACCCTAACCCGAAGAGCCTGAGTCTAACCCTAACCCTAAGAGCCTGAGTCTAACCCTAACCCTAAGAGCCTGAGTCTAACCCTCACCCTAAGAGCCTGAGTCTAACCCTAACCCTAAGAGCCTGAGTCTAACCCTAACCCTAAGAGCCTGAGTCTAACCCTAACCCTAAGAGCCTGAGTCTAACCCTCACCCTAAGAGCCTGAGTCTAACCCTAACCCTAAGAGCCTGAGTCTAACCCTAACCCTAAGAGCCTGAGTCTAACCCTAACCCTAAGAGCCTGAGTCTAACCCTAACCCTAAGAGCCTGAGTCTAACCCTAACCCTAAGAGCCTGAGTCTAACCCTCACCCTAAGAGCCTGAGTCTAACCCTAACCCTAAGAGCCTGAGTCTAACCCTAACCCTAAGAGCCTGAGTCTAACCCTCACCCTAAGAGCCTGAGTCTAACCCTCACCCTAAGAGCCTGAGTCTAACCCTCACCCTAAGAGCCTGAGTCTAACCCTCACCCTAAGAGCCTGAGTCTAACCCTAACCCTAAGAGCCTGAGTCTAACCCTAACCCTAAGAGCCTGAGTCTAACCCTAACCCTAAGAGCCTGAGTCTAACCCTAACCCTAAGAGCCTGAGTCTAACCCTAACCCTAAGAGCCTGAGTCTAACCCTAAGCCTAAGAGCCTGAGTCTAACTTTAAGCCTAAGAGCCTGAGTCTAACTTTAAGCCTAAGAGCCTGAGTCTAACCCTAACCCTAAGAGCCTGAGTCTAACCCTAACCCTAAGAGTCTGAGTCTAACCCTCACCCTAAGAGCCTGAAGTCTAACCCTAAGCCTAAGAGCCTGAGTCTAACCCTAACCCTAAGAGCCTGAGTCTAACCCTAACCCTAAGAGCCTGAGTATAACCCTCACCCTAAGAGCCTGAGTCTAACCCTAAGCCTAAGAGCCTGAGTCTAACCCTAACCCGAAGAGCCTGAGTCTAACCCTAACCCTAAGAGCCTGAGTCTAACCCTAACCCTAAGAGCCTGAGTCTAACCCTAACCCTAAGAGCCTGAGTCTAACCCTCACCCTAAGAGCCTGAGTCTAACCCTAACCCTAAGAGCCTGAGTCTAACCCTAACCCTAAGAGCCTGAGTCTAACCCTCACCCTAAGAGCCTGAGTCTAACCCTAACCCGAAGAGCCTGAGTCTAACCCTAACCCTAAGAGCCTGAGTCTAACCCTCACCCTAAGAGCCTGAGTCTAACCCTCACCCTAAGAGCCTGAATCGAACCCTAACCCTAAAAGCCTGAGTCGAACCCTAACCCTAAGAGCCTGAGTCTAACCCTAACCCTAAGAGCCTGAGTCTAACCCTAACCCTAAGAGCCTGAGTCTAACCCTAAGCCTAAGAGCCTGAGTCTAACTTTAAGCCTAAGAGCCTGAGTCTAACTTTAAGCCTAAGAGCCTGAGTCTAACCCTAACCCTAAGAGCCTGAGTCTAACCCTAACCCTAAGAGTCTGAGTCTAACCCTCACCCTAAGAGCCTGAAGTCTAACCCTAAGCCTAAGAGCCTGAGTCTAACCCTAACCCTAAGAGCCTGAGTCTAACCCTAACCCTAAGAGCCTGAGTATAACCCTCACCCTAAGAGCCTGAGTCTAACCCTAAGCCTAAGAGCCTGAGTCTAACCCTAACCCGAAGAGCCTGAGTCTAACCCTAACCCTAAGAGCCTGAGTCTAACCCTAACCCTAAGAGCCTGAGTCTAACCCTCACCCTAAGAGCCTGAGTCTAACCCTAACCCTAAGAGCCTGAGTCTAACCCTAACCCTAAGAGCCTGAGTCTAACCCTAACCCTAAGAGCCTGAGTCTAACCCTCACCCTAAGAGCCTGAGTCTAACCCTCACCCTAAGAGCCTGAGTCTAACCCTCACCCTAAGAGCCTGAGTCTAAGCCTAACCCTAAGAGCCTGAGTCTAACCCTCACCCTAAGAGCCTGAGTCTAACCCTAACCCTAAGAGCCTGACTCTAACCCTCACCCTAAGAGCCTGAGTCTAACCCTCACCCTAAGAGCCTGAGTCTAACCCTAACCCTAAGAGCCTGAGTCTAACCCTAACCCGAAGAGCCTGAGTCTAACCCTCACCCTAAGAGCCTGAGTCTAACCCTCACCCTAAGAGCCTGAATCGAACCCTAACCCTAAGAGCCTGAGTCGAACCCTAACCCTAAGAGCCTGAGTCTAACCCTAACCCTAAGAGCCTGAGTCTAACCCTAACCCTAAGAGCCTGAGTCTAACCCTCACCCTAAGAGCCTGAGTCTAACCCTAACCCTAAGAGCCTGAGTCTAACCCTAACCCTAAGAGCCTGAGTCTAACCCTCACCCTAAGAGCCTGAGTCTAACCCTCACCCTAAGAGCCTGAGTCTAACCCTCACCCTAAGAGCCTGAGTCTAACCCTAACCCTAAGAGCCTGAGTCTAACCCTAACCCTAAGAGCCTGAGTCTAACCCTAACCCTAAGAGCCTGAGTCTAACCCTAACCCTAAGAGCCTGAGTCTAACCCTAACCCTAAGAGCCTGAGTCTAACCCTAAGCCTAAGAGCCTGAGTCTAACTTTAAGCCTAAGAGCCTGAGTCTAACTTTAAGCCTAAGAGCCTGAGTCTAACCCTAACCCTAAGAGCCTGAGTCTAACCCTAACCCTAAGAGTCTGAGTCTAACCCTCACCCTAAGAGCCTGAAGTCTAACCCTAAGCCTAAGAGCCTGAGTCTAACCCTAACCCTAAGAGCCTGAGTCTAACCCTAACCCTAAGAGCCTGAGTATAACCCTCACCCTAAGAGCCTGAGTCTAACCCTAAGCCTAAGAGCCTGAGTCTAACCCTAACCCGAAGAGCCTGAGTCTAACCCTAACCCTAAGAGCCTGAGTCTAACCCTAACCCTAAGAGCCTGAGTCTAACCCTAACCCTAAGAGCCTGAGTCTAACCCTCACCCTAAGAGCCTGAGTCTAACCCTAACCCTAAGAGCCTGAGTCTAACCCTCACCCTAAGAGCCTGAGTCTAACCCTAACCCGAAGAGCCTGAGTCTAACCCTAACCCTAAGAGCCTGAGTCTAACCCTCACCCTAAGAGCCTGAGTCTAACCCTCACCCTAAGAGCCTGAATCGAACCCTAACCCTAAAAGCCTGAGTCGAACCCTAACCCTAAGAGCCTGAGTCTAACCCTAACCCTAAGAGCCTGAGTCTAACCCTAAGCCTAAGAGCCTGAGTCTAACTTTAAGCCTAAGAGCCTGAGTCTAACTTTAAGCCTAAGAGCCTGAGTCTAACCCTAACCCTAAGAGCCTGAGTCTAACCCTAACCCTAAGAGTCTGAGTCTAACCCTCACCCTAAGAGCCTGAAGTCTAACCCTAAGCCTAAGAGCCTGAGTCTAACCCTAACCCTAAGAGCCTGAGTCTAACCCTAACCCTAAGAGCCTGAGTATAACCCTCACCCTAAGAGCCTGAGTCTAACCCTAAGCCTAAGAGCCTGAGTCTAACCCTAACCCGAAGAGCCTGAGTCTAACCCTAACCCTAAGAGCCTGAGTCTAACCCTAACCCTAAGAGCCTGAGTCTAACCCTCACCCTAAGAGCCTGAGTCTAACCCTAAGCCTAAGAGCCTGAGTCTAACCCTAACCCTAAGAGCCTGAGTCTAACCCTAACCCTAAGAGCCTGAGTCTAACCCTCACCCTAAGAGCCTGAGTCTAACCCTCACCCTAAGAGCCTGAGTCTAACCCTCACCCTAAGAGCCTGAGTCTAAGCCTAACCCTAAGAGCCTGAGTCTAACCCTCACCCTAAGAGCCTGAGTCTAACCCTAACCCTAAGAGCCTGACTCTAACCCTCACCCTAAGAGCCTGAGTCTAACCCTCACCCTAAGAGCCTGAGTCTAACCCTAACCCTAAGAGCCTGAGTCTAACCCTAACCCGAAGAGCCTGAGTCTAACCCTCACCCTAAGAGCCTGAGTCTAACCCTAACCCTAAGAGCCTGAGTCTAACCCTAACCCTAAGAGCCTGAGTCTAACCCTAACCCTAAGAGCCTAAGTCTAACCCTCACCCTAAGAGCCTGAGTCTAACCCTAACCCTAAGAGCCTGAGTCTAACCCTCACCCTAAGAGCCTGAGTCTAACCCTAACCCTAAGAGCCTGAGTCTAACCCTAACCCTAAGAGCCTGAGTCTAACCCTCACCCTAAGAGCCTGAATCGAACCCTAACCCTAAGAGCCTGAGTCGAACCCTAACCCTAAGAGCCTGAGTCTAACCCTCACCCTAAGAGCCTGAGTCTAACCCTCACCCTAAGAGCCTGAGTCTAACCCTCACCCTAAGAGCCTGAGTCTAACCCTAACCCTAAGAGCCTGAGTCTAACCCTCACCCTAAGAGCCTGAGTCTAACCCTAACCCTAAGAGCCTGAGTGTAACCCTAACCCTAAGAGCCTGAGTCTAACCCTCACCCTAAGAGCCTGAGTCTAACCCTAACCCTAAGAGCCTGAGTCTAACCCTAACCCTAAGAGCCTGAGTCTAACCCTAACCCTAAGAGCCTGAGTCTAACCCTAACCCGAAGAGCCTGAGTCTAACCCTAACCCTAAGAGCCTGAGTCTAACCCTAACCCTAAGAGCCTGAGTCTAACCCTAACCCTAAGAGCCTGAGTCTAACCCTCACCCTAAGAGCCTGAGTCTAACCCTAACCCTAAGAGCCTGAGTCTAACCCTAACCCGAAGAGCCTGAGTCTAACCCTCACCCTAAGAGCCTGAGTCTAACCCTAACCCTACGAGCCTGAGTCTAACCCTCACCCTAAGAGCCTGAATCGAACCCTCACCCTAAGAGCCTGAGTCGAACCCTAACCCTAAGAGCCTGAGTCTAACCCTAACCCTAAGAGCCTGAGTCTAACCCTCACCCTAAGAGCCTGAGTCTAACCCTCACCCTAAGAGCCTGAGTCTAACCCTCACCCTAAGAGCCTGAGTCTAACCCTAACCCTAAGAGCCTGAGTCTAACCCTAACCCTAAGAGCCTGAGTCTAACCCTCACCCTAAGAGCCTGAGTCTAACCCTCACCCTAAGAGCCTGAGTCTAACCCTAACCCTAAGAGCCTGAGTCTAACCCTAACCCTAAGAGCCTGAGTCTAACCCTAACCCTAAGAGCCTGAGTCTAACCCTAACCCTAAGAGCCTGAGTCTAACCCTAACCCTAAGAGCCTGAGTCTAACCCTAAGCCTAAGAGCCTGAGTCTAACCCTAAGCCTAAGAGCCTGAGTCTAACTTTAAGCCTAAGAGCCTGAGTCTAACCCTAACCCTAAGAGCCTGAGTCTAACCCTAACCCTAAGAGCCTGAGTCTAACCCTTACTCTAAGAGCCTGAGTCTAACCCTAACCCTAAGAGCCTGAGTCTAACCCTAACCCTAAGAGCCTGAGTCTAACCCTAACCCTAAGAGCCTGAGTATAACCCTCACCCTAAGAGCCTGAGTCTAACCCTAAGCCTAAGAGCCTGAGTCTAACCCTAACCCGAAGAGCCTGAGTCTAACCCTAACCCTAAGAGCCTGAGTCTAACCCTCACCCTAAGAGCCTGAGTCTAACCCTAACCCTAAGAGCCTGAGTCTAACCCTCACCCTAAGAGCCTGAGTCTAACCCTAACCCTAAGAGCCTGAGTCTAACCCTAACCCTAAGAGCCTGAGTCTAACCCTCACCCTAAGAGCCTGAGTCTAACCCTCACCCTAAGAGCCTGAGTCTAACTCTAAGCCTAAGAGCCTGAGTCTAACTTTAAGCCTAAGAGCCTGAGTCTAACTTTAAGCCTAAGAGCCTGAGTCTAACCCTAACCCTAAGAGCCTGAGTCTAACCCTCACCCTAAGAGCCTGAGTCTAACCCTAACCCTAAGAGCCTGAGTCTAACCCTAACCCGAAGAGCCTGAGTCTAACCCTCACCCTAAGAGCCTGAGTCTAACCCTAACCCTAAGAGCCTGAGTCTAACCCTCACCCTAAGAGCCTGAGTCTAACCTTAACCCTAAGAGTCTGAATCGAACCCTAACCCTAAGAGCCTGAGTCGAACCCTAACCCTAAGAGCCTGAGTCTAACCCTCACCCTAAGAGCCTGAGTCTAACCCTCACCCTAAGAGCCTGAGTCTAACCCTAACCCTAAGAGCCTGAGTCTAACCCTAACCCTAAGAGCCTGAGTCTAACCCTAACCCGAAGAGCCTGAGTCTAACCCTAACCCGAAGAGCCTGAGTCTAACCCTAACCCTAAGAGCCTGAGTCTAACCCTAACCCTAAGAGCCTGAGTCTAACCCTAACCCTAAGAGCCTGAGTCTAACCCTAAGCCTAAGAGCCTGAGTCTAACTTTAAGCCTAAGAGCCTGAGTCTAACTTTAGGCCTAAGAGCCTGAGTCTAACCCTAACCCTAAGAGCCTGAGTCTAACCCTAACCCTAAGAGTCTGAGTCTAACCCTCACCCTAAGAGCCTGAAGTCTAACCCTAAGCCTAAGAGCCTGAGTCTAACCCTAACCCTAAGAGCCTGAGTATAACCCTCACCCTAAGAGCCTGAGTCTAACCCTAAGCCTAAGAGCCTGAGTCTAACCCTAACCCGAAGAGCCTGAGTCTAACCCTAACCCTAAGAGCCTGAGTCTAACCCTAACCCTAAGAGCCTGAGTCTAACCCTCACCCTAAGAGCCTGAGTCTAACCCTAACCCTAAGAGCCTGAGTCTAACCCTAACCCTAAGAGCCTGAGTCTAACCCTAACCCTAAGAGCCTGAGTCTAACCCTCACCCTAAGAGCCTGAGTCTAACCCTAACCCTAAGAGCCTGAGTCTAACCCTAACCCTAAGAGCCTGAGTCTAACCCTCACCCTAAGAGCCTGAGTCTAACCCTAACCCGAAGAGCCTGAGTCTAACCCTCACCCTAAGAGCCTGAGTCTAACCCTAACCCTAAGAGCCTGAGTCTAACCCTCACCCTAAGAGCCTGAGTCTAACCCTAAGCCTAAGAGCCTGAGTCTAACCCTAACCCTAAGAGCCTGAGTCTAACCCTAACCCTAAGAGCCTGAGTCTAACCCTAACCCTAAGAGCCTGAGTCTAACCCTAAGCCTAAGAGCCTGAGTCTAACCCTAAGCCTAAGAGCCTGAGTCTAACCCTAAGCCTAAGAGCCTGAGTCTAACCCTCACCCTAAGAGCCTGAGTCTAACCCTCACCCTAAGAGCATGAGTCTAACCCTAACCCTAAGAGCCTGAGTCTAACCCTAACCCTAAGAGCCTGAGTCTAACCCTCACCCTAAGAGCCTGAGTCTAACCCTAACCCTAAGAGCCTGAGTCTAACCCTCACCCTAAGAGCCTGAGTCTAACCCTCACCCTAAGAGCCTGAATCGAACCCTAACCCTAAGAGCCTGAGTCGAACCCTAACCCTAAGAGCCTGAGTCTAACCCTAACCCGAAGAGCCTGAGTCTAACCCTCACCCTAAGAGCCTGAGTCTAACCCTCACCCTAAGAGCCTGAATCGAACCCTCACCCTAAGAGCCTGAGTCTAACCCTCACCCTAAGAGCCTGAGTCTAACCCTAACCCTAAGAGCCTGAGTCTAACCCTAACCCTAAGAGCCTGAGTCTAACCCTCACCCTAAGAGCCTGAGTCTAACCCTAACCCTAAGAGTCTGAGTCTAACCCTCACCCTAAGAGCCTGAAGTCTAACCCTAAGCCTAAGAGCCTGAGTCTAACCCTAACCCTAAGAGCCTGAGTCTAACCCTAACCCTAAGAGCCTGAGTATAACCCTCACCCTAAGAGCCTGAGTCTAACCCTAAGCCTAAGAGCCTGAGTCTAACCCTAACCCGAAGAGCCTGAGTCTAACCCTAACCCTAAGAGCCTGAGTCTAACCCTAACCCTAAGAGCCTGAGTCTAACCCTCACCCTAAGAGCCTGAGTCTAACCCTAACCCTAAGAGCCTGAGTCTAACCCTAACCCTAAGAGCCTGAGTCTAACCCTAACCCTAAGAGCCTGAGTCTAACCCTCACCCTAAGAGCCTGAGTCTAACCCTAACCCTAAGAGCCTGAGTCTAACCCTAACCCTAAGAGCCTGAGTCTAACCCTCACCCTAAGAGCCTGAGTCGAACCCTCACCCTACGAGCCTGAATCGAACCCTAACCCTAAGAGCCTGAGTCGAACCCTAACCCTAAGAGCCTGAGTCTAACCCTCACCCTAAGAGCCTGAGTCTAACCCTAACCCTAAGAGCCTGAGTCTAACCCTAAGCTTAAGAGCCTGAGTCTAACCCTAACCCTAAGAGCCTGAGTCTAACCCTAAGCCTAAGAGCCTGAGTCTAACCCTCACCCTAAGAGCCTGAGTCTAACCCTCACCCTAAGAGCATGAGTCTAACCCTAACCCTAAGAGCCTGAGTCTAACCCTAACCCTAAGAGCCTGAGTCTAACCCTCACCCTAAGAGCCTGAGTCTAACCCTAACCCTAAGAGCCTGAGTCTAACCCTCACCCTAAGAGCCTGAGTCTAACCCTCACCCTAAGAGCCTGAATCGAACCCTAACCCTAAGAGCCTGAGTCGAACCCTAACCCTAAGAGCCTGAGTCTAACCCTAACCCTAAGAGCCTGAGTCTAACCCTCACCCTAAGAGCCTGAGTCTAACCCTCACCCTAAGAGCCTGAGTCTAACCCTAACCCTAAGAGCCTGAGTCTAACCCTAACCCTAAGAGCCTGAGTCTAACCCTCACCCTAAGAGCCTGAGTCTAACCCTCACCCTAAGAGCCTGAGTCTAACCCTCACCCTAAGAGCCTGAGTCTAACCCTCACCCTAAGAGCCTGAGTCTAACCCTAACCCTAAGAGCCTGAGTCTAACCCTAACCCTAAGAGCCTGAGTCTAACCCTCACCCTAAGAGCCTGAGTCTAACCCTAACCCTAAGAGCCTGAGTCTAACCCTAACCCTAAGAGCCTGAGTCTAACCCTAACCCTAAGAGCCTGAGTCTAACCCTCACCCTAAGAGCCTGAGTCTAACTTTAAGCCTAAGAGCCTGAGTCTAACTTTAAGCCTAAGAGCCTGAGTCTAACCCTAACCCTAAGAGCCTGAGTCTAACCCTAACCCTAAGAGTCTGAGTCTAACCCTCACCCTAAGAGCCTGAGTCTAACCCTAAGCCTAAGAGCCTGAGTCTAACCCTAACCCTAAGAGCCTGAGTCTAACCCTCACCCTAAGAGCCTGAGTATAACCCTCACCCTAAGAGCCTGAGTCTAACCCTAACCCTAAGAGCCTGAGTCTAACCCTAACCCTAAGAGCCTGAGTCTAACCCTAACCCTAAGAGCCTGAGTCTAACCCTCACCCTAAGAGCCTGAGTCTAACCCTCACCCTAAGAGCCTGAGTCTAACCCTCACCCTAAGAGCCTGAGTCTAACCCTCACCCTAAGAGCCTGAGTCTAACCCTCACCCTAAGAGCCTGAGTCTAACCCTCACCCTAAGAGCCTGAGTCTAACCCTCACCCTAAGAGCCTGAGTCTAACCCTAACCCTAAGAGCCTGAGTCTAACCCTAACCCTAAGAGTCTGAGTCTAACCCTAACCCTAAGAGCCTGAAGTCTAACCCTAAGCCTAAGAGCCTGAGTCTAACCCTAACCCTAAGAGCCTGAGTCTAACCCTAACCCTAAGAGCCTGAGTATAACCCTCACCCTAAGAGCCTGAGTCTAACCCTAAGCCTAAGAGCCTGAGTCTAACCCTAACCCGAAGAGCCTGAGTCTAACCCTAACCCTAAGAGCCTGAGTCTAACCCTAACCCTAAGAGCCTGAGTCTAACCCTAACCCTAAGAGCCTGAGTCTAACCCTCACCCTAAGAGCCTGAGTCTAACCCTAACCCTAAGAGCCTGAGTCTAACCCTAACCCTAAGAGCCTGAGTCTAACCCTAACCCTAAGAGTCTGAGTCTAACCCTCACCCTAAGAGCCTGAAGTCTAACCCTAAGCCTAAGAGCCTGAGTCTAACCCTAACCCTAAGAGCCTGAGTCTAACCCTAACCCTAAGAGCCTGAGTATAACCCTCACCCTAAGAGCCTGAGTCTAACCCTAAGCCTAAGAGCCTGAGTCTAACCCTAACCCGAAGAGCCTGAGTCTAACCCTAACCCTAAGAGCCTGAGTCTAACCCTAACCCTAAGAGCCTGAGTCTAACCCTCACCCTAAGAGCCTGAGTCTAACCCTAACCCTAAGAGCCTGAGTCTAACCCTAACCCTAAGAGCCTGAGTCTAACCCTAACCCTAAGAGCCTGAGTCTAACCCTCACCCTAAGAGCCTGAGTCTAACCCTAACCCTAAGAGCCTGAGTCTAACCCTAACCCTAAGAGCCTGAGTCTAACCCTCACCCTAAGAGCCTGAGTCTAACCCTCACCCTAAGAGCCTGAATCGAACCCTAACCCTAAGAGCCTGAGTCGAACCCTAACCCTAAGAGCCTGAGTCTAACCCTCACCCTAAGAGCCTGAGTCTAACCCTAACCCTAAGAGCCTGAGTCTAACCCTAAGCCTAAGAGCCTGAGTCTAACCCTAACCCTAAGAGCCTGAGTCTAACCCTAAGCCTAAGAGCCTGAGTCTAACCCTCACCCTAAGAGCCTGAGTCTAACCCTCACCCTAAGAGCATGAGTCTAACCCTAACCCTAAGAGCCTGAGTCTAACCCTAACCCTAAGAGCCTGAGTCTAACCCTCACCCTAAGAGCCTGAGTCTAACCCTAACCCTAAGAGCCTGAGTCTAACCCTCACCCTAAGAGCCTGAGTCTAACCCTCACCCTAAGAGCCTGAATCGAACCCTAACCCTAAGAGCCTGAGTCGAACCCTAACCCTAAGAGCCTGAGTCTAACCCTAACCCTAAGAGCCTGAGTCTAACCCTAACCCTAAGAGCCTGAGTCTAACCCTCACCCTAAGAGCCTGAGTCTAACCCTCACCCTAAGAGCCTGAGTCTAACCCTAACCCTAAGAGCCTGAGTCTAACCCTAACCCTAAGAGTCTGAGTCTAACCCTCACCCTAAGAGCCTGAGTCTAACCCTAAGCCTAAGAGCCTGAGTCTAACCCTAACCCTAAGAGCCTGAGTCTAACCCTAACCCTAAGAGCCTGAGTCTAACCCTCACCCTAAGAGCCTGAGTCTAACCCTAAGCCTAAGAGCCTGAGTCTAACCCTAACCCGAAGAGCCTGAGTCTAACCCTAACCCTAAGAGCCTGAGTCTAACCCTAACCCTAAGAGCCTGAGTCTAACCCTAACCCTAAGAGCCTGAGTCTAACCCTCACCCTAAGAGCCTGAGTCTAACCCTAACCCTAAGAGCCTGAGTCTAACCCTAACCCTAAGAGCCTGAGTCTAACCCTAACCCTAAGAGCCTGAGTCTAACCCTCACCCTAAGAGCCTGAGTCTAACCCTAACCCTAAGAGCCTGAGTCTAACCCTAACCCTAAGAGTCTGAGTCTAACCCTAACCCTAAGAGCCTGAAGTCTAACCCTAAGCCTAAGAGCCTGAGTCTAACCCTAACCCTAAGAGCCTGAGTCTAACCCTAACCCTAAGAGCCTGAGTATAACCCTCACCCTAAGAGCCTGAGTCTAACCCTAAGCCTAAGAGCCTGAGTCTAACCCTAACCCGAAGAGCCTGAGTCTAACCCTAACCCTAAGAGCCTGAGTCTAACCCTAACCCTAAGAGCCTGAGTCTAACCCTCACCCTAAGAGCCTGAGTCTAACCCTAACCCTAAGAGCCTGAGTCGAACCCTAACCCTAAGAGCCTGAGTCTAACCCTAACCCTAAGAGCCTGAGTCTAACCCTCACCCTAAGAGCCTGAGTCTAACCCTAACCCTAAGAGCCTGAGTCTAACCCTAACCCTAAGAGTCTGAGTCTAACCCTAACCCTAAGAGCCTGAAGTCTAACCCTAAGCCTAAGAGCCTGAGTCTAACCCTAACCCTAAGAGCCTGAGTCTAACCCTAACCCTAAGAGCCTGAGTATAACCCTCACCCTAAGAGCCTGAGTCTAACCCTCACCCTAAGAGCCTGAGTCTAACCCTAACCCGAAGAGCCTGAGTCTAACCCTAACCCTAAGAGCCTGAGTCTAACCCTCACCCTAAGAGCCTGAGTCTAACCCTAACCCTAAGAGCCTGAGTCTAACCCTCACCCTAAGAGCCTGAGTCTAACCCTAACCCTAAGAGCCTGAGTCTAACCCTAACCCTAAGAGCCTGAGTCTAACCCTAACCCTAAGAGTCTGAGTCTAACCCTCACCCTAAGAGCCTGAAGTCTAACCCTAAGCCTAAGAGCCTGAGTCTAACCCTAACCCTAAGAGCCTGAGTCTAACCCTAACCCTAAGAGCCTGAGTCTAACCCTCACCCTAAGAGCCTGAGTCTAACCCTAAGCCTAAGAGCCTGAGTCTAACCCTAACCCGAAGAGCCTGAGTCTAACCCTAACCCGAAGAGCCTGAGTCTAACCCTAACCCTAAGAGCCTGAGTCTAACCCTCACCCTAAGAGCCTGAGTCTAACCCTAACCCTAAGAGCCTGAGTCTAACCCTAACCCTAAGAGCCTGAGTCTAACCCTAACCCTAAGAGCCTGAGTCTAACCCTCACCCTAAGAGCCTGAGTCTAACCCTAACCCTAAGAGCCTGAGTCTAACCCTAACCCTAAGAGCCTGAGTCTAACCCTCACCCTAAGAGCCTGAGTCTAACCCTCACCCTAAGAGCCTGAATCGAACCCTAACCCTAAGAGCCTGAGTCGAACCCTAACCCTAAGAGCCTGAGTCTAACCCTCACCCTAAGAGCCTGAGTCTAACCCTAACCCTAAGAGCCTGAGTCTAACCCTAAGCCTAAGAGCCTGAGTCTAACCCTAACCCTAAGAGCCTGAGTCTAACCCTAAGCCTAAGAGCCTGAGTCTAACCCTCACCCTAAGAGCCTGAGTCTAACCCTCACCCTAAGAGCATGAGTCTAACCCTAACCCTAAGAGCCTGAGTCTAACCCTAACCCTAAGAGCCTGAGTCTAACCCTCACCCTAAGAGCCTGAGTCTAACCCTAACCCTAAGAGCCTGAGTCTAACCCTCACCCTAAGAGCCTGAGTCTAACCCTCACCCTAAGAGCCTGAATCGAACCCTAACCCTAAGAGCCTGAGTCGAACCCTAACCCTAAGAGCCTGAGTCTAACCCTAACCCTAAGAGCCTGAGTCTAACCCTAACCCTAAGAGCCTGAGTCTAACCCTAACCCTAAGAGCCTGAGTCTAACCCTCACCCTAAGAGCCTGAGTCTAACCCTAACCCTAAGAGCCTGAGTCTAACCCTAACCCTAAGAGCCTGAGTCTAACCCTCACCCTAAGAGCCTGAGTCTAACCCTCACCCTAAGAGCCTGAGTCTAACCCTCACCCTAAGAGCCTGAGTCTAACCCTAACCCTAAGAGCCTGAGTCTAACCCTAACCCTAAGAGCCTGAGTCTAACCCTCACCCTAAGAGCCTGAGTCTAACCCTAAGCCTAAGAGCCTGAGTCTAACCCTAAGCCTAAGAGCCTGAGTCTAACCCTAAGCCTAAGAGCCTGAGTCTAACCCTAACCCTAAGAGCCTGAGTCTAACCCTCACCCTAAGAGCCTGAGTCTAACCCTAACCCTAAGAGCCTGAGTCTAACCCTAACCCTAAGAGCCTGAGTCTAACCCTCACCCTAAGAGCCTGAGTCTAACCCTCACCCTAAGAGCCTGAGTCTAACCCTCACCCTAAGAGCCTGAGTCTAACCCTAACCCTAAGAGCCTGAGTCTAACCCTAACCCTAAGAGCCTGAGTCTAACCCTCACCCTAAGAGCCTGAGTCTAACCCTAACCCTAAGAGCCTGAGTCTAACCCTAAGCCTAAGAGCCTGAGTCTAACCCTAACCCTAAGAGCCTGAGTCTAACCCTAAGCCTAAGAGCCTGAGTCTAACTTTAAGCCTAAGAGCCTGAGTCTAACCCTAACCCTAAGAGCCTGAGTCTAACCCTAACCCTAAGAGCCTGAGTCTAACCCTAACCCTACGAGCCTGAGTCTAACCCTCACCCTAAGAGCCTGAGTCTAACCCTAACCCTAAGAGCCTGAGTCTAACCCTCACCCTAAGAGCCTGAGTCTAACCCTAACCCGAAGAGCCTGAGTCTAACCCTCACCCTAAGAGCCTGAGTCTAACCCTAACCCTAAGAGCCTGAGTCTAACCCTCCCCCTAAGAGCCTGAGTCTAACCCTAAGCCTAAGAGCCTGAGTCTAACCCTAACCCTAAGAGCCTGAGTCTAACCCTAACCCTAAGAGCCTGAGTCTAACCCTCACCCTAAGAGCCTGAGTCTAACCCTAACCCTAAGAGCCTGAGTCTAACCCTAAGCCTAAGAGCCTGAGTCTAACCCTAAGCCTAAGAGCCTGAGTCTAACCCTCACCCTAAAAGCCTGAGTCTAACCCTCACCCTAAGAGCCTGAGTCTAACCCTAACCCTAAGAGCCTGAGTCTAACCCTAACCCTAAGAGCCTGAGTCTAACCCTCACCCTAAGAGCCTGAGTCTAACCCTAACCCTAAGAGCCTGAGTCTAACCCTCACCCTAAGAGCCTGAGTCTAACCCTCACCCTAAGAGCCTGAATCGAACCCTAACCCTAAGAGCCTGAGTCGAACCCTAACCCTAAGAGCCTGAGTCTAACCCTCACCCTAAGAGCCTGAGTCTAACCCTAACCCTAAGAGCCTGAGTCTAACCCTAACCCTAAGAGCCTGAGTCTAACCCTCACCCTAAGAGCCTGAGTCTAACCCTCACCCTAAGAGCCTGAGTCTAACCCTCACCCTAAGAGCCTGAGTCTAACCCTAACCCTAAGAGCCTGAGTCTAACCCTAACCCTAAGAGCCTGAGTCTAACCCTCACCCTAAGAGCCTGAGTCTAACCCTAAGCCTAAGAGCCTGAGTCTAACCCTAAGCCTAAGAGCCTGAGTCTAACCCTAAGCCTAAGAGCCTGAGTCTAACCCTAACCCTAAGAGCCTGAGTCTAACCCTCACCCTAAGAGCCTGAGTCTAACCCTAACCCTAAGAGCCTGAGTCTAACCCTAACCCTAAGAGCCTGAGTCTAACCCTCACCCTAAGAGCCTGAGTCTAACCCTCACCCTAAGAGCCTGAGTCTAACCCTCACCCTAAGAGCCTGAGTCTAACCCTAACCCTAAGAGCCTGAGTCTAACCCTAACCCTAAGAGCCTGAGTCTAACCCTCACCCTAAGAGCCTGAGTCTAACCCTAACCCTAAGAGCCTGAGTCTAACCCTAAGCCTAAGAGCCTGAGTCTAACCCTAACCCTAAGAGCCTGAGTCTAACCCTAAGCCTAAGAGCCTGAGTCTAACTTTAAGCCTAAGAGCCTGAGTCTAACCCTAACCCTAAGAGCCTGAGTCTAACCCTAACCCTAAGAGCCTGAGTCTAACCCTAACCCTACGAGCCTGAGTCTAACCCTCACCCTAAGAGCCTGAGTCTAACCCTAACCCTAAGAGCCTGAGTCTAACCCTCACCCTAAGAGCCTGAGTCTAACCCTAACCCGAAGAGCCTGAGTCTAACCCTCACCCTAAGAGCCTGAGTCTAACCCTAACCCTAAGAGCCTGAGTCTAACCCTCCCCCTAAGAGCCTGAGTCTAACCCTAAGCCTAAGAGCCTGAGTCTAACCCTAACCCTAAGAGCCTGAGTCTAACCCTAACCCTAAGAGCCTGAGTCTAACCCTCACCCTAAGAGCCTGAGTCTAACCCTAACCCTAAGAGCCTGAGTCTAACCCTAAGCCTAAGAGCCTGAGTCTAACCCTAAGCCTAAGAGCCTGAGTCTAACCCTCACCCTAAAAGCCTGAGTCTAACCCTCACCCTAAGAGCCTGAGTCTAACCCTAACCCTAAGAGCCTGAGTCTAACCCTAACCCTAAGAGCCTGAGTCTAACCCTCACCCTAAGAGCCTGAGTCTAACCCTAACCCTAAGAGCCTGAGTCTAACCCTAAGCCTAAGAGCCTGAGTCTAACCCTAACCCTAAGAGCCTGAGTCTAACCCTAAGCCTAAGAGCCTGAGTCTAACTTTAAGCCTAAGAGCCTGAGTCTAACCCTAACCCTAAGAGCCTGAGTCTAACCCTAACCCTAAGAGCCTGAGTCTAACCCTAACCCTACGAGCCTGAGTCTAACCCTCACCCTAAGAGCCTGAGTCTAACCCTAACCCTAAGAGCCTGAGTCTAACCCTCACCCTAAGAGCCTGAGTCTAACCCTAACCCGAAGAGCCTGAGTCTAACCCTCACCCTAAGAGCCTGAGTCTAACCCTAACCCTAAGAGCCTGAGTCTAACCCTCCCCCTAAGAGCCTGAGTCTAACCCTAAGCCTAAGAGCCTGAGTCTAACCCTAACCCTAAGAGCCTGAGTCTAACCCTAACCCTAAGAGCCTGAGTCTAACCCTAACCCTAAGAGCCTGAGTCTAACCCTCACCCTAAGAGCCTGAGTCTAACCCTCACCCTAAGAGCCTGAGTCTAACCCTCACCCTAAGAGCCTGAGTCTAACCCTAACCCTAAGAGCCTGAGTCTAACCCTAACCCTAAGAGCCTGAGTCTAACCCTCACCCTAAGAGCCTGAGTCTAACCCTAACCCTAAGAGCCTGAGTCTAACCCTAAGCCTAAGAGCCTGAGTCTAACCCTAACCCTAAGAGCCTGAGTCTAACCCTAAGCCTAAGAGCCTGAGTCTAACTTTAAGCCTAAGAGCCTGAGTCTAACCCTAACCCTAAGAGCCTGAGTCTAACCCTAACCCTAAGAGCCTGAGTCTAACCCTAACCCTACGAGCCTGAGTCTAACCCTCACCCTAAGAGCCTGAGTCTAACCCTAACCCTAAGAGCCTGAGTCTAACCCTCACCCTAAGAGCCTGAGTCTAACCCTAACCCGAAGAGCCTGAGTCTAACCCTCACCCTAAGAGCCTGAGTCTAACCCTCACCCTAAGAGCCTGAGTCTAACCCTCCCCCTAAGAGCCTGAGTCTAACCCTAAGCCTAAGAGCCTGAGTCTAACCCTAACCCTAAGAGCCTGAGTCTAACCCTAACCCTAAGAGCCTGAGTCTAACCCTCACCCTAAGAGCCTGAGTCTAACCCTAACCCTAAGAGCCTGAGTCTAACCCTAAGCCTAAGAGCCTGAGTCTAACCCTAAGCCTAAGAGCCTGAGTCTAACCCTAACCCTAAGAGCCTGAGTCTAACCCTCACCCTAAGAGCCTGAGTCTAACCCTAACCCTAAGAGCCTGAGTCTAACCCTAACCCTAAGAGCCTGAGTCTAACCCTCACCCTAAGAGCCTGAATCGAACCCTAACCCTAAGAGCCTGAGTCGAACCCTAACCCTAAGAGCCTGAGTCTAACCCTCACCCTAAGAGCCTGAGTCTAACCCTAACCCTAAGAGCCTGAGTCTAACCCTAAGCCTAAGAGCCTGAGTCTAACCCTAACCCTAAGAGCCTGAGTCTAACCCTAAGCCTAAGAGCCTGAGTCTAACCCTCACCCTAAGAGCCTGAGTCTAACCCTCACCCTAAGAGCATGAGTCTAACCCTAACCCTAAGAGCCTGAGTCTAACCCTCACCCTAAGAGCCTGAGTCTAACCCTCACCCTAAGAGCCTGAGTCTAACCCTAACCCTAAGAGCCTGAGTCTAACCCTCACCCTAAGAGCCTGAGTCTAACCCTAACCCTAAGAGCCTGAATCGAACCCTAACCCTAAGAGCCTGAGTCGAACCCTAACCCTAAGAGCCTGAGTCTAACCCTAACCCTAAGAGCCTGAGTCTAACCCTAACCCTAAGAGCCTGAGTCTAACCCTAACCCTAAGAGCCTGAGTCTAACCCTCACCCTAAGAGCCTGAGTCTAACCCTAACCCTAAGAGCCTGAGTCTAACCCTAACCCTAAGAGCCTGAGTCTAACCCTCACCCTAAGAGCCTGAGTCTAACCCTCACCCTAAGAGCCTGAGTCTAACCCTCACCCTAAGAGCCTGAGTCTAACCCTAACCCTAAGAGCCTGAGTCTAACCCTAACCCTAAGAGCCTGAGTCTAACCCTCACCCTAAGAGCCTGAGTCTAACCCTAAGCCTAAGAGCCTGAGTCTAACCCTAAGCCTAAGAGCCTGAGTCTAACCCTAAGCCTAAGAGCCTGAGTCTAACCCTAACCCTAAGAGCCTGAGTCTAACCCTCACCCTAAGAGCCTGAGTCTAACCCTAACCCTAAGAGCCTGAGTCTAACCCTAACCCTAAGAGCCTGAGTCTAACCCTCACCCTAAGAGCCTGAGTCTAACCCTCACCCTAAGAGCCTGAGTCTAACCCTCACCCTAAGAGCCTGAGTCTAACCCTAACCCTAAGAGCCTGAGTCTAACCCTAACCCTAAGAGCCTGAGTCTAACCCTCACCCTAAGAGCCTGAGTCTAACCCTAACCCTAAGAGCCTGAGTCTAACCCTAAGCCTAAGAGCCTGAGTCTAACCCTAACCCTAAGAGCCTGAGTCTAACCCTAAGCCTAAGAGCCTGAGTCTAACTTTAAGCCTAAGAGCCTGAGTCTAACCCTAACCCTAAGAGCCTGAGTCTAACCCTAACCCTAAGAGCCTGAGTCTAACCCTAACCCTACGAGCCTGAGTCTAACCCTCACCCTAAGAGCCTGAGTCTAACCCTAACCCTAAGAGCCTGAGTCTAACCCTCACCCTAAGAGCCTGAGTCTAACCCTAACCCGAAGAGCCTGAGTCTAACCCTCACCCTAAGAGCCTGAGTCTAACCCTCACCCTAAGAGCCTGAGTCTAACCCTAACCCTAAGAGCCTGAGTCTAACCCTAACCCTAAGAGCCTGAGTCTAACCCTAACCCTAAGAGCCTGAGTCTAACCCTCACCCTAAGAGCCTGAGTCTAACCCTCACCCTAAGAGCCTGAGTCTAACCCTAACCCGAAGAGCCTGAGTCTAACCCTAACCCGAAGAGCCTGAGTCTAACCCTCACCCTAAGAGCCTGAGTCTAACCCTAACCCTATAAGCCTGAGTCTAACCCTAACCCTAAGAGCCTGAGTCTAACCCTAACCCTAAGAGCCTAAGTCTAACCCTCACCCTAAGAGCCTGAGTCTAACCCTAAGCCTAAGAGCCTGAGTCTAACCCTCACCCTAAGAGCCTGAGTCTAACCGTCACCCTAAGAGCCTGAGTCTAACCCTCACCATAAGAGCATGAGTCTAACCCTAACCCTAAGAGCCTGAGTCGAACCCTCACCCTAAGAGCCTGAATCGAACCCTCACCCTAAGAGCCTGAGTCGAACCCTCACCCTAAGAGCCTGAGTCTAACCCTCACCCTAAGAGCCTGAGTCTAACCCTAACCCTAAGAGCCTGAGTCTAACCCTAACCCTAAGAGCCTGAGTCTAACCCTAACCCTAAGAGCCTGAGTCTAACCCTAACCCTAAGAGCCTGAGTCTAACCCTAACCCTAAGAGCCTGAGTCTAACCCTAACCCTAAGAGCCTGAGTCTAACCCTCACCCTAAGAGCCTGAGTCTAACCCTAACCCTAAGAGCCTGAGTCTAACCCTAAGCCTAAGAGCCTGAGTCTAACCCTAACCCTAAGAGCCTGAGTCTAACCCTCACCCTAAGAGCCTGAGTCTAACCCTAACCCTAAGAGCCTGAGTCTAACCCTAACCCTAAGAGCCTGAGTCTAACCCTCACCCTAAGAGCCTGAGTCTAACCCTAACCCTAAGAGCCTGAGTCTAACCCTAAGCCTAAGAGCCTGAGTCTAACCCTCACCCTAAAAGCCTGAGTCTAACCCTCACCCTAAGAGCCTGAGTCTAACCCTAACCCTAAGAGCCTGAGTCTAACCCTAACCCTAAGAGCCTGAGTCTAACCCTCACCCTAAGAGCCTGAGTCTAACCCTAACCCTAAGAGCCTGAGTCTAACCCTCACCCTAAGAGCCTGAGTCTAACCCTCACCCTAAGAGCCTGAATCGAACCCTAACCCTAAGAGCCTGAGTCGAACCCTAACCCTAAGAGCCTGAGTCTAACCCTAACCCTAAGAGCCTGAGTCTAACCCTAACCCTAAGAGCCTGAGTCTAACCCTCACCCTAAGAGCCTGAGTCTAACCCTCACCCTAAGAGCCTGAGTCTAACCCTAACCCTAAGAGCCTGAGTCTAACCCTCACCCTAAGAGCCTGAGTCTAACCCTCACCCTAAGAGCCTGAGTCTAACCCTCACCCTAAGAGCCTGAGTCTAACCCTCACCCTAAGAGCCTGAGTCTAACCCTAACCCTAAGAGCCTGAGTCTAACCCTCACCCTAAGAGCCTGAGTCTAACCCTAACCCTAAGAGCCTGAGTCTAACCCTAACCCTAAGAGCCTGAGTCTAACCCTCACCCTAAGAGCCTGAGTCTAACCCTAACCCTAAGAGCCTGAGTCTAACCCTCACCCTAAGAGCCTGAGTCTAACCCTAACCCTAAGAGCCTGAGTCTAAGCCTAACCCTAAGAGCCTGAGTCTAACCCTCACCCTAAGAGCCTGAGTCTAACCCTAACCCTAAGAGCCTGAGTCTAACCCTCACCCTAAGAGCCTGAATCGAACCCTAACCCTAAGAGCCTGAGTCGAACCCTAACCCTAAGAGCCTGAGTCGAACCCTAACCCTAAGAGCCTGAGTCTAACCCTCACCCTAAGAGCCTGAGTCTAACCCTCACCCTAAGAGCCTGAGTCTAACCCTAACCCTAAGAGCCTGAGTCTAACCCTCACCCTAAGAGCCTGAGTCTAACCCTCACCCTAAGAGCCTGAGTCTAACCCTAACCCTAAGAGCCTGAGTCTAACCCTCACCCTAAGAGCCTGAGTCTAACCCTAACCCTAAGAGCCTGAGTCTAACCCTAACCCTAAGAGCCTGAGTCTAACCCTAACCCGAAGAGCCTGAGTCTAACACTCACCCTAAGAGCCTGAGTCTAACCCTAACCCTATAAGCCTGAGTCTAACCCTAACCCTAAGAGCCTGAGTCTAACCCTAACCCTAAGAGCCTGAGTCTAACCCTAACCCTAAAGAGCCTGAGTCTAACCCTCACCCTAAGAGCCTGAGTCTAACCCTCACCCTAAGAGCCTGAGTCTAACCCTAACCCTAAGAGCCTGAGTCTAACCCTAACCCTAAGAGCCTGAGTCTAACCCTAACCCTAAGAGCCTGAGTCTAACCCTCACCCTAAGAGCCTGAGTCTAACCCTCACCCTAAGAGCCTGAGTCTAACCCTCACCCTAAGAGCCTGAGTCTAACCCTAACCCGAAGAGCCTGAGTCTAACCCTCACCCTAAGAGCCTGAGTCTAACCCTAACCCTATAAGCCTGAGTCTAACCCTAACCCTAAGAGCCTGAGTCTAACCCTAACCCTAAGAGCCTAAGTCTAACCCTCACCCTAAGAGCCTGAGTCTAACCCTAACCCTAAGAGCCTGAGTCTAACCCTCACCCTAAGAGCCTGAGTCTAACCCTAACCCTAAGAGCCTGAGTCTAACCCTCACCCTAAGAGCCTGAGTCTAACCCAAACCCTAAGAGCCTGAGTCGAACCCTAACCCTAAGAGCCTGAGTCTAACCCTAACCCTAAGAGCCTGAGTCTAACCCTCACCCTAAGAGCCTGAGTCTAACCCTCACCCTAAGAGCCTGAGTCTAACCCTCACCCTAAGAGCCTGAGTCTAACCCTAACCCTAAGAGCCTGAGTCTAACCCTAACCCTAAGAGCCTGAGTCTAACCCTAACCCTAAGAGCCTGAGTCTAACCCTCACCCTAAGAGCCTGAGTCTAACCCTCACCCTAAGAGCCTGAGTCTAACCCTAACCCGAAGAGCCTGAGTCTAACCCTAACCCGAAGAGCCTGAGTCTAACCCTCACCCTAAGAGCCTGAGTCTAACCCTAACCCTATAAGCCTGAGTCTAACCCTAACCCTAAGAGCCTGAGTCTAACCCTAACCCTAAGAGCCTAAGTCTAACCCTCACCCTAAGAGCCTGAGTCTAACCCTAACCCTAAGAGCCTGAGTCTAACCCTCACCCTAAGAGCCTGAGTCTAACCGTCACCCTAAGAGCCTGAGTCTAACCCTCACCATAAGAGCATGAGTCTAACCCTAACCCTAAGAGCCTGAGTCGAACCCTCACCCTAAGAGCCTGAATCGAACCCTCACCCTAAGAGCCTGAGTCGAACCCTCACCCTAAGAGCCTGAGTCTAACCCTCACCCTAAGAGCCTGAGTCTAACCCTAACCCTAAGAGCCTGAGTCTAACCCTAACCCTAAGAGCCTGAGTCTAACCCTAACCCTAAGAGCCTGAGTCTAACCCTAACCCTAAGAGCCTGAGTCTAACCCTAACCCTAAGAGCCTGAGTCTAACCCTAACCCTAAGAGCCTGAGTCTAACCCTCACCCTAAGAGCCTGAGTCTAACCCTAACCCTAAGAGCCTGAGTCTAACCCTAACCCTAAGAGCCTGAGTCTAACCCTCACCCTAAGAGCCTGAGTCTAACCCTAACCCTAAGAGCCTGAGTCTAACCCTAACCCTAAGAGCCTGAGTCTAACCCTCACCCTAAGAGCCTGAGTCTAACCCTAACCCTAAGAGCCTGAGTCTAACCCTCACCCTAAGAGCCTGAGTCTAACCCTCACCCTAAGAGCCTGAATCGAACCCTAACCCTAAGAGCCTGAGTCGAACCCTCACCCTAAGAGCCTGAGTCTAACCCTAACCCTAAGAGCCTGAGTCTAACCCTCACCCTAAGAGCCTGAGTCTAAGCCTAACCCTAAGAGCCTGAGTCTAACCCTCACCCTAAGAGCCTGAGTCTAACCCTCACCCTAAGAGCCTGAGTCTAACCCTCACCCTAAGAGCCTGACTCTAACCCTCACCCTAAGAGCCTGAGTCTAACCCTCACCCTAAGAGCCTGAGTCTAACCCTAACCCTAAGAGCCTGAGTCTAACCCTAACCCGAAGAGCCTGAGTCTAACCCTCACCCTAAGAGCCTGAGTCTAACCCTAACCCTATAAGCCTGAGTCTAACCCTAACCCTAAGAGCCTGAGTCTAACCCTAACCCTAAGAGCCTAAGTCTAACTTTCACCCTAAGAGCCTGAGTCTAACCCTAACCCTAAGAGCCTGAGTCTAACCCTCACCCTAAGAGCCTGAGTCTAACCCTAACCCTAAGAGCCTGAGTCTAACCCTAACCCTAAGAGCCTGAGTCTAACCCTCACCCTAAGAGCCTGAATCGAACCCTAACCCTAAGAGCCTGAGTCGAACACTAACCCTAAGAGCCTGAGTCTAACCCTAACCCTAAGAGCCTGAGTCTAACCCTCACCCTAAGAGCCTGAGTCTAACCCTCACCCTAAGAGCCTGAGTCTAACCCTAAGCCTAAGAGCCTGAGTCTAACCCTAACCCTAAGAGCCTGAGTCTAACCCTAACCCTAAGAGCCTGAGTCTAACCCTCACCCTAAGAGCCTGAGTCTAACCCTCACCCTAAGAGCCTGAGTCTAACCCTCACCCTAAGAGCCTGAGTCTAACCCTAACCCTATGAGCCTGAGTCTAACCCTAACCCTAAGAGCCTGAGTCTAACCCTAACCCTAAGAGCCTGAGTCTAACCCTCACCCTAAGAGCCTGAGTCTAACCCTAACCCTAAGAGCCTGAGTCTAACCCTAACCCTAAGAGCCTAAGTCTAACCCTCACCCTAAGAGCCTGAGTCTAACCCTAACCCTAAGAGCCTGAGTCTAACCCTAACCCTAAGAGCCTGAGTCTAACCCTAACCCGAAGAGCCTGAGTCTAACCCTCACCATAAGAGCATGAGTCTAACCCTAACCCTAAGAGCCTGAGTCGAACCCTCACCCTACGAGCCTGAATCGAACCCTCACCCTAAGAGCCTGAGTCGAACCCTAACCCTAAGAGCCTGAGTCTAACCCTCACCCTAAGAGCCTGAGTCTAACCCTAACCCTAAGAGCCTGAGTCTAACCCTAACCCTAAGAGCCTGAGTCTAACCCTAACCCTAAGAGCCTGAGTCTAACCCTAACCCTAAGAGCCTGAGTCTAACCCTCACCCTAAGAGCCTGAGTCTAACCCTAACCCTAAGAGCCTGAGTCTAACCCTAACCCTAAGAGCCTGAGTCTAACCCTAACCCTAAGAGCCTGAGTCTAACCCTAACCCTAAGAGCCTGAGTCTAACCCTAACCCTAAGAGCCTGAGTCTAACCCTCACCCTAAGAGCCTGAGTCTAACCCTAACCCTAAGAGCCTGAGTCTAACCCTAACCCTAAGAGCCTGAGTCTAACCCTAACCCTAAGAGCCTGAGTCTAACCCTAACCCTAAGAGCCTGAGTCTAACCCTCACCCTAAGAGCCTGAGTCTAACCCTCACCCTAAGAGCCTGAGTCTAACCCTAACCCTAAGAGCCTGAGTCTAACCCTCACCCTAAGAGCCTGAGTCTAACCCTAACCCTAAGAGCCTGAGTCTAACCCTAACCCTACGAGCCTGAGTCTAACCCTAACCCGAAGAGCCTGAGTCTAACCCTAACCCTAAGAGCCTGAGTCTAACCCTAACCCTAAGAGCCTGAGTCTAACCCTAACCCTAAGAGCCTGAGTCTAACCCTCACCCTAAGAGCCTGAGTCTAACCCTAACCCTAAGAGCCTGAGTCTAACCCTAACCCGAAGAGCCTGAGTCTAACCCTCACCCTAAGAGCCTGAGTCTAACCCTAACCCTACGAGCCTGAGTCTAACCCTCACCCTAAAGAGCCTGAATCGAACCCTAACCCTAAGAGCCTGAGTCGAACCCTCACCCTAAGAGCCTGAGTCTAACCCTAACCCTAAGAGCCTGAGTCTAACCCTAACCCTAAGAGCCTGAGTCTAACCCTCACCCTAAGAGCCTGAGTCTAACCCTCACCCTAAGAGCCTGAGTCTAACCCTAACCCTAAGAGCCTGAGTCTAACCCTAACCCTAAGAGCCTGAGTCTAACCCTCACCCTAAGAGCCTGAGTCTAACCCTCACCCTAAGAGCCTGAGTCTAACCCTAACCCTAAGAGCCTGAGTCTAACCCTAACCCTAAGAGCCTGAGTCTAACCCTAACCCTAAGAGCCTGAGTCTAACCCTAACCCTAAGAGCCTGAGTCTAACCCTAACCCTAAGAGCCTGAGTCTAACCCTAACCCTAAGAGCCTGAGTCTAACCCTAAGCCTAAGAGCCTGAGTCTAACTTTAAGCCTAAGAGCCTGAGTCTACCTTTAAGCCTAAGAGCCTGAGTCTAACCCTAACCCTAAGAGCCTGAGTCTAACCCTAACCCTAAGAGCCTGAGTCTAACCCTTACTCTAAGAGCCTGAGTCTAACCCTAAGCCTAAGAGCCTGAGTCTAACCCTAACCCTAAGAGCCTGAGTCTAACCCTAACCCTAAGAGCCTGAGTATAACCCTCACCCTAAGAGCCTGAGTCTAACCCTAAGCCTAAGAGCCTGAGTCTAACCCTAACCCGAAGAGCCTGAGTCTAACCCTAACCCTAAGAGCCTGAGTCTAACCCTCACCCTAAGAGCCTGAGTCTAACCCTAACCCTAAGAGCCTGAGTCTAACCCTCACCCTAAGAGCCTGAGTCTAACCCTAACCCTAAGAGCCTGAGTCTAACCCTAACCCTAAGAGCCTGAGTCTAACCCTAACCCTAAGAGCCTGAGTCTAACCCTCACCCTAAGAGCCTGAGTCTAACCCTCACCCTAAGAGCCTGAGTCTAACTCTAAGCCTAAGAGCCTGAGTCTAACTTTAAGCCTAAGAGCCTGAGTCTAACCCTAACCCTAAGAGCCTGAGTCTAACCCTCACCCTAAGAGCCTGAGTCTAACCCTAACCCTAAGAGCCTGAGTCTAACCCTAACCCGAAGAGCCTGAGTCTAACCCTCACCCTAAGAGCCTGAGTCTAACCCTAACCCTAAGAGCCTGAGTCTAACCCTCACCCTAAGAGCCTGAGTCTAACCTTAACCCTAAGAGTCTGAATCGAACCCTAACCCTAAGAGCCTGAGTCGAACCCTAACCCTAAGAGCCTGAGTCTAACCCTCACCCTAAGAGCCTGAGTCTAACCCTCACCCTAAGAGCCTGAGTCTAACCCTAACCCTAAGAGCCTGAGTCTAACCCTAACCCTAAGAGCCTGAGTCTAACCCTAACCCTAAGAGCCTGAGTCTAACCCTAACCCGAAGAGCCTGAGTCTAACCCTAACCCTAAGAGCCTGAGTCTAACCCTCACCCTAAGAGCCTGAGTCTAACCCTAACCCTAAGAGCCTGAGTCTAACCCTAAGCCTAAGAGCCTGAGTCTAACCCTAACCCTAAGAGCCTGAGTCTAACCCTAACCCTAAGAGCCTGAGTCTAACCCTCACCCTAAGAGCCTGAGTCTAACTTTAGGCCTAAGAGCCTGAGTCTAACCCTAACCCTAAGAGCCTGAGTCTAACCCTAACCCTAAGAGTCTGAGTCTAACCCTCACCCTAAGAGCCTGAAGTCTAACCCTAAGCCTAAGAGCCTGAGTCTAACCCTAACCCTAAGAGCCTGAGTATAACCCTCACCCTAAGAGCCTGAGTCTAACCCTAAGCCTAAGAGCCTGAGTCTAACCCTAACCCGAAGAGCCTGAGTCTAACCCTAACCCTAAGAGCCTGAGTCTAACCCTAACCCTAAGAGCCTGAGTCTAACCCTCACCCTAAGAGCCTGAGTCTAACCCTAACCCTAAGAGCCTGAGTCTAACCCTAACCCTAAGAGCCTGAGTCTAACCCTAACCCTAAGAGCCTGAGTCTAACCCTCACCCTAAGAGCCTGAGTCTAACCCTAACCCTAAGAGCCTGAGTCTAACCCTAACCCTAAGAGCCTGAGTCTAACCCTCACCCTAAGAGCCTGAGTCTAACCCTAACCCGAAGAGCCTGAGTCTAACCCTCACCCTAAGAGCCTGAGTCTAACCCTAACCCTAAGAGCCTGAGTCTAACCCTAACCCTAAGAGCCTGAGTCTAACCCTAACCCTAAGAGCCTGAGTCTAACCCTAAGCCTAAGAGCCTGAGTCTAACCCTAACCCTAAGAGCCTGAGTCTAACCCTAACCCTAAGAGCCTGAGTCTAACCCTAAGCCTAAGAGCCTGAGTCTAACCCTAAGCCTAAGAGCCTGAGTCTAACCCTAAGCCTAAGAGCCTGAGTCTAACCCTCACCCTAAGAGCCTGAGTCTAACCCTCACCCTAAGAGCATGAGTCTAACCCTAACCCTAAGAGCCTGAGTCTAACCCTAACCCTAAGAGCCTGAGTCTAACCCTCACCCTAAGAGCCTGAGTCTAACCCTAACCCTAAGAGCCTGAGTCTAACCCTCACCCTAAGAGCCTGAGTCTAACCCTCACCCTAAGAGCCTGAATCGAACCCTAACCCTAAGAGCCTGAGTCGAACCCGAACCCTAAGAGCCTGAGTATAACCCTCACCCTAAGAGCCTGAGTCTAACCCTAACCCTAAGAGCCTGAGTCTAACCCTCACCCTAAGAGCCTGAATCGAACCCTCACCCTAAGAGCCTGAGTCTAACCCTCACCCTAAGAGCCTGAGTCTAACCCTAACCCTAAGAGCCTGAGTCTAACCCTAACCCTAAGAGCCTGAGTCTAACCCTCACCCTAAGAGCCTGAGTCTAACCCTCACCCTAAGAGCCTGAGTCTAACCCTCACCCTAAGAGCCTGAGTCTAACCCTAACCCTAAGAGCCTGAGTCTAACCCTAACCCTAAGAGCCTGAGTCTAACCCTAACCCTAAGAGCCTGAGTCTAACCCTAACCCTAAGAGCCTGAGTCTAACCCTAAGCCTAAGAGCCTGAGTCTAACTTTAAGCCTAAGAGCCTGAGTCTAACTTTAAGCCTAAGAGCCTGAGTCTAACCCTAACCCTAAGAGCCTGAGTCTAACCCTTACTCTAAGAGCCTGAGTCTAACCCTAACCCTACGAGCCTGAGTCTAACCCTAACCCTAAGAGCCTGAGTCTAACCCTAACCCTAAGAGCCTGAGTATAACCCTCACCCTAAGAGCCTGAGTCTAACCCTAAGCCTAAGAGCCTGAGTCTAACCCTAACCCGAAGAGCCTGAGTCTAACCCTAACCCTAAGAGCCTGAGTCTAACCCTAACCCTAAGAGCCTGAGTCTAACCCTAACCCTAAGAGCCTGAGTCTAACCCTCACCCTAAGAGCCTGAGTCTAACCCTAACCCTAAGAGCCTGAGTCTAACCCTAACCCTAAGAGCCTGAGTCTAACCCTCACCCTAAGAGCCTGAGTCTAACCCTCACCCTAAGAGCCTGAGTCTAACCCTCACCCTAAGAGCCTGAGTCTAACCCTCACCCTAAGAGCCTGAATCGAACCCTAACCCTAAGAGCCTGAGTCTAACCCTCACCCTAAGAGCCTGAGTCTAACCCTCACCCTAAGAGTCTGAATCGAACCCTAACCCTAAGAGCCTGAGTCGAACCCTAACCCTAAGAGCCTGAGTCTAACCCTAACCCTAAGAGCCTGAGTCTAACCCTAACCCGAAGAGCCTGAGTCTAACCCTCACCCTAAGAGCCTGAGTCTAACCCTCACCCTAAGAGCCTGAATCGAACCCTAACCCTAAGAGCCTGAGTCGAACCCTAACCCTAAGAGCCTGAGTCTAACCCTAACCCTAAGAGCCTGAGTCTAACCCTAACCCTAAGAGCCTGAGTCTAACCCTCACCCTAAGAGCCTGAGTCTAACCCTCACCCTAAGAGCCTGAGTCTAACCCTCACCCTAAGAGCCTGAGTCTAACCCTAACCCTAAGAGCCTGAGTCTAACCCTCACCCTAAGAGCCTGAGTCTAACCCTCACCCTAAGAGCCTGAGTCTAACCCTAACCCTAAGAGCCTGAGTCTAACCCTAACCCTATAAGCCTGAGTCTAACCCTAACCCTAAGAGCCTGAGTCTAACCCTAACCCTAAGAGCCTGAGTCTAACCCTAACCCGAAGAGCCTGAGTCTAACCCTCACCCTAAGAGCCTGAGTCTAACCCTAACCCTATAAGCCTGAGTCTAACCCTAACCCTAAGAGCCTGAGTCTAACCCTAACCCTAAGAGCCTAAGTCTAACCCTCACCCTAAGAGCCTGAGTCTAACCCTAACCCTAAGAGCCTGAGTCTAACCCTAACCCTAAGAGCCTGAGTCTAACCCTAACCCGAAGAGCCTGAGTCTAACCCTCACCATAAGAGCATGAGTCTAACCCTAACCCTAAGAGCCTGAGTCGAACCCTAACCCTAAGAGCCTGAGTCGAACCCTCACCCTACGAGCCTGAATCGAACCCTCACCCTAAGAGCCTGAGTCTAACCCTAACCCTAAGAGCCTGAGTCTAACCCTCACCCTAAGAGCCTGAGTCTAACCCTAACCCTAAGAGCCTGAGTCTAACCCTCACCCTAAGAGCCTGAGTCTAACCCTAACCCTAAGAGCCTGAGTCTAACCCTAACCCTAAGAGCCTGAGTCTAACCCTCACCCTAAGAGCCTGAGTCTAACCCTAACCCTAAGAGCCTGAGTCTAACCCTAACCCTAAGAGCCTGAGTCTAACCCTAACCCTAAGAGCCTGAGTCTAACCCTAACCCTAAGAGCCTGAGTCTAACCCTAACCCTAAGAGCCTGAGTCTAACCCTCACCCTAAGAGCCTGAGTCTAACCCTAACCCTAAGAGCCTGAGTCTAACCCTCACCCTAAGAGCCTGAGTCTAACCCTAACCCTAAGAGCCTGAGTCTAACCCTAACCCTAAGAGCCTGAGTCTAACCCTCACCCTAAGAGCCTGAGTTAACCCTAACCCTAAGAGCCTGAGTCTAACCCTAACCCTAAGAGCCTGAGTCTAACCCTCACCCTAAGAGCCTGAGTCTAACCCTAACCCTAAGAGCCTGAGTCTAACCCTAACCCTAAGAGCCTGAGTCTAACCCTAACCCTACGAGCCTGAGTCTAACCCTAACCCTAAGAGCCTGAGTCTAACCCTAAGCCTAAGAGCCTGAGTCTAACTTTAAGCCTAAGAGCCTGAGTCTAACCCTCACCCTAAGAGCCTGAGTCTAACCCTAACCCTACGAGCCTGAGTCTAACCCTAACCCTAAGAGCCTGAGTCTAACCCTCACCCTAAGAGCCTGAGTCTAACCCTAACCCTAAGAGCCTGAGTCTAACCCTAACCCGAAGAGCCTGAGTCTAACCCTCACCCTAAGAGCCTGAGTCTAACCCTAACCCTAAGAGCCTGAGTCTAACCCTCACCCTAAGAGCCTGAGTCTAACCCTCACCCTAAGAGTCTGAATCGAACCCTAACCCTAAGAGCCTGAGTCGAACCCTAACCCTAAGAGCCTGAGTCTAACCCTAACCCTAAGAGCCTGAGTCTAACCCTAACCCTAAGAGTCTGAGTCTAACCCTAACCCTAAGAGCCTGAGTCTAACCCTAACCCTAAGAGCCTGAGTCTAACCCTCACCCTAAGAGCCTGAGTCTAACCCTCACCCTAAGAGCCTGAGTCTAACCCTAACCCGAAGAGCCTGAGTCTAACCCTAACCCTAAAGAGCCTGAGTCTAACCCTAACCCTAAGAGCCTGAGTCTAACCCTAACCCTAAGAGCCTGAGTCTAACCCTCACCCTAAGAGCCTGAGTCTAACCCTAACCCGAAGAGCCTGAGTCTAACCCTAACCCTAAGAGCCTGAGTCTAACCCTAACCCTAAGAGCCTGAGTCTAACCCTAACCCTAAGAGCCTGAGTCTAACCCTCACCCTAAGAGCCTGAGTCTAACCCTAACCCTAAGAGCCTGAGTCTAACCCTAACCCTAAGAGCCTGAGTCTAACCCTAACCCGAAGAGCCTGAGTCTAACCCTCACCCTAAGAGCCTGAGTCTAACCCTAACCCTAAAGAGCCTGAGTCTAACCCTAACCCTAAGAGCCTGAGTCTAACCCTAACCCTAAGAGCCTGAGTCTAACCCTAACCCTAAGAGCCTGAGTCTAACCCTAACCCTAAGAGCCTGAGTCTAACCCTAACCCGAAGAGCCTGAGTCTAACCCTCACCCTAAGAGCCTGAGTCTAACCCTAACCCTAAGAGCCTGAGTCTAACCCTCACCCTAAGAGCCTGAGTCTAACCCTCACCCTAAGAGTCTGAATCGAACCCTAACCCTAAGAGCCTGAGTCGAACCCTAACCCTAAGAGCCTGAGTCTAACCCTAACCCTAAGAGCCTGAGTCTAACCCTCACCCTAAGAGCCTGAGTCTAACCCTCACCCTAAGAGCCTGAATCGAACCCTAACCCTAAGAGCCTGAGTCGAACCCTCACCCTAAGAGCCTGAGTCTAACCCTCACCCTAAGAGCCTGAGTCTAACCCTCACCCTAAGAGCCTGAGTCTAACCCTAACCCTAAGAGCCTGAGTCTAACCCTCACCCTAAGAGCCTGAGTCTAACCCTCACCCTAAGAGCCTGAGTCTAACCCTAACCCTAAGAGCCTGAGTCTAACCCTAACCCGAAGAGCCTGAGTCTAACCCTCACCCTAAGAGCCTGAGTCTAACCCTAACCCTATAAGCCTGAGTCTAACCCTAACCCTAAGAGCCTGAGTCTAACCCTAACCCTAAGAGCCTAAGTCTAACCCTCACCCTAAGAGCCTGAGTCTAACCCTCACCCTAAGAGCCTGAGTCTAACCCTAACCCTAAGAGCCTGAGTCTAACCCTCACCCTAAGAGCCTGAGTCTAACCCTAACCCTAAGAGCCTGAGTCTAACCCTCACCTTAAGAGCCTGAGTCTAACCCTAACCCTAAGAGCCTGAGTCTAACCCTCACCCTAAGAGCCTGAGTCTAACCCTAACCCTAAGAGCCTGAGTCTAACCCTAACCCTAAGAGCCTGAGTCTAACCCTAACCCTAAGAGCCTGAGTCTAACCCTAACCCTAAGAGCCTGAGTCTAACCCTAACCCTAAGAGCCTGAGTCTAACCCTCACCCTAAGAGCCTGAGTCTAACCCTAACCCTAAGAGCCTGAGTCTAACCCTCACCCTAAGAGCCTGAGTCTAACCCTAACCCTAAGAGCCTGAGTCTAACCCTAACCCTAAGAGCCTGAGTCTAACCCTCACCCTAAGAGCCTGAGTCTAACCCTAACCCTAAGAGCCTGAGTCTAACCCTAACCCTAAGAGCCTGAGTCTAACCCTCACCCTAAGAGCCTGAGTCTAACCCTAACCCTAAGAGCCTGAGTCTAACCCTAACCCTACGAGCCTGAGTCTAACCCTAACCCGAAGAGCCTGAGTCTAACCCTAACCCTAAGAGCCTGAGTCTAACCCTAACCCTAAGAGCCTGAGTCTAACCCTAACCCTAAGAGCCTGAGTCTAACCCTCACCCTAAGAGCCTAAGTCTAACCCTCACCCTAAGAGCCTGAGTCTAACCCTAACCCTAAGAGCCTGAGTCTAACCCTAACCCTAAGAGCCTGAGTCTAACCCTAACCCGAAGAGCCTGAGTCTAACCCTCACCATAAGAGCATGAGTCTAACCCTAACCCTAAGAGCCTGAGTCGAACCCTCACCCTACGAGCCTGAATCGAACCCTAACCCTAAGAGCCTGAGTCTAACCCTAACCCGAAGAGCCTGAGTCTAACCCTAACCCTAAGAGCCTGAGTCTAACCCTCACCCTAAGAGCCTGAGTCTAACCCTAACCCTAAGAGCCTGAGTCTAACCCTCACCCTAAGAGCCTGAGTCTAACCCTAACCCTAAGAGCCTGAGTCTAACCCTCACCCTAAGAGCCTGAGTCTAACCCTAACCCTAAGAGCCTGAGTCTAACCCTCACCCTAAGAGCCTGAGTCTAACCCTAACCCTAAGAGCCTGAGTCTAACCCTAACCCTAAGAGCCTGAGTCTAACCCTAACCCTAAGAGCCTGAGTCTAACCCTCACCCTAAGAGCCTGAGTCTAACCCTAACCCTAAGAGCCTGAGTCTAACCCTCACCCTAAGAGCCTGAGTCTAACCCTAACCCTAAGAGCCTGAGTCTAACCCTCACCCTAAGAGCCTGAGTCTAACCCTAACCCTAAGAGCCTGAGTCTAACCCTAACCCTAAGAGCCTGAGTCTAACCCTCACCCTAAGAGCCTGAGTCTAACCCTAACCCTAAGAGCCTGAGTCTAACCCTCACCCTAAGAGCCTGAGTCTAACCCTAACCCTAAGAGCCTGAGTCTAACCCTCACCCTAAGAGCCTGAGTCTAACCCTAACCCTAAGAGCCTGAGTCTAACCCTAACCCTAAGAGCCTGAGTCTAACCCTAACCCTAAGAGTCTGAGTCTAACCCTCACCCTAAGAGCCTGAATTCTAACCCTAACCCTAAGAGCCTGAGTCTAACCCTAACCCTAAGAGCCTGAGTCTAACCCTAACCCTAAGAGCCTGAGTCTAACCCTCACCCTAAGAGCCTGAGTCTAACCCTAACCCTAAGAGCCTGAGTCTAACCCTAACCCTAAGAGCCTGAGTCTAACCCTAACCCTAAGAGCCTGAGTCTAACCCTCACCCTAAGAGCCTGAGTCTAACACTCACCCTAAGAGCCTGAGTCTAACTCTAAGCCTAAGAGCCTGAGTCTAACTTTAAGCCTAAGAGCCTGAGTCTATCTTTAAGCCTAAGAGCCTGAGTCTAACCCTAACCCTAAGAGCCTGAGTCTAACCCTAACCCTAAGAGCCTGAGTCTAACCCTAACCCTAAGAGCCTGAGTCTAACCCTCACCCTAAGAGCCTGAGTCTAACCCTAACCCTAAGAGCCTGAGTCTAACCCTCACCCTAAGAGCCTGAGTCTAACCCTCACCCTAAGAGTCTGAATCGAACCCTAACCCTAAGAGCCTGAGTCGAACCCTAACCCTAAGAGCCTGAGTCTAACCCTAACCCGAAGAGCCTGAGTCTAACCCTAACCCGAAGAGCCTGAGTCTAACCCTCACCCTAAGAGCCTGAGTCTAACCCTCACCCTAAGAGCCTGAATCGAACCCTAACCCTAAGAGCCTGAGTCGAACCCTAACCCTAAGAGCCTGAGTCTAACCCTAACCCGAAGAGCCTGAGTCTAACCCTCACCATAAGAGCATGAGTCTAACCCTAACCCTAAGAGCCTGAGTCGAACCCTAACCCTAAGAGCCTGAGTCGAACCCTCACCCTACGAGCCTGAATCGAACCCTCACCCTAAGAGCCTGAGTCTAACCCTAACCCTAAGAGCCTGAGTCTAACCCTAACCCGAAGAGCCTGAGTCTAACCCTCACCATAAGAGCATGAGTCTAACCCTAACCCTAAGAGCCTGAGTCGAACCCTAACCCTAAGAGCCTGAGTCGAACCCTCACCCTACGAGCCTGAATCGAACCCTCACCCTAAGAGCCTGAGTCTAACCCTAACCCTAAGAGCCTGAGTCTAACCCTAACCCGAAGAGCCTGAGTCTAACCCTCACCCTAAGAGCCTGAGTCTAACCCTAACCCTATAAGCCTGAGTCTAACCCTAACCCTAAGAGCCTGAGTCTAACCCTAACCCTAAGAGCCTAAGTCTAACCCTCACCCTAAGAGCCTGAGTCTAACCCTAACCCTAAGAGCCTGAGTCTAACCCTAACCCTAAGAGCCTGAGTCTAACCCTAACCCGAAGAGCCTGAGTCTAACCCTCACCATAAGAGCATGAGTCTAACCCTAACCCTAAGAGCCTGAGTCGAACCCTCACCCTACGAGCCTGAATCGAACCCTCACCCTAAGAGCCTGAGTCTAACCCTAACCCTAAGAGCCTGAGTCTAACCCTAACCCGAAGAGCCTGAGTCTAACCCTCACCCTAAGAGCCTGAGTCTAACCCTAACCCTATAAGCCTGAGTCTAACCCTAACCCTAAGAGCCTGAGTCTAACCCTAACCCTAAGAGCCTAAGTCTAACCCTCACCCTAAGAGCCTGAGTCTAACCCTAACCCTAAGAGCCTGAGTCTAACCCTAACCCTAAGAGCCTGAGTCTAACCCTAACCCGAAGAGCCTGAGTCTAACCCTCACCATAAGAGCATGAGTCTAACCCTAACCCTAAGAGCCTGAGTCGAACCCTAACCCTAAGAGCCTGAGTCGAACCCTCACCCTACGAGCCTGAATCGAACCCTCACCCTAAGAGCCTGAGTCTAACCCTAACCCTAAGAGCCTGAGTCTAACCCTCACCCTAAGAGCCTGAGTCTAACCCTAACCCTAAGAGCCTGAGTCTAACCCTCACCCTAAGAGCCTGAGTCTAACCCTAACCCTAAGAGCCTGAGTCTAACCCTAACCCTAAGAGCCTGAGTCTAACCCTAACCCTAAGAGCCTGAGTCTAACCCTAACCCTAAGAGCCTGAGTCTAACCCTAACCCTAAGAGCCTGAGTCTAACCCTAACCCTAAGAGCCTGAGTCTAACCCTCACCCTAAGAGCCTGAGTCTAACCCTAACCCTAAGAGCCTGAGTCTAACCCTCACCCTAAGAGCCTGAGTCTAACCCTAACCCTAAGAGCCTGAGTCTAACCCTAACCCTAAGAGCCTGAGTCTAACCCTCACCCTAAGAGCCTGAGTCTAACCCTCACCCTAAGAGCCTGAGTCTAACCCTAACCCTAAGAGCCTGAGTCTAACCCTAACCCTAAAGAGCCTGAGTCTAACCCTAACCCTAAGAGCCTGAGTCTAACCCTAACCCTAAGAGCCTGAGTCTAACCCTCACCCTAAGAGCCTGAGTCTAACCCTAACCCGAAGAGCCTGAGTCTAACCCTAACCCTAAGAGCCTGAGTCTAACCCTAACCCTAAGAGCCTGAGTCTAACCCTAACCCTAAGAGCCTAAGTCTAACCCTCACCCTAAGAGCCTGAGTCTAACCCTAACCCTAAGAGCCTGAGTCTAACCCTAACCCTAAGAGCCTGAGTCTAACCCTAACCCGAAGAGCCTGAGTCTAACCCTCACCATAAGAGCATGAGTCTAACCCTAACCCTAAGAGCCTGAGTCGAACCCTAACCCTAAGAGCCTGAGTCGAACCCTCACCCTACGAGCCTGAATCGAACCCTCACCCTAAGAGCCTGAGTCTAACCCTAACCCTAAGAGCCTGAGTCTAACCCTAACCCGAAGAGCCTGAGTCTAACCCTCACCCTAAGAGCCTGAGTCTAACCCTAACCCTATAAGCCTGAGTCTAACCCTAACCCTAAGAGCCTGAGTCTAACCCTAACCCTAAGAGCCTAAGTCTAACCCTCACCCTAAGAGCCTGAGTCTAACCCTAACCCTAAGAGCCTGAGTCTAACCCTAACCCTAAGAGCCTGAGTCTAACCCTAACCCGAAGAGCCTGAGTCTAACCCTCACCATAAGAGCATGAGTCTAACCCTAACCCTAAGAGCCTGAGTCGAACCCTAACCCTAAGAGCCTGAGTCGAACCCTCACCCTACGAGCCTGAATCGAACCCTCACCCTAAGAGCCTGAGTCTAACCCTAACCCTAAGAGCCTGAGTCTAACCCTCACCCTAAGAGCCTGAGTCTAACCCTAACCCTAAGAGCCTGAGTCTAACCCTCACCCTAAGAGCCTGAGTCTAACCCTAACCCTAAGAGCCTGAGTCTAACCCTAACCCTAAGAGCCTGAGTCTAACCCTAACCCTAAGAGCCTGAGTCTAACCCTAACCCTAAGAGCCTGAGTCTAACCCTAACCCTAAGAGCCTGAGTCTAACCCTAACCCTAAGAGCCTGAGTCTAACCCTCACCCTAAGAGCCTGAGTCTAACCCTAACCCTAAGAGCCTGAGTCTAACCCTCACCCTAAGAGCCTGAGTCTAACCCTAACCCTAAGAGCCTGAGTCTAACCCTAACCCTAAGAGCCTGAGTCTAACCCTCACCCTAAGAGCCTGAGTTAACCCTAACCCTAAGAGCCTGAGTCTAACCCTAACCCTAAGAGCCTGAGTCTAACCCTCACCCTAAGAGCCTGAGTCTAACCCTAACCCTAAGAGCCTGAGTCTAACCCTAACCCTAAGAGCCTGAGTCTAACCCTAACCCTACGAGCCTGAGTCTAACCCTAACCCTAAGAGCCTGAGTCTAACCCTAACCCTAAGAGCCTGAGTCTAACCCTAACCCTAAGAGCCTGAGTCTAACCCTCACCCTAAGAGCCTGAGTCTAACCCTAACCCTACGAGCCTGAGTCTAACCCTAACCCTAAGAGCCTGAGTCTAACCCTCACCCTAAGAGCCTGAGTCTAACCCTAACCCTAAGAGCCTGAGTCTAACCCTAACCCGAAGAGCCTGAGTCTAACCCTCACCCTAAGAGCCTGAGTCTAACCCTAACCCTAAGAGCCTGAGTCTAACCCTCACCCTAAGAGCCTGAGTCTAACCCTCACCCTAAGAGTCTGAATCGAACCCTAACCCTAAGAGCCTGAGTCGAACCCTAACCCTAAGAGCCTGAGTCTAACCCTAACCCTAAGAGCCTGAGTCTAACCCTAACCCTAAGAGTCTGAGTCTAACCCTAACCCTAAGAGCCTGAGTCTAACCCTAACCCTAAGAGCCTGAGTCTAACCCTCACCCTAAGAGCCTGAGTCTAACCCTCACCCTAAGAGCCTGAGTCTAACCCTAACCCTAAGAGCCTGAGTCTAACCCTAACCCTAAAGAGCCTGAGTCTAACCCTAACCCTAAGAGCCTGAGTCTAACCCTAACCCTAAGAGCCTGAGTCTAACCCTCACCCTAAGAGCCTGAGTCTAACCCTAACCCGAAGAGCCTGAGTCTAACCCTAACCCTAAGAGCCTGAGTCTAACCCTAACCCTAAGAGCCTGAGTCTAACCCTAACCCTAAGAGCCTGAGTCTAACCCTCACCCTAAGAGCCTGAGTCTAACCCTAACCCTAAGAGCCTGAGTCTAACCCTAACCCTAAGAGCCTGAGTCTAACCCTAACCCGAAGAGCCTGAGTCTAACCCTCACCCTAAGAGCCTGAGTCTAACCCTAACCCTAAAGAGCCTGAGTCTAACCCTAACCCTAAGAGCCTGAGTCTAACCCTAACCCTAAGAGCCTGAGTCTAACCCTCACCCTAAGAGCCTGAGTCTAACCCTCACCCTAAGAGCCTGAGTCTAACCCTCACCCTAAGAGCCTGAGTCTAACCCTAACCCTAAGAGCCTGAGTCTAACCCTCACCCTAAGAGCCTGAGTCTAACCCTCACCCTAAGAGCCTGAGTCTAACCCTAACCCTAAGAGCCTGAGTCTAACCCTAACCCGAAGAGCCTGAGTCTAACCCTAACCCTAAGAGCCTGAGTCTAACCCTCACCCTAAGAGCCTGAGTCTAACCCTAACCCTAAGAGCCTGAGTCTAACCCTAACCCTAAGAGCCTGAGTCTAACCCTAACCCTACGAGCCTGAGTCTAACCCTAACCCTAAGAGCCTGAGTCTAACCCTAACCCTAAGAGCCTGAGTCTAACCCTAACCCTAAGAGCCTGAGTCTAACCCTCACCCTAAGAGCCTGAGTCTAACCCTAACCCTACGAGCCTGAGTCTAACCCTAACCCTAAGAGCCTGAGTCTAACCCTCACCCTAAGAGCCTGAGTCTAACCCTAACCCTAAGAGCCTGAGTCTAACCCTAACCCGAAGAGCCTGAGTCTAACCCTCACCCTAAGAGCCTGAGTCTAACCCTAACCCTAAGAGCCTGAGTCTAACCCTCACCCTAAGAGCCTGAGTCTAACCCTCACCCTAAGAGTCTGAATCGAACCCTAACCCTAAGAGCCTGAGTCGAACCCTAACCCTAAGAGCCTGAGTCTAACCCTAACCCTAAGAGCCTGAGTCTAACCCTAACCCTAAGAGTCTGAGTCTAACCCTAACCCTAAGAGCCTGAGTCTAACCCTAACCCTAAGAGCCTGAGTCTAACCCTCACCCTAAGAGCCTGAGTCTAACCCTCACCCTAAGAGCCTGAGTCTAACCCTAACCCTAAGAGCCTGAGTCTAACCCTAACCCTAAAGAGCCTGAGTCTAACCCTAACCCTAAGAGCCTGAGTCTAACCCTAACCCTAAGAGCCTGAGTCTAACCCTCACCCTAAGAGCCTGAGTCTAACCCTAACCCGAAGAGCCTGAGTCTAACCCTAACCCTAAGAGCCTGAGTCTAACCCTAACCCTAAGAGCCTGAGTCTAACCCTAACCCTAAGAGCCTGAGTCTAACCCTCACCCTAAGAGCCTGAGTCTAACCCTAACCCTAAGAGCCTGAGTCTAACCCTAACCCTAAGAGCCTGAGTCTAACCCTAACCCGAAGAGCCTGAGTCTAACCCTCACCCTAAGAGCCTGAGTCTAACCCTAACCCTAAAGAGCCTGAGTCTAACCCTAACCCTAAGAGCCTGAGTCTAACCCTAACCCTAAGAGCCTGAGTCTAACCCTAACCCTAAGAGCCTGAGTCTAACCCTAACCCTAAGAGCCTGAGTCTAACCCTAACCCGAAGAGCCTGAGTCTAACCCTCACCCTAAGAGCCTGAGTCTAACCCTAACCCTAAGAGCCTGAGTCTAACCCTCACCCTAAGAGCCTGAGTCTAACCCTCACCCTAAGAGTCTGAATCGAACCCTAACCCTAAGAGCCTGAGTCGAACCCTAACCCTAAGAGCCTGAGTCTAACCCTAACCCTAAGAGCCTGAGTCTAACCCTCACCCTAAGAGCCTGAGTCTAACCCTCACCCTAAGAGCCTGAATCGAACCCTAACCCTAAGAGCCTGAGTCGAACCCTCACCCTAAGAGCCTGAGTCTAACCCTCACCCTAAGAGCCTGAGTCTAACCCTAACCCTAAGAGCCTGAGTCTAACCCTCACCCTAAGAGCCTGAGTCTAACCCTCACCCTAAGAGCCTGAGTCTAACCCTCACCCTAAGAGCCTGAGTCTAACCCTAACCCTAAGAGCCTGAGTCTAACCCTCACCCTAAGAGCCTGAGTCTAACCCTCACCCTAAGAGCCTGAGTCTAACCCTAACCCTAAGAGCCTGAGTCTAACCCTAACCCGAAGAGCCTGAGTCTAACCCTCACCCTAAGAGCCTGAGTCTAACCCTAACCCTAAAGAGCCTGAGTCTAACCCTAACCCTAAGAGCCTGAGTCTAACCCTAACCCTAAGAGCCTAAGTCTAACCCTCACCCTAAGAGCCTGAGTCTAACCCTCACCCTAAGAGCCTGAGTCTAACCCTAACCCTAAGAGCCTGAGTCTAACCCTCACCCTAAGAGCCTGAGTCTAACCCTAACCCTAAGAGCCTGAGTCTAACCCTCACCCTAAGAGCCTGAGTCTAACCCTAACCCTAAGAGCCTGAGTCTAACCCTCACCCTAAGAGCCTGAGTCTAACCCTAACCCTAAGAGCCTGAGTCTAACCCTAACCCTAAGAGCCTGAGTCTAACCCTAACCCTAAGAGCCTGAGTCTAACCCTAACCCTAAGAGCCTGAGTCTAACCCTCACCCTAAGAGCCTGAGTCTAACCCTAACCCTAAGAGCCTGAGTCTAACCCTCACCCTAAGAGCCTGAGTCTAACCCTAACCCTAAGAGCCTGAGTCTAACCCTAACCCTAAGAGCCTGAGTCTAACCCTCACCCTAAGAGCCTGAGTCTAACCCTAACCCTAAGAGCCTGAGTCTAACCCTAACCCTAAGAGCCTGAGTCTAACCCTCACCCTAAGAGCCTGAGTCTAACCCTAACCCTAAGAGCCTGAGTCTAACCCTAACCCTACGAGCCTGAGTCTAACCCTAACCCGAAGAGCCTGAGTCTAACCCTAACCCTAAGAGCCTGAGTCTAACCCTAACCCTAAGAGCCTGAGTCTAACCCTAACCCTAAGAGCCTGAGTCTAACCCTCACCCTAAGAGCCTAAGTCTAACCCTAACCCTAAGAGCCTGAGTCTAACCCTAACCCTAAGAGCCTGAGTCTAACCCTAACCCTAAGAGCCTGAGTCTAACCCTAACCCGAAGAGCCTGAGTCTAACCCTCACCATAAGAGCATGAGTCTAACCCTAACCCTAAGAGCCTGAGTCGAACCCTCACCCTACGAGCCTGAATCGAACCCTAACCCTAAGAGCCTGAGTCTAACCCTAACCCGAAGAGCCTGAGTCTAACCCTAACCCTAAGAGCCTGAGTCTAACCCTCACCCTAAGAGCCTGAGTCTAACCCTAACCCTAAGAGCCTGAGTCTAACCCTCACCCTAAGAGCCTGAGTCTAACCCTAACCCTAAGAGCCTGAGTCTAACCCTCACCCTAAGAGCCTGAGTCTAACCCTAACCCTAAGAGCCTGAGTCTAACCCTAACCCTAAGAGCCTGAGTCTAACCCTAACCCTAAGAGCCTGAGTCTAACCCTAACCCTAAGAGCCTGAGTCTAACCCTAACCCTAAGAGCCTGAGTCTAACCCTCACCCTAAGAGCCTGAGTCTAACCCTAACCCTAAGAGCCTGAGTCTAACCCTCACCCTAAGAGCCTGAGTCTAACCCTAACCCTAAGAGCCTGAGTCTAACCCTAACCCTAAGAGCCTGAGTCTAACCCTCACCCTAAGAGCCTGAGTCTAACCCTAACCCTAAGAGCCTGAGTCTAACCCTAACCCTAAGAGCCTGAGTCTAACCCTCACCCTAAGAGCCTGAGTCTAACCCTAACCCTAAGAGCCTGAGTCTAACCCTAACCCTACGAGCCTGAGTCTAACCCTAACCCGAAGAGCCTGAGTCTAACCCTAACCCTAAGAGCCTGAGTCTAACCCTAACCCTAAGAGCCTGAGTCTAACCCTCACCCTAAGAGCCTGAGTCTAACCCTAACCCTACGAGCCTGAGTCTAACCCTAACCCTAAGAGCCTGAGTCTAACCCTCACCCTAAGAGCCTGAGTCTAACCCTAACCCTAAGAGCCTGAGTCTAACCCTAACCCGAAGAGCCTGAGTCTAACCCTCACCCTAAGAGCCTGAGTCTAACCCTAACCCTAAGAGCCTGAGTCTAACCCTCACCCTAAGAGCCTGAGTCTAACCCTCACCCTAAGAGTCTGAATCGAACCCTAACCCTAAGAGCCTGAGTCGAACCCTAACCCTAAGAGCCTGAGTCTAACCCTAACCCTAAGAGCCTGAGTCTAACCCTAACCCTAAGAGTCTGAGTCTAACCCTAACCCTAAGAGCCTGAGTCTAACCCTAACCCTAAGAGCCTGAGTCTAACCCTCACCCTAAGAGCCTGAGTCTAACCCTCACCCTAAGAGCCTGAGTCTAACCCTAACCCTAAGAGCCTGAGTCTAACCCTAACCCTAAAGAGCCTGAGTCTAACCCTAACCCTAAGAGCCTGAGTCTAACCCTAACCCTAAGAGCCTGAGTCTAACCCTAACCCTAAGAGCCTGAGTCTAACCCTAACCCTAAGAGCCTGAGTATAACCCTAACCCTAAGAGCCTGAGTCTAACCCTAACCCTAAGAGCCTGAGTCTAACCCTCACCCTAAGAGCCTGAGTCTAACCCTAACCCTAAGAGCCTCAATCGAACCCTAACCCTAAGAGCCTGAGTCGAACCCTAACCCTAAGAGCCTGAGTCGAACCCTAACCCTAAGAGCCTGAGTCTAACCCTAACCCTAAGAGCCTGAGTCTAACCCTCACCCTAAGAGCCTGAGTCTAACCCTCACCCTAAGAGCCTGAGTCTAACCCTCACCCTAAGAGCCTGAGTCTAACCCTAACCCTAAGAGCCTGAGTCTAACCCTCACCCTAAGAGCCTGAGTCTAACCCTCACCCTAAGAGCCTGAGTCTAACCCTAACCCTAAGAGCCTGAGTCTAACCCTAACCCTAAGAGCCTGAGTCTAACCCTAACCCTAAGAGCCTGAGTCTAACCCTAACCCTATAAGCCTGAGTCTAACCCTAACCCTAAGAGCCTGAGTCTAACCCTAACCCTAAGAGCCTGAGTCTAACCCTCACCCTAAGAGCCTGAGTCTAACCCTCACCCTAAGAGCCTGAATCGAACCCTAACCCTAAGAGCCTGAGTCTAACCCTAAGAGCCTGAGTCTAACCCTAACCCTAAGAGCCTGAGTCTAACCCTAACCCTATAAGCCTGAGTCTAACCCTAACCCTAAGAGCCTGAGTCTAACCCTAACCCGAAGAGCCTGAGTCTAACCCTAACCCTAAGAGCCTGAGTCTAACCCTCACCCTAAGAGCCTGAGTCTAACCCTAACCCTAAGAGCCTGAGTCTAACCCTAACCCTAAGAGCCTAAGTCTAACCCTCACCCTAAGAGCCTGAGTCTAACCCTAACCCGAAGAGCCTGAGTCTAACCCTAACCCTAAGAGCCTGAGTCTAACCCTCACCCTAAGAGCCTGAGTCTAACCCTAACCCTAAGAGCCTGAGTCTAACCCTCACCCTAAGAGCCTGAGTCTAACCCTAACCCTAAAGAGCCTGAGTCTAACCCTAACCCTAAGAGCCTGAGTCTAACCCTCACCCTAAGAGCCTGAGTCTAACCCTAACCCTAAGAGCCTGAGTCTAACCCTAAGCCTAAGAGCCTGAGTCTAACCCTAAGCCTAAGAGCCTGAGTCTAACCCTCACCCTAAGAGCCTGAGTCTAACCCTCACCCTAAGAGCATGAGTCTAACCCTAACCCTAAGAGCCTGAGTCTAACCCTCACCCTAAGAGCCTGAGTCTAACCCTCACCCTAAGAGCCTGAGTCTAACCCTAACCCTAAGAGCCTGAGTCTAACCCTCACCCTAAGAGCCTGAGTCTAACCCTCACCCTAAGACCCTGAGTCTAACCCTAACCCTAAGAGCCTAAGTCTAACCCTAACCCTAAGAGCCTGAGTCTAACCCTCACCCTAAGAGCCTGAGTCTAACCCTCACCCTAAGAGCCTGAGTCTAACCCTCACCCTAAGAGCCTGAATCGAACCCTAACCCTAAGAGCCTGAGTCTAACCCTAAGAGCCTGAGTCTAACCCTCACCCTAAGAGCCTGAGTCTAACCCTAACCCTATAAGCCTGAGTCTAACCCTAACCCTAAGAGCCTGAGTCTAACCCTAACCCTAAGAGCCTGAGTCTAACCCTCACCCTAAGAGCCTGAGTCTAACCCTCACCCTAAGAGCCTGAATCGAACCCTAACCCTAAGAGCCTGAGTCTAACCCTCACCCTACGAGCCTGAATCGAACCCTAACCCTAAGAGCCTGAGTCGAACCCTAACCCTAAGAGCCTGAGTCTAACCCTAACCCTAAGAGCCTGAGTCTAACCCTCACCCTAAGAGCCTGAGTCTAACCCTAACCCTAAGAGCCTGATTCTAACCCTCACCCTAAGAGCCTGAGTCTAACCCTCACCCTAAGAGCCTGAGTCTAACCCTCACCCTAAGAGCCTGAGTCTAACCCTAACCCTAAGAGCCTGAGTCTAACCCTAACCCTAAGAGCCTAAGTCTAACCCTCACCCTAAGAGCCTGAGTCTAACCCTAACCCGAAGAGCCTGAGTCTAACCCTAACCCTAAGAGCCTGAGTCTAACCCTCACCCTAAGAGCCTGAGTCTAACCCTAACCCTAAGAGCCTGAGTCTAACCCTCACCCTAAGAGCCTGAGTCTAACCCTAACCCTAAAGAGCCTGAGTCTAACCCTAACCCTAAGAGCCTGAGTCTAACCCTCACCCTAAGAGCCTGAGTCTAACCCTAACCCTAAGAGCCTGAGTCTAACCCTAAGCCTAAGAGCCTGAGTCTAACCCTAAGCCTAAGAGCCTGAGTCTAACCCTCACCCTAAGAGCCTGAGTCTAACCCTCACCCTAAGAGCATGAGTCTAACCCTAACCCTAAGAGCCTGAGTCTAACCCTCACCCTAAGAGCCTGAGTCTAACCCTCACCCTAAGAGCCTGAGTCTAACCCTAACCCTAAGAGCCTGAGTCTAACCCTCACCCTAAGAGCCTGAGTCTAACCCTCACCCTAAGACCCTGAGTCTAACCCTAACCCTAAGAGCCTAAGTCTAACCCTAACCCTAAGAGCCTGAGTCTAACCCTCACCCTAAGAGCCTGAGTCTAACCCTCACCCTAAGAGCCTGAGTCTAACCCTCACCCTAAGAGCCTGAATCGAACCCTAACCCTAAGAGCCTGAGTCTAACCCTAAGAGCCTGAGTCTAACCCTCACCCTAAGAGCCTGAGTCTAACCCTAACCCTATAAGCCTGAGTCTAACCCTAACCCTAAGAGCCTGAGTCTAACCCTAACCCTAAGAGCCTGAGTCTAACCCTCACCCTAAGAGCCTGAGTCTAACCCTCACCCTAAGAGCCTGAATCGAACCCTAACCCTAAGAGCCTGAGTCTAACCCTCACCCTACGAGCCTGAATCGAACCCTAACCCTAAGAGCCTGAGTCGAACCCTAACCCTAAGAGCCTGAGTCTAACCCTCACCCTAAGAGCCTGAGTCTAACCCTAACCCTAAGAGCCTGAGTCTAACCCTCACCCTAAGAGCCTGAGTCTAACCCTAACCCTAAGAGCCTGAGTCTAACCCTAACCCTAAGAGCCTGAGTCTAACCCTAACCCTAAGAGCCTGAGTCTAACCCTAACCCTAAGAGCCTGAGTCTAACCCTCACCCTAAGAGCCTGAGTCTAACCCTCACCCTAAGAGCCTGAATCGAACCCTAACCCTAAGAGCCTGAGTCTAACCCTAAGAGCCTGAGTCTAACCCTCACCCTAAGAGCCTGAGTCTAACCCTAACCCTATAAGCCTGAGTCTAACCCTAAGCCTAAGAGCCTGAGTCTAACCCTCACCCTAAGAGCCTGAGTCTAACCCTCACCCTAAGAGCATGAGTCTAACCCTAAGCCTAAGAGCCTGAGTCTAACCCTAAGCCTAAGAGCCTGAGTCTAACCCTCACCCTAAGAGCCTGAGTCTAACCCTCACCCTAAGAGCATGAGTCTAACCCTAACCCTAAGAGCCTGAGTCTAACCCTCACCCTAAGAGCCTGAGTCTAACCCTCACCCTAAGAGCCTGAGTCTAACCCTAACCCTAAGAGCCTGAGTCTAACCCTAACCCTAAGAGCCTGAGTCTAACCCTCACCCTAAGAGCCTGAGTCTAACCCTAACCCTAAGAGCCTGAGTCTAACCCTAACCCTAAGAGCCTGAGTCTAACCCTAACCCTACGAGCCTGAGTCTAACCCTAACCCTAAGAGCCTGAGTCGAACCCTAACCCTAAGAGCCTGAGTCTAACCCTCACCCTAAGACCCTGAGTCTAACCCTAACCCTAAGAGCCTAAGTCTAACCCTAACCCTAAGAGCCTGAGTCTAACCCTCACCCTAAGAGCCTGAGTCTAACCCTCACCCTAAGAGCCTGAGTCTAACCCTCACCCTAAGAGCCTGAATCGAACCCTAACCCTAAGAGCCTGAGTCTAACCCTAAGAGCCTGAGTCTAACCCTCACCCTAAGAGCCTGAGTCTAACCCTAACCCTATAAGCCTGAGTCTAACCCTAACCCTAAGAGCCTGAGTCTAACCCTAACCCGAAGAGCCTGAGTCTAACCCTAACCCTAAGAGCCTGAGTCTAACCCTAACCCGAAGAGCCTGAGTCTAACCCTCACCCTAAGAGCCTGAGTCTAACCCTAAGCCTAAGAGCCTGAGTCTAACCCTCACCCTAAGAGCCTGAGTCTAACCCTCACCCTAAGAGCCTGAGTCTAACCCTCACCCTAAGAGCCTGAGTCTAACCCTAACCCTAAGAGCCTGAGTCTAACCCTAACCCTAAGAGCCTGAGTCTAACCCTCACCCTAAGAGCCTGAGTCTAACCCTAACCCTAAGAGCCTGAGTCTAACCCTCACCCTAAGAGCCTGAGTCTAACCCTAACCCTAAGAGCCTGAGTCTAACCCTCACCCTAAGAGCCTGAGTCTAACCCTCACCCTAAGAGCCTGAGTCTAACCCTAACCCTAAGAGCCTGAGTCTAACCCTAAGAGCCTGAGTCTAACCCTAACCCTAAGAGCCTGAGTCTAACCCTCACCCTAAGAGCCTGAGTCTAACCCTAACCCTAAGAGCCTGAGTCTAACCCTAACCCTAAGAGCCTGAGTCTAACCCTCACCCTAAGAGCCTGAGTCTAACCCTCACCCTAAGAGCCTGAGTCTAACCCTCACCCTAAGAGCCTGAGTCTAACCCTCACCCTAAGAGCCTGAGTCTAACCCTCACCCTAAGAGCCTGAGTCTAACCCTAACCCGAAGAGCCTGAGTCTAACCCTCACCCTAAGAGCCTGAGTCTAACCCTAACCCTAAGAGCCTGAGTCGAACCCTAACCCTAAGAGCCTGAGTCGAACCCTCACCCTACGAGCCTGAATCGAACCCTCACCCTAAGAGCCTGAGTCTAACCCTAACCCTAAGAGCCTGAGTCTAACCCTCACCCTAAGAGCCTGAGTCTAACCCTAACCCTAAGAGCCTGAGTCTAACCCTCACCCTAAGAGCCTGAGTCTAACCCTCACCCTAAGAGCCTGAGTCTAACCCTAACCCTAAGAGCCTGAGTCTAACCCTCACCCTAAGAGCCTGAGTCTAACCCTCACCCTAAGAGCCTGAGTCTAACCCTCACCCTAAGACCCTGAGTCTAACCCTAACCCTAAGAGCCTAAGTCTAACCCTAACCCTAAGAGCCTGAGTCTAACCCTAACCCTAAGAGCCTGAGTCTAACCCTCACCCTAAGAGCCTGAGTCTAACCCTCACCCTAAGAGCCTGAATCGAACCCTAACCCTAAGAGCCTGAGTCTAACCCTAAGAGCCTGAGTCTAACCCTCACCCTAAGAGCCTGAGTCTAACCCTAACCCTATAAGCCTGAGTCTAACCCTAACCCTAAGAGCCTGAGTCTAACCCTAACCCTAAGAGCCTGAGTCTAACCCTCACCCTAAGAGCCTGAGTCTAACCCTAACCCTAAGAGTCTGAGTCTAACCCTAACCCTAAGAGCCTGAGTCTAACCCTAACCCTAAGAGCCTGAGTCTAACCCTCACCCTAAGAGCCTGAGTCTAACCCTCACCCTAAGAGCCTGAGTCTAACCCTAACCCTAAGAGCCTGAGTCTAACCCTAACCCTAAAGAGCCTGAGTCTAACCCTAACCCTAAGAGCCTGAGTCTAACCCTAACCCTAAGAGCCTGAGTCTAACCCTCACCCTAAGAGCCTGAGTCTAACCCTAACCCGAAGAGCCTGAGTCTAACCCTAACCCTAAGAGCCTGAGTCTAACCCTAACCCTAAGAGCCTGAGTCGAACCCTAACCCTAAGAGCCTGAGTCTAACCCTAACCCTAAGAGCCTGAGTCTAACCCTAACCCTAAGAGTCTGAGTCTAACCCTAACCCTAAGAGCCTGAGTCTAACCCTAACCCTAAGAGCCTGAGTCTAACCCTCACCCTAAGAGCCTGAGTCTAACCCTCACCCTAAGAGCCTGAGTCTAACCCTAACCCTAAGAGCCTGAGTCTAACCCTAACCCTAAAGAGCCTGAGTCTAACCCTAACCCTAAGAGCCTGAGTCTAACCCTAACCCTAAGAGCCTGAGTCTAACCCTCACCCTAAGAGCCTGAGTCTAACCCTAACCCGAAGAGCCTGAGTCTAACCCTAACCCTAAGAGCCTGAGTCTAACCCTAACCCTAAGAGCCTGAGTCTAACCCTAACCCTAAGAGCCTGAGTCTAACCCTCACCCTAAGAGCCTGAGTCTAACCCTAACCCTAAGAGCCTGAGTCTAACCCTAACCCTAAGAGCCTGAGTCTAACCCTAACCCGAAGAGCCTGAGTCTAACCCTCACCCTAAGAGCCTGAGTCTAACCCTAACCCTAAAGAGCCTGAGTCTAACCCTAACCCTAAGAGCCTGAGTCTAACCCTAACCCTAAGAGCCTGAGTCTAACCCTAACCCTAAGAGCCTGAGTCTAACCCTAACCCTAAGAGCCTGAGTCTAACCCTAACCCGAAGAGCCTGAGTCTAACCCTCACCCTAAGAGCCTGAGTCTAACCCTAACCCTAAGAGCCTGAGTCTAACCCTCACCCTAAGAGCCTGAGTCTAACCCTCACCCTAAGAGTCTGAATCGAACCCTAACCCTAAGAGCCTGAGTCGAACCCTAACCCTAAGAGCCTGAGTCTAACCCTAACCCTAAGAGCCTGAGTCTAACCCTCACCCTAAGAGCCTGAGTCTAACCCTCACCCTAAGAGCCTGAATCGAACCCTAACCCTAAGAGCCTGAGTCGAACCCTCACCCTAAGAGCCTGAGTCTAACCCTCACCCTAAGAGCCTGAGTCTAACCCTAACCCTAAGAGCCTGAGTCTAACCCTCACCCTAAGAGCCTGAGTCTAACCCTCACCCTAAGAGCCTGAGTCTAACCCTCACCCTAAGAGCCTGAGTCTAACCCTAACCCTAAGAGCCTGAGTCTAACCCTCACCCTAAGAGCCTGAGTCTAACCCTCACCCTAAGAGCCTGAGTCTAACCCTAACCCTAAGAGCCTGAGTCTAACCCTAACCCGAAGAGCCTGAGTCTAACCCTCACCCTAAGAGCCTGAGTCTAACCCTAACCCTAAAGAGCCTGAGTCTAACCCTAACCCTAAGAGCCTGAGTCTAACCCTAACCCTAAGAGCCTAAGTCTAACCCTCACCCTAAGAGCCTGAGTCTAACCCTCACCCTAAGAGCCTGAGTCTAACCCTAACCCTAAGAGCCTGAGTCTAACCCTCACCCTAAGAGCCTGAGTCTAACCCTAACCCTAAGAGCCTGAGTCTAACCCTCACCCTAAGAGCCTGAGTCTAACCCTAACCCTAAGAGCCTGAGTCTAACCCTCACCCTAAGAGCCTGAGTCTAACCCTAACCCTAAGAGCCTGAGTCTAACCCTAACCCTAAGAGCCTGAGTCTAACCCTAACCCTAAGAGCCTGAGTCTAACCCTAACCCTAAGAGCCTGAGTCTAACCCTAACCCTAAGAGCCTGAGTCTAACCCTCACCCTAAGAGCCTGAGTCTAACCCTAACCCTAAGAGCCTGAGTCTAACCCTCACCCTAAGAGCCTGAGTCTAACCCTAACCCTAAGAGCCTGAGTCTAACCCTAACCCTAAGAGCCTGAGTCTAACCCTCACCCTAAGAGCCTGAGTCTAACCCTAACCCTAAGAGCCTGAGTCTAACCCTAACCCTAAGAGCCTGAGTCTAACCCTCACCCTAAGAGCCTGAGTCTAACCCTAACCCTAAGAGCCTGAGTCTAACCCTAACCCTACGAGCCTGAGTCTAACCCTAACCCGAAGAGCCTGAGTCTAACCCTAACCCTAAGAGCCTGAGTCTAACCCTAACCCTAAGAGCCTGAGTCTAACCCTAACCCTAAGAGCCTGAGTCTAACCCTCACCCTAAGAGCCTAAGTCTAACCCTAACCCTAAGAGCCTGAGTCTAACCCTAACCCTAAGAGCCTGAGTCTAACCCTAACCCTAAGAGCCTGAGTCTAACCCTAACCCTAAGAGCCTGAGTCTAACCCTCACCCTAAGAGCCTGAGTCTAACCCTAACCCGAAGAGCCTGAGTCTAACCCTAACCCTAAGAGCCTGAGTCTAACCCTAACCCTAAGAGCCTGAGTCTAACCCTAACCCTAAGAGCCTGAGTCTAACCCTCACCCTAAGAGCCTGAGTCTAACCCTAACCCTAAGAGCCTGAGTCTAACCCTAACCCTAAGAGCCTGAGTCTAACCCTAACCCGAAGAGCCTGAGTCTAACCCTCACCCTAAGAGCCTGAGTCTAACCCTAACCCTAAAGAGCCTGAGTCTAACCCTAACCCTAAGAGCCTGAGTCTAACCCTAACCCTAAGAGCCTGAGTCTAACCCTAACCCTAAGAGCCTGAGTCTAACCCTAACCCTAAGAGCCTGAGTCTAACCCTAACCCGAAGAGCCTGAGTCTAACCCTCACCCTAAGAGCCTGAGTCTAACCCTAACCCTAAGAGCCTGAGTCTAACCCTCACCCTAAGAGCCTGAGTCTAACCCTCACCCTAAGAGTCTGAATCGAACCCTAACCCTAAGAGCCTGAGTCGAACCCTAACCCTAAGAGCCTGAGTCTAACCCTAACCCTAAGAGCCTGAGTCTAACCCTCACCCTAAGAGCCTGAGTCTAACCCTCACCCTAAGAGCCTGAATCGAACCCTAACCCTAAGAGCCTGAGTCGAACCCTCACCCTAAGAGCCTGAGTCTAACCCTCACCCTAAGAGCCTGAGTCTAACCCTAACCCTAAGAGCCTGAGTCTAACCCTCACCCTAAGAGCCTGAGTCTAACCCTCACCCTAAGAGCCTGAGTCTAACCCTCACCCTAAGAGCCTGAGTCTAACCCTAACCCTAAGAGCCTGAGTCTAACCCTCACCCTAAGAGCCTGAGTCTAACCCTCACCCTAAGAGCCTGAGTCTAACCCTAACCCTAAGAGCCTGAGTCTAACCCTAACCCGAAGAGCCTGAGTCTAACCCTCACCCTAAGAGCCTGAGTCTAACCCTAACCCTAAAGAGCCTGAGTCTAACCCTAACCCTAAGAGCCTGAGTCTAACCCTAACCCTAAGAGCCTAAGTCTAACCCTCACCCTAAGAGCCTGAGTCTAACCCTCACCCTAAGAGCCTGAGTCTAACCCTAACCCTAAGAGCCTGAGTCTAACCCTCACCCTAAGAGCCTGAGTCTAACCCTAACCCTAAGAGCCTGAGTCTAACCCTCACCCTAAGAGCCTGAGTCTAACCCTAACCCTAAGAGCCTGAGTCTAACCCTCACCCTAAGAGCCTGAGTCTAACCCTAACCCTAAGAGCCTGAGTCTAACCCTAACCCTAAGAGCCTGAGTCTAACCCTAACCCTAAGAGCCTGAGTCTAACCCTAACCCTAAGAGCCTGAGTCTAACCCTAACCCTAAGAGCCTGAGTCTAACCCTCACCCTAAGAGCCTGAGTCTAACCCTAACCCTAAGAGCCTGAGTCTAACCCTCACCCTAAGAGCCTGAGTCTAACCCTAACCCTAAGAGCCTGAGTCTAACCCTAACCCTAAGAGCCTGAGTCTAACCCTCACCCTAAGAGCCTGAGTCTAACCCTAACCCTAAGAGCCTGAGTCTAACCCTAACCCTAAGAGCCTGAGTCTAACCCTCACCCTAAGAGCCTGAGTCTAACCCTAACCCTAAGAGCCTGAGTCTAACCCTAACCCTACGAGCCTGAGTCTAACCCTAACCCGAAGAGCCTGAGTCTAACCCTAACCCTAAGAGCCTGAGTCTAACCCTAACCCTAAGAGCCTGAGTCTAACCCTAACCCTAAGAGCCTGAGTCTAACCCTCACCCTAAGAGCCTAAGTCTAACCCTAACCCTAAGAGCCTGAGTCTAACCCTAACCCTAAGAGCCTGAGTCTAACCCTAACCCTAAGAGCCTGAGTCTAACCCTAACCCGAAGAGCCTGAGTCTAACCCTCACCATAAGAGCATGAGTCTAACCCTAACCCTAAGAGCCTGAGTCGAACCCTCACCCTACGAGCCTGAATCGAACCCTAACCCTAAGAGCCTGAGTCTAACCCTAACCCGAAGAGCCTGAGTCTAACCCTAACCCTAAGAGCCTGAGTCTAACCCTCACCCTAAGAGCCTGAGTCTAACCCTAACCCTAAGAGCCTGAGTCTAACCCTCACCCTAAGAGCCTGAGTCTAACCCTAACCCTAAGAGCCTGAGTCTAACCCTCACCCTAAGAGCCTGAGTCTAACCCTAACCCTAAGAGCCTGAGTCTAACCCTAACCCTAAGAGCCTGAGTCTAACCCTAACCCTAAGAGCCTGAGTCTAACCCTAACCCTAAGAGCCTGAGTCTAACCCTAACCCTAAGAGCCTGAGTCTAACCCTCACCCTAAGAGCCTGAGTCTAACCCTAACCCTAAGAGCCTGAGTCTAACCCTCACCCTAAGAGCCTGAGTCTAACCCTAACCCTAAGAGCCTGAGTCTAACCCTAACCCTAAGAGCCTGAGTCTAACCCTCACCCTAAGAGCCTGAGTCTAACCCTAACCCTAAGAGCCTGAGTCTAACCCTAACCCTAAGAGCCTGAGTCTAACCCTCACCCTAAGAGCCTGAGTCTAACCCTAACCCTAAGAGCCTGAGTCTAACCCTAACCCTACGAGCCTGAGTCTAACCCTAACCCGAAGAGCCTGAGTCTAACCCTAACCCTAAGAGCCTGAGTCTAACCCTAACCCTAAGAGCCTGAGTCTAACCCTCACCCTAAGAGCCTGAGTCTAACCCTAACCCTACGAGCCTGAGTCTAACCCTAACCCTAAGAGCCTGAGTCTAACCCTCACCCTAAGAGCCTGAGTCTAACCCTAACCCTAAGAGCCTGAGTCTAACCCTAACCCGAAGAGCCTGAGTCTAACCCTCACCCTAAGAGCCTGAGTCTAACCCTAACCCTAAGAGCCTGAGTCTAACCCTCACCCTAAGAGCCTGAGTCTAACCCTCACCCTAAGAGTCTGAATCGAACCCTAACCCTAAGAGCCTGAGTCGAACCCTAACCCTAAGAGCCTGAGTCTAACCCTAACCCTAAGAGCCTGAGTCTAACCCTAACCCTAAGAGTCTGAGTCTAACCCTAACCCTAAGAGCCTGAGTCTAACCCTAACCCTAAGAGTCTGAGTCTAACCCTAACCCTAAGAGCCTGAGTCTAACCCTAACCCTAAGAGCCTGAGTCTAACCCTCACCCTAAGAGCCTGAGTCTAACCCTCACCCTAAGAGCCTGAGTCTAACCCTAACCCTAAGAGCCTGAGTCTAACCCTAACCCTAAAGAGCCTGAGTCTAACCCTAACCCTAAGAGCCTGAGTCTAACCCTAACCCTAAGAGCCTGAGTCTAACCCTAACCCTAAGAGCCTGAGTCTAACCCTAACCCTAAGAGCCTGAGTCTAACCCTAACCCTAAGAGCCTGAGTATAACCCTAACCCTAAGAGCCTGAGTCTAACCCTAACCCTAAGAGCCTGAGTCTAACCCTCACCCTAAGAGCCTGAGTCTAACCCTAACCCTAAGAGCCTCAATCGAACCCTAACCCTAAGAGCCTGAGTCGAACCCTAACCCTAAGAGCCTGAGTCGAACCCTAACCCTAAGAGCCTGAGTCTAACCCTAACCCTAAGAGCCTGAGTCTAACCCTCACCCTAAGAGCCTGAGTCTAACCCTCACCCTAAGAGCCTGAGTCTAACCCTCACCCTAAGAGCCTGAGTCTAACCCTAACCCTAAGAGCCTGAGTCTAACCCTCACCCTAAGAGCCTGAGTCTAACCCTCACCCTAAGAGCCTGAGTCTAACCCTAACCCTAAGAGCCTGAGTCTAACCCTAACCCTAAGAGCCTGAGTCTAACCCTAACCCTAAGAGCCTGAGTCTAACCCTAACCCTATAAGCCTGAGTCTAACCCTAACCCTAAGAGCCTGAGTCTAACCCTAACCCTAAGAGCCTGAGTCTAACCCTCACCCTAAGAGCCTGAGTCTAACCCTCACCCTAAGAGCCTGAATCGAACCCTAACCCTAAGAGCCTGAGTCTAACCCTAAGAGCCTGAGTCTAACCCTCACCCTAAGAGCCTGAGTCTAACCCTAACCCTATAAGCCTGAGTCTAACCCTAACCCTAAGAGCCTGAGTCGAACCCTCACCCTACGAGCCTGAATCGAACCCTAACCCTAAGAGCCTGAGTCTAACCCTAACCCTAAGAGCCTGAGTCTAACCCTCACCCTAAGAGCCTGAGTCTAACCCTAACCCTAAGAGCCTGATTCTAACCCTCACCCTAAGAGCCTGAGTCTAACCCTCACCCTAAGAGCCTGAGTCTAACCCTCACCCTAAGAGCCTGAGTCTAACCCTAACCCTAAGAGCCTGAGTCTAACCCTAACCCTAAGAGCCTAAGTCTAACCCTCACCCTAAGAGCCTGAGTCTAACCCTAACCCGAAGAGCCTGAGTCTAACCCTAACCCTAAGAGCCTGAGTCTAACCCTCACCCTAAGAGCCTGAGTCTAACCCTAACCCTAAGAGCCTGAGTCTAACCCTCACCCTAAGAGCCTGAGTCTAACCCTAACCCTAAAGAGCCTGAGTCTAACCCTAACCCTAAGAGCCTGAGTCTAACCCTCACCCTAAGAGCCTGAGTCTAACCCTAACCCTAAGAGCCTGAGTCTAACCCTAAGCCTAAGAGCCTGAGTCTAACCCTAAGCCTAAGAGCCTGAGTCTAACCCTCACCCTAAGAGCCTGAGTCTAACCCTCACCCTAAGAGCATGAGTCTAACCCTAACCCTAAGAGCCTGAGTCTAACCCTCACCCTAAGAGCCTGAGTCTAACCCTCACCCTAAGAGCCTGAGTCTAACCCTAACCCTAAGAGCCTGAGTCTAACCCTCACCCTAAGAGCCTGAGTCTAACCCTCACCCTAAGACCCTGAGTCTAACCCTAACCCTAAGAGCCTAAGTCTAACCCTAACCCTAAGAGCCTGAGTCTAACCCTAACCCTAAGAGCCTGAGTCTAACCCTCACCCTAAGAGCCTGAGTCTAACCCTCACCCTAAGAGCCTGAATCGAACCCTAACCCTAAGAGCCTGAGTCTAACCCTAAGAGCCTGAGTCTAACCCTCACCCTAAGAGCCTGAGTCTAACCCTAACCCTATAAGCCTGAGTCTAACCCTAACCCTAAGAGCCTGAGTCTAACCCTAACCCTAAGAGCCTGAGTCTAACCCTAACCCGAAGAGCCTGAGTCTAACCCTCACCCGAAGAGCCTGAATCGAACCCTAACCCTAAGAGCCTGAGTCTAACCCTCACCCTACGAGCCTGAATCGAACCCTAACCCTAAGAGCCTGAGTCGAACCCTAACCCTAAGAGCCTGAGTCTAACCCTCACCCTAAGAGCCTGAGTCTAACCCTAACCCTAAGAGCCTGAGTCTAACCCTCACCCTAAGAGCCTGAGTCTAACCCTAACCCTAAGAGCCTGAGTCTAACCCTAACCCTAAGAGCCTGAGTCTAACCCTAACCCTAAGAGCCTGAGTCTAACCCTAACCCTAAGAGCCTGAGTCTAACCCTCACCCTAAGAGCCTGAGTCTAACCCTCACCCTAAGAGCCTGAATCGAACCCTAACCCTAAGAGCCTGAGTCTAACCCTAAGAGCCTGAGTCTAACCCTCACCCTAAGAGCCTGAGTCTAACCCTAACCCTATAAGCCTGAGTCTAACCCTAAGCCTAAGAGCCTGAGTCTAACCCTCACCCTAAGAGCCTGAGTCTAACCCTCACCCTAAGAGCATGAGTCTAACCCTAAGCCTAAGAGCCTGAGTCTAACCCTAAGCCTAAGAGCCTGAGTCTAACCCTCACCCTAAGAGCCTGAGTCTAACCCTCACCCTAAGAGCATGAGTCTAACCCTAACCCTAAGAGCCTGAGTCTAACCCTCACCCTAAGAGCCTGAGTCTAACCCTCACCCTAAGAGCCTGAGTCTAACCCTAACCCTAAGAGCCTGAGTCTAACCCTAACCCTAAGAGCCTGAGTCTAACCCTCACCCTAAGAGCCTGAGTCTAACCCTAACCCTAAGAGCCTGAGTCTAACCCTAACCCTAAGAGCCTGAGTCTAACCCTAACCCTACGAGCCTGAGTCTAACCCTAACCCTAAGAGCCTGAGTCGAACCCTAACCCTAAGAGCCTGAGTCTAACCCTCACCCTAAGACCCTGAGTCTAACCCTAACCCTAAGAGCCTAAGTCTAACCCTAACCCTAAGAGCCTGAGTCTAACCCTCACCCTAAGAGCCTGAGTCTAACCCTCACCCTAAGAGCCTGAATCGAACCCTAACCCTAAGAGCCTGAGTCTAACCCTAAGAGCCTGAGTCTAACCCTCACCCTAAGAGCCTGAGTCTAACCCTAACCCTATAAGCCTGAGTCTAACCCTAACCCTAAGAGCCTGAGTCTAACCCTAACCCTAAGAGCCTGAGTCTAACCCTAACCCGAAGAGCCTGAGTCTAACCCTCACCCTAAGAGCCTGAGTCTAACCCTAAGCCTAAGAGCCTGAGTCTAACCCTCACCCTAAGAGCCTGAGTCTAACCCTCACCCTAAGAGCCTGAGTCTAACCCTCACCCTAAGAGCCTGAGTCTAACCCTAACCCTAAGAGCCTGAGTCTAACCCTAACCCTAAGAGCCTGAGTCTAACCCTCACCCTAAGAGCCTGAGTCTAACCCTAACCCTAAGAGCCTGAGTCTAACCCTCACCCTAAGAGCCTGAGTCTAACCCTAACCCTAAGAGCCTGAGTCTAACCCTCACCCTAAGAGCCTGAGTCTAACCCTCACCCTAAGAGCCTGAGTCTAACCCTAACCCTAAGAGCCTGAGTCTAACCCTAAGAGCCTGAGTCTAACCCTAACCCTAAGAGCCTGAGTCTAACCCTCACCCTAAGAGCCTGAGTCTAACCCTAACCCTAAGAGCCTGAGTCTAACCCTCACCCTAAGAGCCTGAGTCTAACCCTCACCCTAAGAGCCTGAGTCTAACCCTCACCCTAAGAGCCTGAGTCTAACCCTCACCCTAAGAGCCTGAGTCTAACCCTCACCCTAAGAGCCTGAGTCTAACCCTAACCCGAAGAGCCTGAGTCTAACCCTCACCCTAAGAGCCTGAGTCTAACCCTAACCCTAAGAGCCTGAGTCGAACCCTAACCCTAAGAGCCTGAGTCGAACCCTCACCCTACGAGCCTGAATCGAACCCTCACCCTAAGAGCCTGAGTCTAACCCTAACCCTAAGAGCCTAAGTCTAACCCTCACCCTAAGAGCCTGAGTCTAACCCTAACCCTAAGAGCCTGAGTCGAACCCTAACCCTAAGAGCCTGAGTCTAACCCTAACCCTAAGAGCCTGAGTCTAACCCTAACCCTAAGAGCCTAAGTCTAACCCTCACCCTAAGAGCCTGAGTCTAACCCTAACCCGAAGAGCCTGAGTCTAACCCTAACCCTAAGAGCCTGAGTCTAACCCTCACCCTAAGAGCCTGAGTCTAACCCTAACCCTAAGAGCCTGAGTCTAACCCTCACCCTAAGAGCCTGAGTCTAACCCTAACCCTAAAGAGCCTGAGTCTAACCCTAACCCTAAGAGCCTGAGTCTAACCCTCACCCTAAGAGCCTGAGTCTAACCCTAACCCTAAGAGCCTGAGTCTAACCCTAAGCCTAAGAGCCTGAGTCTAACCCTAAGCCTAAGAGCCTGAGTCTAACCCTCACCCTAAGAGCCTGAGTCTAACCCTCACCCTAAGAGCATGAGTCTAACCCTAACCCTAAGAGCCTGAGTCTAACCCTCACCCTAAGAGCCTGAGTCTAACCCTCACCCTAAGAGCCTGAGTCTAACCCTAACCCTAAGAGCCTGAGTCTAACCCTCACCCTAAGAGCCTGAGTCTAACCCTCACCCTAAGACCCTGAGTCTAACCCTAACCCTAAGAGCCTAAGTCTAACCCTAACCCTAAGAGCCTGAGTCTAACCCTAACCCTAAGAGCCTGAGTCTAACCCTCACCCTAAGAGCCTGAGTCTAACCCTCACCCTAAGAGCCTGAATCGAACCCTAACCCTAAGAGCCTGAGTCTAACCCTAAGAGCCTGAGTCTAACCCTCACCCTAAGAGCCTGAGTCTAACCCTAACCCTATAAGCCTGAGTCTAACCCTAACCCTAAGAGCCTGAGTCTAACCCTAACCCTAAGAGCCTGAGTCTAACCCTCACCCTAAGAGCCTGAGTCTAACCCTCACCCTAAGAGCCTGAATCGAACCCTAACCCTAAGAGCCTGAGTCTAACCCTCACCCTACGAGCCTGAATCGAACCCTAACCCTAAGAGCCTGAGTCGAACCCTAACCCTAAGAGCCTGAGTCTAACCCTCACCCTAAGAGCCTGAGTCTAACCCTAACCCTAAGAGCCTGAGTCTAACCCTCACCCTAAGAGCCTGAGTCTAACCCTAACCCTAAGAGCCTGAGTCTAACCCTAACCCTAAGAGCCTGAGTCTAACCCTAACCCTAAGAGCCTGAGTCTAACCCTAACCCTAAGAGCCTGAGTCTAACCCTCACCCTAAGAGCCTGAGTCTAACCCTCACCCTAAGAGCCTGAATCGAACCCTAACCCTAAGAGCCTGAGTCTAACCCTAAGAGCCTGAGTCTAACCCTCACCCTAAGAGCCTGAGTCTAACCCTAACCCTATAAGCCTGAGTCTAACCCTAAGCCTAAGAGCCTGAGTCTAACCCTCACCCTAAGAGCCTGAGTCTAACCCTCACCCTAAGAGCATGAGTCTAACCCTAAGCCTAAGAGCCTGAGTCTAACCCTAAGCCTAAGAGCCTGAGTCTAACCCTCACCCTAAGAGCCTGAGTCTAACCCTCACCCTAAGAGCATGAGTCTAACCCTAACCCTAAGAGCCTGAGTCTAACCCTCACCCTAAGAGCCTGAGTCTAACCCTCACCCTAAGAGCCTGAGTCTAACCCTAACCCTAAGAGCCTGAGTCTAACCCTAACCCTAAGAGCCTGAGTCTAACCCTCACCCTAAGAGCCTGAGTCTAACCCTAACCCTAAGAGCCTGAGTCTAACCCTAACCCTAAGAGCCTGAGTCTAACCCTAACCCTACGAGCCTGAGTCTAACCCTAACCCTAAGAGCCTGAGTCGAACCCTAACCCTAAGAGCCTGAGTCTAACCCTCACCCTAAGACCCTGAGTCTAACCCTAACCCTAAGAGCCTAAGTCTAACCCTAACCCTAAGAGCCTGAGTCTAACCCTCACCCTAAGAGCCTGAGTCTAACCCTCACCCTAAGAGCCTGAGTCTAACCCTCACCCTAAGAGCCTGAATCGAACCCTAACCCTAAGAGCCTGAGTCTAACCCTAAGAGCCTGAGTCTAACCCTCACCCTAAGAGCCTGAGTCTAACCCTAACCCTATAAGCCTGAGTCTAACCCTAACCCTAAGAGCCTGAGTCTAACCCTAACCCTAAGAGCCTGAGTCTAACCCTAACCCTAAGAGCCTGAGTCTAACCCTAACCCGAAGAGCCTGAGTCTAACCCTCACCCTAAGAGCCTGAGTCTAACCCTAAGCCTAAGAGCCTGAGTCTAACCCTCACCCTAAGAGCCTGAGTCTAACCCTCACCCTAAGAGCCTGAGTCTAACCCTCACCCTAAGAGCCTGAGTCTAACCCTAACCCTAAGAGCCTGAGTCTAACCCTAACCCTAAGAGCCTGAGTCTAACCCTCACCCTAAGAGCCTGAGTCTAACCCTAACCCTAAGAGCCTGAGTCTAACCCTCACCCTAAGAGCCTGAGTCTAACCCTAACCCTAAGAGCCTGAGTCTAACCCTCACCCTAAGAGCCTGAGTCTAACCCTCACCCTAAGAGCCTGAGTCTAACCCTAACCCTAAGAGCCTGAGTCTAACCCTAAGAGCCTGAGTCTAACCCTAACCCTAAGAGCCTGAGTCTAACCCTCACCCTAAGAGCCTGAGTCTAACCCTAACCCTAAGAGCCTGAGTCTAACCCTAACCCTAAGAGCCTGAGTCTAACCCTCACCCTAAGAGCCTGAGTCTAACCCTCACCCTAAGAGCCTGAGTCTAACCCTCACCCTAAGAGCCTGAGTCTAACCCTCACCCTAAGAGCCTGAGTCTAACCCTCACCCTAAGAGCCTGAGTCTAACCCTAACCCGAAGAGCCTGAGTCTAACCCTCACCCTAAGAGCCTGAGTCTAACCCTAACCCTAAGAGCCTGAGTCGAACCCTAACCCTAAGAGCCTGAGTCGAACCCTCACCCTACGAGCCTGAATCGAACCCTCACCCTAAGAGCCTGAGTCTAACCCTAACCCTAAGAGCCTGAGTCTAACCCTCACCCTAAGAGCCTGAGTCTAACCCTAACCCTAAGAGCCTGATTCTAACCCTCACCCTAAGAGCCTGAGTCTAACCCTCACCCTAAGAGCCTGAGTCTAACCCTCACCCTAAGAGCCTGAGTCTAACCCTAACCCTAAGAGCCTGAGTCTAACCCTAACCCTAAGAGCCTAAGTCTAACCCTCACCCTAAGAGCCTGAGTCTAACCCTAACCCGAAGAGCCTGAGTCTAACCCTAACCCTAAGAGCCTGAGTCTAACCCTCACCCTAAGAGCCTGAGTCTAACCCTAACCCTAAGAGCCTGAGTCTAACCCTCACCCTAAGAGCCTGAGTCTAACCCTAACCCTAAAGAGCCTGAGTCTAACCCTAACCCTAAGAGCCTGAGTCTAACCCTCACCCTAAGAGCCTGAGTCTAACCCTAACCCTAAGAGCCTGAGTCTAACCCTAAGCCTAAGAGCCTGAGTCTAACCCTAAGCCTAAGAGCCTGAGTCTAACCCTCACCCTAAGAGCCTGAGTCTAACCCTCACCCTAAGAGCATGAGTCTAACCCTAACCCTAAGAGCCTGAGTCTAACCCTCACCCTAAGAGCCTGAGTCTAACCCTCACCCTAAGAGCCTGAGTCTAACCCTAACCCTAAGAGCCTGAGTCTAACCCTCACCCTAAGAGCCTGAGTCTAACCCTCACCCTAAGAGCCTGAGTCTAACCCTCACCCTAAGACCCTGAGTCTAACCCTAACCCTAAGAGCCTAAGTCTAACCCTAACCCTAAGAGCCTGAGTCTAACCCTAACCCTAAGAGCCTGAGTCTAACCCTCACCCTAAGAGCCTGAGTCTAACCCTCACCCTAAGAGCCTGAATCGAACCCTAACCCTAAGAGCCTGAGTCTAACCCTAAGAGCCTGAGTCTAACCCTCACCCTAAGAGCCTGAGTCTAACCCTAACCCTATAAGCCTGAGTCTAACCCTAACCCTAAGAGCCTGAGTCTAACCCTAACCCTAAGAGCCTGAGTCTAACCCTCACCCTAAGAGCCTGAGTCTAACCCTCACCCTAAGAGCCTGAATCGAACCCTAACCCTAAGAGCCTGAGTCTAACCCTAAGAGCCTGAGTCTAACCCTCACCCTAAGAGCCTGAGTCTAACCCTAACCCTATAAGCCTGAGTCTAACCCTAACCCTAAGAGCCTGAGTCGAACCCTCACCCTACGAGCCTGAATCGAACCCTAACCCTAAGAGCCTGAGTCTAACCCTAACCCTAAGAGCCTGAGTCTAACCCTCACCCTAAGAGCCTGAGTCTAACCCTAACCCTAAGAGCCTGATTCTAACCCTCACCCTAAGAGCCTGAGTCTAACCCTCACCCTAAGAGCCTGAGTCTAACCCTCACCCTAAGAGCCTGAGTCTAACCCTAACCCTAAGAGCCTGAGTCTAACCCTAACCCTAAGAGCCTAAGTCTAACCCTCACCCTAAGAGCCTGAGTCTAACCCTAACCCGAAGAGCCTGAGTCTAACCCTAACCCTAAGAGCCTGAGTCTAACCCTCACCCTAAGAGCCTGAGTCTAACCCTAACCCTAAGAGCCTGAGTCTAACCCTCACCCTAAGAGCCTGAGTCTAACCCTAACCCTAAAGAGCCTGAGTCTAACCCTAACCCTAAGAGCCTGAGTCTAACCCTCACCCTAAGAGCCTGAGTCTAACCCTAACCCTAAGAGCCTGAGTCTAACCCTAAGCCTAAGAGCCTGAGTCTAACCCTAAGCCTAAGAGCCTGAGTCTAACCCTCACCCTAAGAGCCTGAGTCTAACCCTCACCCTAAGAGCATGAGTCTAACCCTAACCCTAAGAGCCTGAGTCTAACCCTCACCCTAAGAGCCTGAGTCTAACCCTCACCCTAAGAGCCTGAGTCTAACCCTAACCCTAAGAGCCTGAGTCTAACCCTCACCCTAAGAGCCTGAGTCTAACCCTCACCCTAAGACCCTGAGTCTAACCCTAACCCTAAGAGCCTAAGTCTAACCCTAACCCTAAGAGCCTGAGTCTAACCCTAACCCTAAGAGCCTGAGTCTAACCCTCACCCTAAGAGCCTGAGTCTAACCCTCACCCTAAGAGCCTGAATCGAACCCTAACCCTAAGAGCCTGAGTCTAACCCTAAGAGCCTGAGTCTAACCCTCACCCTAAGAGCCTGAGTCTAACCCTAACCCTATAAGCCTGAGTCTAACCCTAACCCTAAGAGCCTGAGTCTAACCCTAACCCTAAGAGCCTGAGTCTAACCCTCACCCTAAGAGCCTGAGTCTAACCCTCACCCTAAGAGCCTGAATCGAACCCTAACCCTAAGAGCCTGAGTCTAACCCTAAGAGCCTGAGTCTAACCCTCACCCTAAGAGCCTGAGTCTAACCCTAACCCTATAAGCCTGAGTCTAACCCTAACCCTAAGAGCCTGAGTCGAACCCTCACCCTACGAGCCTGAATCGAACCCTAACCCTAAGAGCCTGAGTCGAACCCTAACCCTAAGAGCCTGAGTCTAACCCTCACCCTAAGAGCCTGAGTCTAACCCTAACCCTAAGAGCCTGAGTCTAACCCTCACCCTAAGAGCCTGAGTCTAACCCTAACCCTAAGAGCCTGAGTCTAACCCTAACCCTAAGAGCCTGAGTCTAACCCTAACCCTAAGAGCCTGAGTCTAACCCTAACCCTAAGAGCCTGAGTCTAACCCTCACCCTAAGAGCCTGAGTCTAACCCTCACCCTAAGAGCCTGAATCGAACCCTAACCCTAAGAGCCTGAGTCTAACCCTAAGAGCCTGAGTCTAACCCTCACCCTAAGAGCCTGAGTCTAACCCTAACCCTATAAGCCTGAGTCTAACCCTAAGCCTAAGAGCCTGAGTCTAACCCTCACCCTAAGAGCCTGAGTCTAACCCTCACCCTAAGAGCCTGAGTCTAACCCTAACCCTAAGAGCCTGAGTCTAACCCTAACCCTACGAGCCTGAGTCTAACCCTCACCCTAAGAGCCTGAGTCTAACCCTAACCCTAAGAGCCTGAGTCTAACCCTAACCCTAAGAGCCTGAGTCTAACCCTCACCCTAAGAGCCTGAGTCTAACCCTAACCCTAAGAGCCTGAGTCTAACCCTAACCCTACGAGCCTGAGTCTAACCCTAACCCTAAGAGCCTGAGTCGAACCCTAACCCTAAGAGCCTGAGTCTAACCCTCACCCTAAGACCCTGAGTCTAACCCTAACCCTAAGAGCCTAAGTCTAACCCTAACCCTAAGAGCCTGAGTCTAACCCTAACCCTAAGAGCCTGAGTCTAACCCTCACCCTAAGAGCCTGAGTCTAACCCTCACCCTAAGAGCCTGAATCGAACCCTAACCCTAAGAGCCTGAGTCTAACCCTAAGAGCCTGAGTCTAACCCTAACCCTAAGAGCCTGAGTCTAACCCTAACCCTATAAGCCTGAGTCTAACCCTAACCCTAAGAGCCTGAGTCTAACCCTAACCCTAAGAGCCTGAGTCTAACCCTAACCCTAAGAGCCTGAGTCTAACCCTAACCCGAAGAGCCTGAGTCTAACCCTCACCCTAAGAGCCTGAGTCTAACCCTAAGCCTAAGAGCCTGAGTCTAACCCTCACCCTAAGAGCCTGAGTCTAACCCTCACCCTAAGAGCCTGAGTCTAACCCTCACCCTAAGAGCATGAGTCTAACCCTAACCCTAAGAGCCTGAGTCTAACCCTCACCCTAAGAGCCTGAGTCTAACCCTCACCCTAAGAGCCTGAGTCTAACCCTAACCCTAAGAGCCTGAGTCTAACCCTAACCCTAAGAGCCTGAGTCTAACCCTAAGCCTAAGAGCCTGAGTCTAACCCTAACCCTAAGAGCCTGAGTCTAACCCTAACCCTAAGAGCCTGAGTCTAACCCTAACCCTACGAGCCTGAGTCTAACCCTAACCCTAAGAGCCTGAGTCGAACCCTAACCCTAAGAGCCTGAGTCTAACCCTCACCCTAAGAGCCTGAGTCTAACCCTAACCCTAAGAGCCTAAGTCTAACCCTAACCCTAAGAGCCTGAGTCTAACCCTAACCCTAAGAGCCTGAGTCTAACCCTCACCCTAAGAGCCTGAGTCTAACCCTCACCCTAAGAGCCTGAATCGAACCCTAACCCTAAGAGCCTGAGTCTAACCCTAAGAGCCTGAGTCTAACCCTCACCCTAAGAGCCTGAGTCTAACCCTAACCCTATAAGCCTGAGTCTAACCCTAACCCTAAGAGCCTGAGTCTAACCCTAACCCTAAGAGCCTGAGTCTAACCCTAACCCGAAGAGCCTGAGTCTAACCCTCACCATAAGAGCCTGAGTCTAACCCTAACCCTAAGAGCCTGAGTCGAACCCTCACCCTACGAGCCTGAATCGAACCCTAACCCTAAGAGCCTGAGTCGAACCCTAACCCTAAGAGCCTGAGTCTAACCCTCACCCTAAGAGCCTGAGTCTAACCCTAACCCTAAGAGCCTGAGTCTAACCCTCACCCTAAGAGCCTGAGTCTAACCCTCACCCTAAGAGCCTGAGTCTAACCCTAACCCTAAGAGCCTGAGTCTAACCCTAACCCTAAGAGCCTGAGTCTAACCCTCACCCTAAGAGCCTGAGTCTAACCCTAACCCTAAGAGCCTGAGTCTAACCCTCACCCTAAGAGCCTGAGTCTAACCCTAACCCTAAGAGCCTGAGTCTAACCCTCACCCTAAGAGCCTGAGTCTAACCCTCACCCTAAGAGCCTGAGTCTAACCCTAACCCTAAGAGCCTGAGTCTAACCCTAAGAGCCTGAGTCTAACCCTAACCCTAAGAGCCTGAGTCTAACCCTCACCCTAAGAGCCTGAGTCTAACCCTAACCCTAAGAGCCTGAGTCTAACCCTAACCCTAAGAGCCTGAGTCTAACCCTCACCCTAAGAGCCTGAGTCTAACCCTCACCCTAAGAGCCTGAGTCTAACCCTCACCCTAAGAGCCTGAGTCTAACCCTCACCCTAAGAGCCTGAGTCTAACCCTAACCCGAAGAGCCTGAGTCTAACCCTCACCCTAAGAGCCTGAGTCTAACCCTAACCCTAAGAGCCTGAGTCGAACCCTAACCCTAAGAGCCTGAGTCGAACCCTCACCCTACGAGCCTGAATCGAACCCTCACCCTAAGAGCCTGAGTCTAACCCTAACCCTAAGAGCCTGAGTCTAACCCTCACCCTAAGAGCCTGAGTCTAACCCTAACCCTAAGAGCCTGATTCTAACCCTCACCCTAAGAGCCTGAGTCTAACCCTCACCCTAAGAGCCTGAGTCTAACCCTCACCCTAAGAGCCTGAGTCTAACCCTAACCCTAAGAGCCTGAGTCTAACCCTAACCCTAAGAGCCTAAGTCTAACCCTCACCCTAAGAGCCTGAGTCTAACCCTAACCCGAAGAGCCTGAGTCTAACCCTAACCCTAAGAGCCTGAGTCTAACCCTCACCCTAAGAGCCTGAGTCTAACCCTAACCCTAAGAGCCTGAGTCTAACCCTCACCCTAAGAGCCTGAGTCTAACCCTAACCCTAAAGAGCCTGAGTCTAACCCTAACCCTAAGAGCCTGAGTCTAACCCTCACCCTAAGAGCCTGAGTCTAACCCTAACCCTAAGAGCCTGAGTCTAACCCTAAGCCTAAGAGCCTGAGTCTAACCCTAAGCCTAAGAGCCTGAGTCTAACCCTCACCCTAAGAGCCTGAGTCTAACCCTCACCCTAAGAGCATGAGTCTAACCCTAACCCTAAGAGCCTGAGTCTAACCCTCACCCTAAGAGCCTGAGTCTAACCCTCACCCTAAGAGCCTGAGTCTAACCCTAACCCTAAGAGCCTGAGTCTAACCCTCACCCTAAGAGCCTGAGTCTAACCCTCACCCTAAGAGCCTGAGTCTAACCCTCACCCTAAGACCCTGAGTCTAACCCTAACCCTAAGAGCCTAAGTCTAACCCTAACCCTAAGAGCCTGAGTCTAACCCTAACCCTAAGAGCCTGAGTCTAACCCTCACCCTAAGAGCCTGAGTCTAACCCTCACCCTAAGAGCCTGAATCGAACCCTAACCCTAAGAGCCTGAGTCTAACCCTAAGAGCCTGAGTCTAACCCTAACCCTAAGAGCCTGAGTCTAACCCTAACCCTATAAGCCTGAGTCTAACCCTAACCCTAAGAGCCTGAGTCTAACCCTAACCCTAAGAGCCTGAGTCTAACCCTCACCCTAAGAGCCTGAGTCTAACCCTCACCCTAAGAGCCTGAATCGAACCCTAACCCTAAGAGCCTGAGTCTAACCCTAAGAGCCTGAGTCTAACCCTCACCCTAAGAGCCTGAGTCTAACCCTAACCCTATAAGCCTGAGTCTAACCCTAACCCTAAGAGCCTGAGTCGAACCCTCACCCTACGAGCCTGAATCGAACCCTAACCCTAAGAGCCTGAGTCGAACCCTAACCCTAAGAGCCTGAGTCTAACCCTCACCCTAAGAGCCTGAGTCTAACCCTAACCCTAAGAGCCTGAGTCTAACCCTCACCCTAAGAGCCTGAGTCTAACCCTAACCCTAAGAGCCTGAGTCTAACCCTAACCCTAAGAGCCTGAGTCTAACCCTAACCCTAAGAGCCTGAGTCTAACCCTAACCCTAAGAGCCTGAGTCTAACCCTCACCCTAAGAGCCTGAGTCTAACCCTAACCCTAAGAGCCTGAGTCTAACCCTAACCCTAAGAGCCTGAGTCTAACCCTAAGAGCCTGAGTCTAACCCTCACCCTAAGAGCCTGAGTCTAACCCTAACCCTATAAGCCTGAGTCTAACCCTAACCCTAAGAGCCTGAGTCTAACCCTAACCCTAAGAGCCTGAGTCTAACCCTCACCCTAAGAGCCTGAGTCTAACCCTAAGCCTAAGAGCCTGAGTCTAACCCTCACCCTAAGAGCCTGAGTCTAACCCTCACCCTAAGAGCATGAGTCTAACCCTAAGCCTAAGAGCCTGAGTCTAACCCTAAGCCTAAGAGCCTGAGTCTAACCCTCACCCTAAGAGCCTGAGTCTAACCCTCACCCTAAGAGCATGAGTCTAACCCTAACCCTAAGAGCCTGAGTCTAACCCTCACCCTAAGAGCCTGAGTCTAACCCTCACCCTAAGAGCCTGAGTCTAACCCTAACCCTAAGAGCCTGAGTCTAACCCTAACCCTAAGAGCCTGAGTCTAACCCTCACCCTAAGAGCCTGAGTCTAACCCTAACCCTAAGAGCCTGAGTCTAACCCTAACCCTAAGAGCCTGAGTCTAACCCTAACCCTACGAGCCTGAGTCTAACCCTAACCCTAAGAGCCTGAGTCGAACCCTAACCCTAAGAGCCTGAGTCTAACCCTCACCCTAAGACCCTGAGTCTAACCCTAACCCTAAGAGCCTAAGTCTAACCCTAACCCTAAGAGCCTGAGTCTAACCCTAACCCTAAGAGCCTGAGTCTAACCCTCACCCTAAGAGCCTGAGTCTAACCCTCACCCTAAGAGCCTGAATCGAACCCTAACCCTAAGAGCCTGAGTCTAACCCTAAGAGCCTGAGTCTAACCCTCACCCTAAGAGCCTGAGTCTAACCCTAACCCTATAAGCCTGAGTCTAACCCTAACCCTAAGAGCCTGAGTCTAACCCTAACCCTAAGAGCCTGAGTCTAACCCTAACCCTAAGAGCCTGAGTCTAACCCTAACCCGAAGAGCCTGAGTCTAACCCTCACCCTAAGAGCCTGAGTCTAACCCTCACCCTAAGAGCCTGAGTCTAACCCTCACCCTAAGAGCCTGAGTCTAACCCTCACCCTAAGAGCCTGAGTCTAACCCTAACCCTAAGAGCCTGAGTCTAACCCTAACCCTAAGAGCCTGAGTCTAACCCTCACCCTAAGAGCCTGAGTCTAACCCTCACCCTAAGAGCCTGAGTCTAACCCTAACCCTAAGAGCCTGAGTCTAACCCTAACCCTAAGAGCCTGAGTCTAACCCTCACCCTAAGAGCCTGAGTCTAACCCTAACCCTAAGAGCCTGAGTCTAACCCTAACCCTAAGAGCCTGAGTCTAACCCTAACCCTACGAGCCTGAGTCTAACCCTAACCCTAAGAGCCTGAGTCGAACCCTAACCCTAAGAGCCTGAGTCTAACCCTCACCCTAAGACCCTGAGTCTAACCCTAACCCTAAGAGCCTAAGTCTAACCCTAACCCTAAGAGCCTGAGTCTAACCCTAACCCTAAGAGCCTGAGTCTAACCCTCACCCTAAGAGCCTGAGTCTAACCCTCACCCTAAGAGCCTGAATCGAACCCTAACCCTAAGAGCCTGAGTCTAACCCTAAGAGCCTGAGTCTAACCCTCACCCTAAGAGCCTGAGTCTAACCCTAACCCTATAAGCCTGAGTCTAACCCTAACCCTAAGAGCCTGAGTCTAACCCTAACCCTAAGAGCCTGAGTCTAACCCTAACCCGAAGAGCCTGAGTCTAACCCTCACCATAAGAGCACGAGTCTAACCCTAACCCTAAGAGCCTGAGTCGAACCCTCACCCTACGAGCCTGAATCGAACCCTAACCCTAAGAGCCTGAGTCGAACCCTAACCCTAAGAGCCTGAGTCTAACCCTCACCCTAAGAGCCTGAGTCTAACCCTAACCCTAAGAGCCTGAGTCTAACCCTCACCCTAAGAGCCTGAGTCTAACCCTAACCCTAAGAGCCTGAGTCTAACCCTAACCCTAAGAGCCTGAGTCTAACCCTAACCCTAAGAGCCTGAGTCTAACCCTCACCCTAAGAGCCTGAGTCTAACCCTAACCCTAAGAGCCTGAGTCTAACCCTCACCCTAAGAGCCTGAGTCTAACCCTAACCCTAAGAGCCTGAGTCTAACCCTCACCCTAAGAGCCTGAGTCTAACCCTCACCCTAAGAGCCTGAGTCTAACCCTAACCCGAAGAGACTGAGTCTAACCCTAACCCTAAGAGCCTGAGTCTAACCCTAACCCTAAGAGCCTGAGTCTAACCCTAACCCGAAGAGCCTGAGTCTAACCCTCACCCTAAGAGCCTGAGTCTAACCCTCACCCTAAGAGCCTGAGTCTAACCCTAACCCTAAGAGCCTGAGTCTAACCCTAACCCTAAGAGCCTGAGTCTAACCCTAACCCTAAGAGCCTGAGTCTAACCCTAACCCTAAGAGCCTGAGTCTAACCCTCACCCTAAGAGCCTGAGTCTAACCCTCACCCTAAGAGCCTGAATCGAACCCTAACCCTAAGAGCCTGAGTCTAACCCTAAGAGCCTGAGTCTAACCCTCACCCTAAGAGCCTGAGTCTAACCCTAACCCTATAAGCCTGAGTCTAACCCTAACCCTAAGAGCCTGAGTCTAACCCTAACCCTAAGAGCCTGAGTCTAACCCTAACCCGAAGAGCCTGAGTCTAACCCTCACCATAAGAGCATGAGTCTAACCCTAACCCTAAGAGCCTGAGTCGAACCCTCACCCTACGAGCCTGAATCGAACCCTAACCCTAAGAGCCTGAGTCTAACCCTAACCCTAAGAGCCTGAGTCTAACCCTCACCCTAAGAGCCTGAGTCTAACCCTAACCCTAAGAGCCTGAGTCTAACCCTCACCCTAAGAGCCTGAGTCTAACCCTAACCCTAAGAGCCTGAGTCTAACCCTCACCCTAAGAGCCTGAGTCTAACCCTAACCCTAAGAGCCTGAGTCTAACCCTCACCCTAAGAGCCTGAGTCTAACCCTAACCCTAAGAGCCTGAGTCTAACCCTCACCCTAAGAGCCTGAGTCTAACCCTCACCCTAAGAGCCTGAGTCTAACCCTAACCCTAAGAGCCTGAGTATAACCCTAAGAGCCTGAGTCTAACCCTAACCCTAAGAGCCTGAGTTTAACCCTCACCCTAAGAGCCTGTGTCTAACCCTCACCCTAAGAGCCTGAGTCTAACCCTAACCCTAAGAGCCTGAGTCTAACCCTCACCCTAAGAGCCTGAGTCTAACCCTCACCCTAAGAGCCTGAGTCTAACCCTCACCCTAAGAGCCTGAGTCTAACCCTCACCCTAAGAGCCTGAGTCTAACCCTCACCCTAAGAGCCTGAGTCTAACCCTAACCCGAAGAGCCTGAGTCTAACCCTCACCCTAAGAGCCTGAGTCTAACCCTAACCCTAAGAGCCTGAGTCTAACCCTAACCCTAAGAGCCTGAGTCTAACCCTAAGCCTAAGAGCCTGAGTCTAACTTTAAGCCTAAGAGCCTGAGTCTAACTTTAAGCCTAAGAGCCTGAGTCTAACCCTAACCCTAAGAGCCTGAGTCTAACCCTCACCCTAAGAGCCTGAGTCTAACCCTCACCCTAAGAGCCTGAGTCTAACCCTAACCCTAAGAGCCTGAGTCTAACCCTAACCCTAAGAGCCTGAGTCTAACCCTAACCCTAAGAGTCTGAGTCTAACCCTCACCCTAAGAGCCTGAAGTCTAACCCTAACCCTAAGAGCCTGAGTCTAACCCTAACCCTAAGAGCCTGAGTCTAACCCTAACCCTAAGAGCCTGAGTCTAACCCTCACCCTAAGAGCCTGAGTCTAACCCTCACCCTAAGAGCCTGAGTCGAACCCTAACCCTAAGAGCCTGAGTCGAACCCTAACCCTAAGAGCCTGAGTCTAACCCTAACCCTAAGAGCCTGAGTCTAACCCTCACCCTAAGAGCCTGAGTCTAACCCTCACCCTAAGAGCCTGAGTCTAACCCTCACCCTAAGAGCCTGAGTCTAACCCTAACCCTAAGAGCCTGAGTCTAACCCTCACCCTAAGAGCCTGAGTCTAACCCTCACCCTAAGAGCCTGAGTCTAACCCTAACCCTAAGAGCCTGAGTCTAACCCTAACCCGAAGAGCCTGAGTCTAACCCTCACCCTAAGAGCCTGAGTCTAACCCTAACCCTATAAGCCTGAGTCTAACCCTAACCCTAAGAGCCTGAGTCTAACCCTAACCCTAAGAGCCTAAGTCTAACCCTCACCCTAAGAGCCTGAGTCTAACCCTAACCCTAAGAGCCTGAGTCTAACCCTAACCCTAAGAGCCTGAGTCTAACCCTAACCCGAAGAGCCTGAGTCTAACCCTCACCATAAGAGCATGAGTCTAACCCTAACCCTAAGAGCCTGAGTCGAACCCTAACCCTAAGAGCCTGAGTCGAACCCTCACCCTACGAGCCTGAATCGAACCCTCACCCTAAGAGCCTGAGTCTAACCCTAACCCTAAGAGCCTGAGTCTAACCCTCACCCTAAGAGCCTGAGTCTAACCCTAACCCTAAGAGCCTGATTCTAACCCTCACCCTAAGAGCCTGAGTCTAACCCTCACCCTAAGAGCCTGAGTCTAACCCTCACCCTAAGAGCCTGAGTCTAACCCTAACCCTAAAGAGCCTGAGTCTAACCCTAACCCTAAGAGCCTGAGTCTAACCCTCACCCTAAGAGCCTGAGTCTAACCCTCACCCTAAGAGCCTGAGTCTAACCCTAACCCTAAGAGCCTGAGTCTAACCCTAAGCCTAAGAGCCTGAGTCTAACCCTCACCCTAAGAGCCTGAGTCTAACCCTCACCCTAAGAGCATGAGTCTAACCCTAACCCTAAGAGCCTGAGTCTAACCCTCACCCTAAGAGCCTGAGTCTAACCCTCACCCTAAGAGCCTGAGTCTAACCCTAACCCTAAGAGCCTGAGTCTAACCCTCACCCTAAGAGCCTGAGTCTAACCCTCACCCTAAGAGCCTGAGTCTAACCCTAACCCTAAGAGCCTGAGTCTAACCCTAACCCTAAGAGCCTGAGTCTAACCCTAACCCTACGAGCCTGAGTCTAACCCTAACCCTAAGAGCCTGAGTCGAACCCTAACCCTAAGAGCCTGAGTCTAACCCTCACCCTAAGAGCCTGAGTCTAACCCTAACCCTAAGAGCCTAAGTCTAACCCTAACCCTAAGAGCCTGAGTCTAACCCTAACCCTAAGAGCCTGAGTCTAACCCTAACCCGAAGAGCCTGAGTCTAACCCTCACCCTAAGAGCCTGAATCGAACCCTAACCCTAAGAGCCTGAGTCTAACCCTAAGAGCCTGAGTCTAACCCTCACCCTAAGAGCCTGAGTCTAACCCTAACCCTATAAGCCTGAGTCTAACCCTAACCCTAAGAGCCTGAGTCTAACCCTCACCCTAAGAGCCTGAGTCTAACCCTCACCCTAAGAGCCTGAGTCTAACCCTAAGCCTAAGAGCCTGAGTCTAACCCTAAGCCTAAGAGCCTGAGTCTAACCCTAACCCTAAGAGCCTGAGTCTAACCCTCACCCTAAGAGCATGAGTCTAACCCTAACCCTAAGAGCCTGAGTCTAACCCTCACCCTAAGAGCCTGAGTCTAACCCTCACCCTAAGAGCCTGAGTCTAACCCTAACCCTAAGAGCCTGAGTCTAACCCTAACCCGAAGAGCCTGAGTCTAACCCTCACCCTAAGAGCCTGAGTCTAACCCTAACCCTAAGAGCCTGAGTCTAACCCTAACCCTAAGAGCCTGAGTCTAACCCTAACCCTACGAGCCTGAGTCTAACCCTAACCCTAAGAGCCTGAGTCGAACCCTAACCCTAAGAGCCTGAGTCTAACCCTCACCCTAAGACCCTGAGTCTAACCCTAACCCTAAGAGCCTAAGTCTAACCCTAACCCTAAGAGCCTGAGTCTAACCCTAACCCTAAGAGCCTGAGTCTAACCCTAACCCTAAGAGCCTGAGTCTAACCCTCACCCTAAGAGCCTGAATCGAACCCTAACCCTAAGAGCCTGAGTCTAACCCTAAGAGCCTGAGTCTAACCCTCACCCTAAGAGCCTGAGTCTAACCCTAACCCTAAGAGCCTGAGTCTAACCCTAACCCTAAGAGCCTGAGTCTAACCCTAACCCTAAGAGCCTGAGTCTAACCCTAACCCTAAGAGCCTGAGTCTAACCCTAACCCGAAGAGCCTGAGTCTAACCCTCACCCTAAGAGCCTGAGTCTAACCCTAAGCCTAAGAGCCTGAGTCTAACCCTAAGCCTAAGAGCCTGAGTCTAACCCTCACCCTAAGAGCCTGAGTCTAACCCTCACCCTAAGAGCATGAGTCTAACCCTAACCCTAAGAGCCTGAGTCTAACCCTAACCCTAAGAGCCTGAGTCTAACCCTCACCCTAAGAGCCTGAGTCTAACCCTAACCCTAAGAGCCTGAGTCTAACCCTAACCCTAAGAGCCTGAGTCTAACCCTCACCCTAAGAGCCTGAGTCTAACCCTAACCCTAAGAGCCTGAGTCTAACCCTAACCCTAAGAGCCTGAGTCTAACCCTAACCCTACGAGCCTGAGTCTAACCCTAACCCTAAGAGCCTGAGTCGAACCCTAACCCTAAGAGCCTGAGTCTAACCCTCACCCTAAGACCCTGAGTCTAACCCTAACCCTAAGAGCCTAAGTCTAACCCTAACCCTAAGAGCCTGAGTCTAACCCTAACCCTAAGAGCCTGAGTCTAACCCTCACCCTAAGAGCCTGAGTCTAACCCTCACCCTAAGAGCCTGAATCGAACCCTAACCCTAAGAGCCTGAGTCTAACCCTAAGAGCCTGAGTCTAACCCTCACCCTAAGAGCCTGAGTCTAACCCTAACCCTATAAGCCTGAGTCTAACCCTAACCCTAAGAGCCTGAGTCTAACCCTAACCCTAAGAGCCTGAGTCTAACCCTAACCCGAAGAGCCTGAGTCTAACCCTCACCATAAGAGCATGAGTCTAACCCTAACCCTAAGAGCCTGAGTCGAACCCTCACCCTACGAGCCTGAATCGAACCCTAACCCTAAGAGCCTGAGTCGAACCCTAACCCTAAGAGCCTGAGTCTAACCCTCACCCTAAGAGCCTGAGTCTAACCCTAACCCTAAGAGCCTGAGTCTAACCCTCACCCTAAGAGCCTGAGTCTAACCCTAACCCTAAGAGCCTGAGTCTAACCCTAACCCTAAGAGCCTGAGTCTAACCCTCACCCTAAGAGCCTGAGTCTAACCCTAACCCTAAGAGCCTGAGTCTAACCCTCACCCTAAGAGCCTGAGTCTAACCCTAACCCTAAGAGCCTGAGTCTAACCCTCACCCTAAGAGCCTGAGTCTAACCCTCACCCTAAGAGCCTGAGTCTAACCCTAACCCTAAGAGCCTGAGTCTAACCCTAAGAGCCTGAGTCTAACCCTAACCCTAAGAGCCTGAGTTTAACCCTCACCCTAAGAGCCTGTGTCTAACCCTCACCCTAAGAGCCTGAGTCTAACCCTAACCCTAAGAGCCTGAGTCTAACCCTAACCCTAAGAGCCTGAGTCTAACCCTAACCCTAAGAGCCTGAGTCTAACCCTCACCCTAAGAGCCTGAGTCTAACCCTCACCCTAAGAGCCTGAGTCTAACCCTCACCCTAAGAGCCTGAGTCTAACCCTCACCCTAAGAGCCTGAGTCTAACCCTAACCCGAAGAGCCTGAGTCTAACCCTCACCCTAAGAGCCTGAGTCTAACCCTAACCCTAAGAGCCTGAGTCTAACCCTAACCCTAAGAGCCTGAGTCTAACCCTAAGCCTAAGAGCCTGAGTCTAACTTTAAGCCTAAGAGCCTGAGTCTAACTTTAAGCCTAAGAGCCTGAGTCTAACCCTAACCCTAAGAGTCTGAGTCTAACCCTCACCCTAAGAGCCTGAGTCTAACCCTAACCCTAAGAGCCTGAGTCTAACCCTAACCCTAAGAGCCTGAGTCTAACCCTAACCCTAAGAGCCTGAGTCTAACCCTAAGCCTAAGAGCCTGAGTCTAACCCTAACCCTAAGAGCCTGAGTCTAACCCTAACCCTAAGAGCCTGAGTCTAACCCTAACCCTAAGAGCCTGAGTATAACCCTCACCCTAAGAGCCTGAGTCTAACCCTAAGCCTAAGAGCCTGAGTCTAACCCTAACCCGAAGAGCCTGAGTCTAACCCTAACCCTAAGAGCCTGAGTCTAACCCTAACCCTAGGAGCCTGAGTCTAACCCTCACCCTAAGAGCCTGAGTCTAACCCTAACCCTAAGAGCCTGAGTCTAACCCTAACCCTAAGAGCCTGAGTCTAACCCTCACCCTAAGAGCCTGAGTCTAACCCTCACCCTAAGAGCCTGAGTCTAACTCTAAGCCTAAGAGCCTGAGTCTAACTTTAAGCCTAAGAGCCTGAGTCTAACTTTAAGCCTAAGAGCCTGAGTCTAACCCTAACCCTAAGAGCCTGAGTCTAACCCTCACCCTAAGAGCCTGAGTCTAACCCTAACCCTAAGAGCCTGAGTCTAACCCTAACCCGAAGAGCCTGAGTCTAACCCTCACCCTAAGAGCCTGAGTCTAACCCTAACCCTAAGAGCCTGAGTCTAACCCTCACCCTAAGAGCCTGAGTCTAACCCTCACCCTAAGAGTCTGAATCGAACCCTAACCCTAAGAGCCTGAGTCGAACCCTAACCCTAAGAGCCTGAGTCTAACCCTAACCCTAAGAGCCTGAGTCTAACCCTAAGCCTAAGAGTCTGAGTCTAACCCTAACCCTAAGAGCCTGAGTCTAACCCTAACCCTAAGAGCCTGAGTCTAACCCTCACCCTAAGAGCCTGAGTCTAACCCTAACCCTAAGAGCCTGAGTCTAACCCTAACCCTAAGAGCCTGAGTCTAACCCTAACCCTAAAGAGCCTGAGTCTAACCCTAACCCTAAGAGCCTGAGTCTAACCCTAACCCTAAGAGCCTGAGTCTAACCCTCACCCTAAGAGCCTGAGTCTAACCCTAACCCTAAGAGCCTGAGTCTAACCCTCACCCTAAGAGCCTGATTCTAACCCTAACCCTAAGAGCCTGAGTCTAACCCTCACCCTAAGAGCCTGAGTCTAACCCTCACCCTAAGAGCCTGAGTCTAACCCTAACCCTAAGAGCCTGAGTCTAACCCTAACCCTAAGAGCCTGAGTCTAACCCTCACCCTAAGAGCCTGAGTCTAACCCTAACCCTACGAGCCTGAGTCTAACCCTAACCCTAAGAGCCTGAGTCTAACCCTAAGCCTAAGAGCCTGAGTCTAACCCTAACCCTAAGAGCCTGAGTCTAACCCTAACCCTAAGAGCCTGAGTCTAACCCTAACCCGAAGAGCCTGAGTCTAACCCTTACCCTAAGAGCCTGAGTCTAACCCTAACCCTATAAGCCTGAGTCTAAACCTAACCCTAAGAGCCTGAGTCTAACCCTAACCCTAAGAGCCTGAGTCTAACCCTAACCCGAAGAGCCTGAGTCTAACCCTCACCCTAAGAGCCTGAGTCTAGCCCTAACCCTACGAGCCTGAGTCGAATCCTAACCCTACGAGCCTGAGTCTAACCCTAACCCTAAGAGCCTGAGTCTAACCCTCACCCTAAGAGCCTGAGTCTAACCCTCACCCTAAGAGCCTGAGTCTAACCCTCACCCTAAGAGCCTGAGTCTAACCCTAACCCTAAGAGCCTGAGTCTAACCCTAACCCTAAGAGCCTGAGTCTAACCCTAACCCTAAGAGCCTGAGTCTAACCCTCACCATAAGAGCATGAGTCTAACCCTAACCCTAAGAGCCTGAGTCGAACCCTCACCCTACGAGCCTGAATCGAACCCTCACCCTAAGAGCCTGAGTCGAACCCTAACCCTAAGAGCCTGAGTCTAACCCTCACCCTAAGAGCCTGAGTCTAACCCTAACCCAAAGAGCCTGAGTCTAACCCTCACCCTAAGAGCCTGAGTCTAACCCTAACCCTAAGAGCCTGAGTCTAACCCTAACCCTAAGAGCCTGAGTCTAACCCTAACCCTAAGAGCCTGAGTCTAACCCTCACCCTAAGAGCCTGAGTCTAACCCTAACCCTAAGAGCCTGAGTCTAACCCTAACCCTAAGAGCCTGAGTCTAACCCTAACCCTAAGAGCCTGAGTCTAACCCTAACCCTAAGAGCCTGAGTCTAACCCTCACCCTAAGAGCCTGAGTCTAACCCTAACCCTAAGAGCCTGAGTCTAACCCTAACCCTAAGAGCCTGAATCGAACCCTCACCCTAAGAGCCTGAGTCTAACCCTAACCCTAAGAGCCTGAGTCTAACCCTCACCCTAAGAGCCTGAGTCTAACCCTAACCCTAAGAGCCTGAGTCTAACCCTAACCCTACGAGCCTGAGTCTAACCCTAACCCTAAGAGCCTGAGTCTAACCCTAACCCTAAGAGCCTGAGTCTAACCCTAACCCGAAGAGCCTGAGTCTAACCCTCACCCTAAGAGCCTGAGTCTAGCCCTAACCCTACGAGCCTGAGTCGAATCCTAACCCTACGAGCCTGAGTCTAACCCTAACCCTAAGAGCCTGAGTCTAACCCTCACCCTAAGAGCCTGAGTCTAACCCTCACCCTAAGAGCCTGAGTCTAACCCTAAGAGCCTGAGTCTAACCCTAACCCTAAGAGCCTGAGTCTAACCCTAACCCTAAGAGCCTGAGTCTAACCCTAACCCTAAGAGCCTGAGTCTAACCCTCACCATAAGAGCATGAGTCTAACCCTAACCCTAAGAGCCTGAGTCGAACCCTCACCCTACGAGCCTGAATCGAACCCTCACCCTAAGAGCCTGAGTCGAACCCTAACCCTAAGAGCCTGAGTCTAACCCTCACCCTAAGAGCCTGAGTCTAACCCTAACCCAAAGAGCCTGAGTCTAACCCTCACCCTAAGAGCCTGAGTCTAACCCTAACCCTAAGAGCCTGAGTCTAACCCTAACCCTAAGAGCCTGAGTCTAACCCTAACCCTAAGAGCCTGAGTCTAACCCTCACCCTAAGAGCCTGAGTCTAACCCTAACCCTAAGAGCCTGAGTCTAACCCTAACCCTAAGAGCCTGAGTCTAACCCTAACCCTAAGAGCCTGAGTCTAACCCTAACCCTAAGAGCCTGAGTCTAACCCTAACCCTAAGAGCCTGAGTCTAACCCTAACCCTAAGAGCCTGAGTCTAACCCTCACCCTAAGAGCCTGAGTCTAACCCTAACCCTAAGAGCCTGAGTCTAACCCTAACCCTAAGAGCCTGAATCGAACCCTCACCCTAAGAGCCTGAGTCTAACCCTAACCCTAAGAGCCTGAGTCTAACCCTCACCCTAAGAGCCTGAGTCTAACCCTAACCCTAAGAGCCTGAGTCTAACCCTAACCCTACGAGCCTGAGTCTAACCCTAACCCTAAGAGCCTGAGTCTAACCCTAACCCTAAGAGCCTGAGTCTAACCCTAAGCCTAAGAGCCTGAGTCTAACCCTAACCCTAAGAGCCTGAGTCTAACCCTAACCCTAAGAGCCTGAGTCTAACCCTCACCCTAAGAGCCTGAGTCTAACCCTAACCCTAAGAGCCTGAGTCTAACCCTAACCCTAAGAGCCTGAGTCTAACCCTAAGCCTAAGAGCCTGAGTCTAACTTTAAGCCTAAGAGCCTGAGTCTAACTTTAAGCCTAAGAGCCTGAGTCTAACCCTAACCCTAAGAGTCTGAGTCTAACCCTCACCCTAAGAGCCTGAGTCTAACCCTAACCCTAAGAGCCTGAGTCTAACCCTAACCCTAAGAGCCTGAGTCTAACCCTAACCCTAAGAGCCTGAGTCTAACCCTAAGCCTAAGAGCCTGAGTCTAACCCTAACCCTAAGAGCCTGAGTCTAACCCTAACCCTAAGAGCCTGAGTCTAACCCTAACCCTAAGAGCCTGAGTATAACCCTCACCCTAAGAGCCTGAGTCTAACCCTAAGCCTAAGAGCCTGAGTCTAACCCTAACCCGAAGAGCCTGAGTCTAACCCTAACCCTAAGAGCCTGAGTCTAACCCTAACCCTAGGAGCCTGAGTCTAACCCTCACCCTAAGAGCCTGAGTCTAACCCTAACCCTAAGAGCCTGAGTCTAACCCTAACCCTAAGAGCCTGAGTCTAACCCTCACCCTAAGAGCCTGAGTCTAACCCTCACCCTAAGAGCCTGAGTCTAACTCTAAGCCTAAGAGCCTGAGTCTAACTTTAAGCCTAAGAGCCTGAGTCTAACTTTAAGCCTAAGAGCCTGAGTCTAACCCTAACCCTAAGAGCCTGAGTCTAACCCTCACCCTAAGAGCCTGAGTCTAACCCTAACCCTAAGAGCCTGAGTCTAACCCTAACCCGAAGAGCCTGAGTCTAACCCTCACCCTAAGAGCCTGAGTCTAACCCTAACCCTAAGAGCCTGAGTCTAACCCTCACCCTAAGAGCCTGAGTCTAACCCTCACCCTAAGAGTCTGAATCGAACCCTAACCCTAAGAGCCTGAGTCGAACCCTAACCCTAAGAGCCTGAGTCTAACCCTAACCCTAAGAGCCTGAGTCTAACCCTAAGCCTAAGAGTCTGAGTCTAACCCTAACCCTAAGAGCCTGAGTCTAACCCTAACCCTAAGAGCCTGAGTCTAACCCTCACCCTAAGAGCCTGAGTCTAACCCTAACCCTAAGAGCCTGAGTCTAACCCTAACCCTAAGAGCCTGAGTCTAACCCTAACCCTAAAGAGCCTGAGTCTAACCCTAACCCTAAGAGCCTGAGTCTAACCCTAACCCTAAGAGCCTGAGTCTAACCCTCACCCTAAGAGCCTGAGTCTAACCCTAACCCTAAGAGCCTGAGTCTAACCCTCACCCTAAGAGCCTGAGTCTAACCCTAACCCTAAGAGCCTGAGTCTAACCCTCACCCTAAGAGCCTGAGTCTAACCCTCACCCTAAGAGCCTGAGTCTAACCCTAACCCTAAGAGCCTGAGTCTAACCCTAACCCTAAGAGCCTGAGTCTAACCCTCACCCTAAGAGCCTGAGTCTAACCCTAACCCTACGAGCCTGAGTCTAACCCTAACCCTAAGAGCCTGAGTCTAACCCTAAGCCTAAGAGCCTGAGTCTAACCCTAACCCTAAGAGCCTGAGTCTAACCCTAACCCTAAGAGCCTGAGTCTAACCCTAACCCGAAGAGCCTGAGTCTAACCCTTACCCTAAGAGCCTGAGTCTAACCCTAACCCTATAAGCCTGAGTCTAAACCTAACCCTAAGAGCCTGAGTCTAACCCTAACCCTAAGAGCCTGAGTCTAACCCTAACCCGAAGAGCCTGAGTCTAACCCTCACCCTAAGAGCCTGAGTCTAGCCCTAACCCTACGAGCCTGAGTCGAATCCTAACCCTACGAGCCTGAGTCTAACCCTAACCCTAAGAGCCTGAGTCTAACCCTCACCCTAAGAGCCTGAGTCTAACCCTCACCCTAAGAGCCTGAGTCTAACCCTCACCCTAAGAGCCTGAGTCTAACCCTAACCCTAAGAGCCTGAGTCTAACCCTAACCCTAAGAGCCTGAGTCTAACCCTAACCCTAAGAGCCTGAGTCTAACCCTCACCATAAGAGCATGAGTCTAACCCTAACCCTAAGAGCCTGAGTCGAACCCTCACCCTACGAGCCTGAATCGAACCCTCACCCTAAGAGCCTGAGTCGAACCCTAACCCTAAGAGCCTGAGTCTAACCCTCACCCTAAGAGCCTGAGTCTAACCCTAACCCAAAGAGCCTGAGTCTAACCCTCACCCTAAGAGCCTGAGTCTAACCCTAACCCTAAGAGCCTGAGTCTAACCCTAACCCTAAGAGCCTGAGTCTAACCCTAACCCTAAGAGCCTGAGTCTAACCCTCACCCTAAGAGCCTGAGTCTAACCCTAACCCTAAGAGCCTGAGTCTAACCCTAACCCTAAGAGCCTGAGTCTAACCCTAACCCTAAGAGCCTGAGTCTAACCCTAACCCTAAGAGCCTGAGTCTAACCCTCACCCTAAGAGCCTGAGTCTAACCCTAACCCTAAGAGCCTGAGTCTAACCCTAACCCTAAGAGCCTGAATCGAACCCTCACCCTAAGAGCCTGAGTCTAACCCTAACCCTAAGAGCCTGAGTCTAACCCTCACCCTAAGAGCCTGAGTCTAACCCTAACCCTAAGAGCCTGAGTCTAACCCTAACCCTACGAGCCTGAGTCTAACCCTAACCCTAAGAGCCTGAGTCTAACCCTAACCCTAAGAGCCTGAGTCTAACCCTAACCCGAAGAGCCTGAGTCTAACCCTCACCCTAAGAGCCTGAGTCTAGCCCTAACCCTACGAGCCTGAGTCGAATCCTAACCCTACGAGCCTGAGTCTAACCCTAACCCTAAGAGCCTGAGTCTAACCCTCACCCTAAGAGCCTGAGTCTAACCCTCACCCTAAGAGCCTGAGTCTAACCCTAAGAGCCTGAGTCTAACCCTAACCCTAAGAGCCTGAGTCTAACCCTAACCCTAAGAGCCTGAGTCTAACCCTAACCCTAAGAGCCTGAGTCTAACCCTCACCATAAGAGCATGAGTCTAACCCTAACCCTAAGAGCCTGAGTCGAACCCTCACCCTACGAGCCTGAATCGAACCCTCACCCTAAGAGCCTGAGTCGAACCCTAACCCTAAGAGCCTGAGTCTAACCCTCACCCTAAGAGCCTGAGTCTAACCCTAACCCAAAGAGCCTGAGTCTAACCCTCACCCTAAGAGCCTGAGTCTAACCCTAACCCTAAGAGCCTGAGTCTAACCCTAACCCTAAGAGCCTGAGTCTAACCCTAACCCTAAGAGCCTGAGTCTAACCCTCACCCTAAGAGCCTGAGTCTAACCCTAACCCTAAGAGCCTGAGTCTAACCCTAACCCTAAGAGCCTGAGTCTAACCCTAACCCTAAGAGCCTGAGTCTAACCCTAACCCTAAGAGCCTGAGTCTAACCCTAACCCTAAGAGCCTGAGTCTAACCCTAACCCTAAGAGCCTGAGTCTAACCCTCACCCTAAGAGCCTGAGTCTAACCCTAACCCTAAGAGCCTGAGTCTAACCCTAACCCTAAGAGCCTGAATCGAACCCTCACCCTAAGAGCCTGAGTCTAACCCTAACCCTAAGAGCCTGAGTCTAACCCTCACCCTAAGAGCCTGAGTCTAACCCTAACCCTAAGAGCCTGAGTCTAACCCTAACCCTACGAGCCTGAGTCTAACCCTAACCCTAAGAGCCTGAGTCTAACCCTAACCCTAAGAGCCTGAGTCTAACCCTAAGCCTAAGAGCCTGAGTCTAACCCTAACCCTAAGAGCCTGAGTCTAACCCTAACCCTAAGAGCCTGAGTCTAACCCTCACCCTAAGAGCCTGAGTCTAACCCTAACCCTACGAGCCTGAGTCTAACCCTCACCCTAAGAGCCTGAGTCTAACCCTAACCCTAAGAGCCTGAGTCTAACCCTCACCCTAAGAGCCTGAGTCTAACCCTAACCCTACGAGCCTGAGTCTAACCCTCACCCTAAGAGCCTGAGTCTAACCTTAACCCTAAGAGCCTGAGTCTAACCCTCACCCTAAGAGCCTGAGTCTAACCCTAACCCTAAGAGCCTGAGTCTAACCCTAACCCTAAGAGCCTGAGTCTAACCCTAAGCCTAAGAGCCTGAGTCTAACCCTCACCCTAAGAGCCTGAGTCTAACCCTAACCCTAAGAGCCTGAGTCTAACCCTCACCCTAAGAGCCTGAGTCTAACCCTAACCCTAAGAGCCTGAGTCTAACCCTAACCCTAAGAGCCTGAGTCTAACCCTCACCCTAAGAGCCTGAGTCTAACCCTAACCCTAAGAGCCTGACTCTAACCCTAAGCCTAAGAGCCTGAGTCTAACCCTAAGCCTAAGAGCCTGAGTCTAACCCTAAGCCTAAGAGCCTGAGTCTAACCCTCACCCTAAGAGCCTGAGTCTAACCCTCACCCTAAGAGCATGAGTCTAACCCTAACCCTAAGAGCCTGAGTCTAACCCTCACCCTAAGAGCCTGAGTCTAACCCTCACCCTAAGAGCCTGAGTCTAACCCTAACCCTAAGAGCCTGAGTCTAACCCTAACCCTAAGAGCCTGAGTCTAACCCTAACCCTAAGAGCCTGAGTCTAACCCTAACCCTAAGAGCCTGAGTCTAACCCTCACCCTAAGAGCCTGAGTCTAACCCGAACCCGAAGAGCCTGAGTCTAACCCTCACCCTAAGAGCCTGAGTCTAACCCTAACCCTACGAGCCTGAGTCTAACCCTAACCCTAAGAGCCTGAGTCGAACCCTAACCCTAAGAGCCTGAGTCTAACCCTCACCCTAAGAGCCTGAGTCTAACCCTAACCCTAAGAGCCTAAGTCTAACCCTAACCCTAAGAGCCTGAGTCTAACCCTAAGCCTAAGAGCCTGAGTCTAACCCTAACCCTAAGAGCCTGAGTCTAACCCTAACCCTAAGAGCCTGAGTCTAACCCTAAGAGCCTGAGTCTAACCCTCACCCTAAGAGCCTGAGTCTAACCCTCACCCTAAGAGCCTGAGTCTAACCCTAACCCGAAGAGCCTGAGTCTAACCCTAACCCGAAGAGCCTGAGTCTAACCCTCACCCTAAGAGCCTGAGTCTAACCCTAACCCTATAAGCCTGAGTCTAACCCTAACCCTAAGAGCCTGAGTCTAACCCTAACCCTAAGAGCCTAAGTCTAACCCTCACCCTAAGAGCCTGAGTCTAACCCTAACCCTAAGAGCCTGAGTCTAACCCTAACCCGAAGAGCCTGAGTCTAACCCTCACCATAAGAGCCTGAGTCTAACCCTAACCCTAAGAGCCTGAGTCGAACCCTCACCCTACGAGCCTGAATCGAACCCTAACCCTAAGAGCCTGAGTCGAACCCTAACCCTAAGAGCCTGAGTCTAACCCTAACCCTAAGAGCCTGAGTCTAACCCTCACCCTAAGAGCCTGAGTCTAACCCTAACCCTAAGAGCCTGAGTCTAACCCTAACCCTAAGAGCCTGAGTCTAACCCTAACCCTAAGAGCCTGAGTCTAACCCTAACCCTAAGAGCCTGAGTCTAACCCTAAGAGCCTGAGTCTAACCCTAACCCTAAGACCCTGAGTTTAACCCTCACCCTAAGAGACTGTGTCTAACCCTCACCCTAAGAGCCTGAGTCTAACCCTAACCCTAAGAGCCTGAGTCTAACCCTAACCCTAAGAGCCTGAGTCTAACCCTCACCCTAAGAGCCTGAGTCTAACCCTCACCCTAAGAGCCTGAGTCTAACCCTAACCCTAAGAGCCTGAGTCTAACCCTCACCCTAAGAGCCTGAGTCTAACCCTCACCCTAAGAGCCTGAGTCTAACCCTAACCCTAAGAGCCTGAGTCTAACCCTAACCCTAAGAGCCTGAGTCTAACCCTCACCCTAAGAGCCTGAGTCTAACCCTAACCCTAAGAGCCTGAGTCTAACCCTAACCCTAAGAGCCTGAGTCTAACCCTAACCCTACGAGCCTGAGTCTAACCCTAACCCTAAGAGCCTGAGTCGAACCCTAACCCTAAGAGCCTGAGTCTAACCCTCACCCTAAGACCCTGAGTCTAACCCTAACCCTAAGAGCCTAAGTCTAACCCTAACCCTAAGAGCCTGAGTCTAACCCTAACCCTAAGAGCCTGAGTCTAACCCTCACCCTAAGAGCCTGAGTCTAACCCTCACCCTAAGAGCCTGAATCGAACCCTAACCCTAAGAGCCTGAGTCTAACCCTAAGAGCCTGAGTCTAACCCTCACCCTAAGAGCCTGAGTCTAACCCTAACCCTATAAGCCTGAGTCTAACCCTAACCCTAAGAGCCTGAGTCTAACCCTAACCCTAAGAGCCTGAGTCTAACCCTAACCCGAAGAGCCTGAGTCTAACCCTCACCATAAGAGCATGAGTCTAACCCTAACCCTAAGAGCCTGAGTCGAACCCTCACCCTACGAGCCTGAATCGAACCCTAACCCTAAGAGCCTGAGTCGAACCCTAACCCTAAGAGCCTGAGTCTAACCCTCACCCTAAGAGCCTGAGTCTAACCCTAACCCTAAGAGCCTGAGTCTAACCCTCACCCTAAGAGCCTGAGTCTAACCCTAACCCTAAGAGCCTGAGTCTAACCCTCACCCTAAGAGCCTGAGTCTAACCCTAACCCTAAGAGCCTGAGTCTAACCCTCACCCTAAGAGCCTGAGTCTAACCCTAACCCTAAGAGCCTGAGTCTAACCCTCACCCTAAGAGCCTGAGTCTAACCCTAACCCTAAGAGCCTGAGTCTAACCCTCACCCTAAGAGCCTGAGTCTAACCCTCACCCTAAGAGCCTGAGTCTAACCCTAACCCTAAGAGCCTGAGTCTAACCCTAAGAGCCTGAGTCTAACCCTAACCCTAAGAGCCTGAGTCTAACCCTCACCCTAAGAGCCTGAGTCTAACCCTAACCCTAAGAGCCTGAGTCTAACCCTAACCCTAAGAGCCTGAGTCTAACCCTAACCCTACGAGCCTGAGTCTAACCCTAACCCTAAGAGCCTGAGTCGAACCCTAACCCTAAGAGCCTGAGTCTAACCCTCACCCTAAGACCCTGAGTCTAACCCTAACCCTAAGAGCCTAAGTCTAACCCTAACCCTAAGAGCCTGAGTCTAACCCTAACCCTAAGAGCCTGAGTCTAACCCTCACCCTAAGAGCCTGAGTCTAACCCTCACCCTAAGAGCCTGAATCGAACCCTAACCCTAAGAGCCTGAGTCTAACCCTAAGAGCCTGAGTCTAACCCTCACCCTAAGAGCCTGAGTCTAACCCTAACCCTATAAGCCTGAGTCTAACCCTAACCCTAAGAGCCTGAGTCTAACCCTAACCCTAAGAGCCTGAGTCTAACCCTAACCCGAAGAGCCTGAGTCTAACCCTCACCATAAGAGCATGAGTCTAACCCTAACCCTAAGAGCCTGAGTCGAACCCTCACCCTACGAGCCTGAATCGAACCCTAACCCTAAGAGCCTGAGTCGAACCCTAACCCTAAGAGCCTGAGTCTAACCCTCACCCTAAGAGCCTGAGTCTAACCCTAACCCTAAGAGCCTGAGTCTAACCCTCACCCTAAGAGCCTGAGTCTAACCCTAACCCTAAGAGCCTGAGTCTAACCCTCACCCTAAGAGCCTGAGTCTAACCCTAACCCTAAGAGCCTGAGTCTAACCCTCACCCTAAGAGCCTGAGTCTAACCCTAACCCTAAGAGCCTGAGTCTAACCCTCACCCTAAGAGCCTGAGTCTAACCCTAACCCTAAGAGCCTGAGTCTAACCCTCACCCTAAGAGCCTGAGTCTAACCCTCACCCTAAGAGCCTGAGTCTAACCCTAACCCTAAGAGCCTGAGTCTAACCCTAAGAGCCTGAGTCTAACCCTAACCCTAAGAGCCTGAGTTTAACCCTCACCCTAAGAGCCTGTGTCTAACCCTCACCCTAAGAGCCTGAGTCTAACCCTAACCCTAAGAGCCTGAGTCTAACCCTAACCCTAAGAGCCTGAGTCTAACCCTCACCCTAAGAGCCTGAGTCTAACCCTCACCCTAAGAGCCTGAGTCTAACCCTCACCCTAAGAGCCTGAGTCTAACCCTCACCCTAAGAGCCTGAGTCTAACCCTCACCCTAAGAGCCTGAGTCTAACCCTAACCCGAAGAGCCTGAGTCTAACCCTCACCCTAAGAGCCTGAGTCTAACCCTAACCCTAAGAGCCTGAGTCTAACCCTAACCCTAAGAGCCTGAGTCTAACCCTAAGCCTAAGAGCCTGAGTCTAACTTTAAGCCTAAGAGCCTGAGTCTAACTTTAAGCCTAAGAGCCTGAGTCTAACCCTAACCCTAAGAGCCTGAGTCTAACCCTAACCCTAAGAGTCTGAGTCTAACCCTCACCCTAAGAGCCTGAAGTCTAACCCTAACCCTAAGAGCCTGAGTCTAACCCTAACCCTAAGAGCCTGAGTCTAACCCTAACCCTAAGAGCCTGAGTCTAACCCTCACCCTAAGAGCCTGAGTCTAACCCTCACCCTAAGAGCCTCAATCGAACCCTAACCCTAAGAGCCTGAGTCGAACCCTAACCCTAAGAGCCTGAGTCGAACCCTAACCCTAAGAGCCTGAGTCTAACCCTAACCCTAAGAGCCTGAGTCTAACCCTCACCCTAAGAGCCTGAGTCTAACCCTCACCCTAAGAGCCTGAGTCTAACCCTCACCCTAAGAGCCTGAGTCTAACCCTCACCCTAAGAGCCTGAGTCTAACCCTCACCCTAAGAGCCTGAGTCTAACCCTCACCCTAAGAGCCTGAGTCTAACCCTAACCCTAAGAGCCTGAGTCTAACCCTAACCCGAAGAGCCTGAGTCTAACCCTCACCCTAAGAGCCTGAGTCTAACCCTAACCCTATAAGCCTGAGTCTAACCCTAACCCTAAGAGCCTGAGTCTAACCCTAACCCTAAGAGCCTGAGTCTAACCCTAACCCTAAGAGCCTAAGTCTAACCCTCACCCTAAGAGCCTGAGTCTAACCCTAACCCTAAGAGCCTGAGTCTAACCCTAACCCTAAGAGCCTGAGTCTAACCCTAACCCGAAGAGCCTGAGTCTAACCCTCACCATAAGAGCATGAGTCTAACCCTAACCCTAAGAGCCTGAGTCTAACCCTCACCCTAAGAGCCTGAGTCTAACCCTCACCCTAAGAGCCTGAGTCTAACCCTAACCCTAAGAGCCTGAGTCTAACCCTAACCCTAAGAGCCTGAGTCTAACCCTAACCCTACGAGCCTGAGTCTAACCCTAACCCTAAGAGCCTGAGTCGAACCCTAACCCTAAGAGCCTGAGTCTAACCCTCACCCTAAGAGCCTGAGTCTAACCCTAACCCTAAGAGCCTAAGTCTAACCCTAACCCTAAGAGCCTGAGTCTAACCCTAACCCTAAGAGCCTGAGTCTAACCCTAACCCGAAGAGCCTGAGTCTAACCCTCACCCTAAGAGCCTGAATCGAACCCTAACCCTAAGAGCCTGAGTCTAACCCTAAGAGCCTGAGTCTAACCCTCACCCTAAGAGCCTGAGTCTAACCCTAACCCTATAAGCCTGAGTCTAACCCTAACCCTAAGAGCCTGAGTCTAACCCTCACCCTAAGAGCCTGAGTCTAACCCTCACCCTAAGAGCCTGAGTCTAACCCTAAGCCTAAGAGCCTGAGTCTAACCCTAAGCCTAAGAGCCTGAGTCTAACCCTCACCCTAAGAGCCTGAGTCTAACCCTCACCCTAAGAGCATGAGTCTAACCCTAACCCTAAGAGCCTGAGTCTAACCCTCACCCTAAGAGCCTGAGTCTAACCCTCACCCTAAGAGCCTGAGTCTAACCCTAACCCTAAGAGCCTGAGTCTAACCCTAACCCTAAGAGCCTGAGTCTAACCCTCACCCTAAGAGCCTGAGTCTAACCCTAACCCTAAGAGCCTGAGTCTAACCCTAACCCTAAGAGCCTGAGTCTAACCCTAACCCTACGAGCCTGAGTCTAACCCTAACCCTAAGAGCCTGAGTCGAACCCTAACCCTAAGAGCCTGAGTCTAACCCTCACCCTAAGACCCTGAGTCTAACCCTAACCCTAAGAGCCTAAGTCTAACCCTAACCCTAAGAGCCTGAGTCTAACCCTAACCCTAAGAGCCTGAGTCTAACCCTCACCCTAAGAGCCTGAAGTCTAACCCTAACCCTAAGAGTCTGAGTCTAACCCTCACCCTAAGAGCCTGAAGTCTAACCCTAACCCTAAGAGCCTGAGTCTAACCCTAACCCTAAGAGCCTGAGTCTAACCCTAACCCTAAGAGCCTGAGTATAACCCTCACCCTAAGAGCCTGAGTCTAACCCTAAGCCTAAGAGCCTGAGTCTAACCCTAACCCTAAGAGCCTGAGTCTAACCCTCACCCTAAGAGCCTGAGTCTAACCCTCACCCTAAGAGCCTGAGTCTAACCCTCACCCTAAGAGCCTGAGTCTAACCCTAACCCTAAGAGCCTGAGTCTAACCCTAACCCTAAGAGCCTGAGTCTAACCCTCACCCTAAGAGCCTGAAGTCTAACCCTAACCCTAAGAGTCTGAGTCTAACCCTCACCCTAAGAGCCTGAAGTCTAACCCTAACCCTAAGAGCCTGAGTCTAACCCTAACCCTAAGAGCCTGAGTCTAACCCTCACCCTAAGAGCCTGAGTCTAACCCTCACCCTAAGAGCATGAGTCTAACCCTAACCCTAAGAGCCTGAGTCTAACCCTCACCCTAAGAGCCTGAGTCTAACCCTCACCCTAAGAGCCTGAGTCTAACCCTAACCCTAAGAGCCTGAGTCTAACCCTCACCCTAAGAGCCTGAGTCTAACCCTAACCCTAAGAGCCTGAGTCTAACCCTAACCCTAAGAGCCTGAGTCTAACCCTCACCCTAAGAGCCTGAGTCTAACCCGAACCCGAAGAGCCTGAGTCTAACCCTCACCCTAAGAGCCTGAGTCTAACCCTAACCCTACGAGCCTGAGTCTAACCCTAACCCTAAGAGCCTGAGTCGAACCCTAACCCTAAGAGCCTGAGTCTAACCCTCACCCTAAGAGCCTGAGTCTAACCCTAACCCTAAGAGCCTAAGTTTAACCCTAACCCTAAGAGCCTGAGTCTAACCCTAAGCCTAAGAGCCTGAGTCTAACCCTAACCCTAAGAGCCTGAGTCTAACCCTAACCCTAAGAGCCTGAGTCTAACCCTAAGCCTAAGAGCCTGAGTCTAACCCTCACCCTAAGAGCCTGAGTCTAACCCTCACCCTAAGAGCATGAGTCTAACCCTAACCCTAAGAGCCTGAGTCTAACCCTCACCCTAAGAGCCTGAGTCTAACCCTCACCCTAAGAGCCTGAGTCTAACCCTAACCCGAAGAGCCTGAGTCTAACCCTAACCCTAAGAGCCTGAGTCTAACCCTCACCCTAAGAGCCTGAGTCTAACCCTAACCCTAAGAGCCTGAGTCTAACCCTAACCCTAAGAGCCTGAGTCTAACCCTAACCCTACGAGCCTGAGTCTAACCCTAACCCTAAGAGCCTGAGTCGAACCCTAACCCTAAGAGCCTGAGTCTAACCCTCACCCTAAGACCCTGAGTCTAACCCTAACCCTAAGAGCCTGAGTCTAACCCTAACCCTAAGAGCCTGAGTCTAACCCTAACCCTAAGAGCCTGAGTCTAACCCTCACCCTAAGAGCCTGAGTCTAACCCTCACCCTAAGAGCCTGAATCGAACCCTAACCCTAAGAGCCTGAGTCTAACCCTAAGAGCCTGAGTCTAACCCTCACCCTAAGAGCCTGAGTCTAACCCTAACCCTATAAGCCTGAGTCTAACCCTAACCCTAAGAGCCTGAGTCTAACCCTAACCCTAAGAGCCTGAGTCTAACCCTAACCCGAAGAGCCTGAGTCTAACCCTCACCATAAGAGCATGAGTCTAACCCTAACCCTAAGAGCCTGAGTCTAACCCTAACCCTACGAGCCTGAATCGAACCCTAACCCTAAGAGCCTGAGTCGAACCCTAACCCTAAGAGCCTGAGTCTAACCCTAACCCTAAGAGCCTGAGTCTAACCCTAACCCTAAGAGCCTGAGTCTAACCCTCACCCTAAGAGCCTGAGTCTAACCCTAACCCTAAGAGCCTGAGTCTAACCCTAACCCTAAGAGCCTGAGTCTAACCCTCACCCTAAGAGCCTGAGTCTAACCCTAACCCTAAGAGCCTGAGTCTAACCCTCACCCTAAGAGCCTGAGTCTAACCCTAACCCTAAGAGCCTGAGTCTAACCCTCACCCTAAGAGCCTGAGTCTAACCCTCACCCTAAGAGCCTGAGTCTAACCCTAACCCTAAGAGCCTGAGTCTAACCCTAAGAGCCTGAGTCTAACCCTAACCCTAAGAGCCTGAGTTTAACCCTCACCCTAAGAGCCTGTGTCTAACCCTCACCCTAAGAGCCTGAGTCTAACCCTCACCCTAAGAGCCTGAATCGAACCCTAACCCTAAGAGCCTGAGTCTAACCCTAACCCTAAGAGCCTGAGTCTAACCCTCACCCTAAGAGCCTGAGTCTAACCCTAACCCTAAGAGCCTGAGTCTAACCCTCACCCTAAGAGCCTGAGTCTAACCCTCACCCTAAGAGCCTGAGTCTAACCCTAACCCGAAGAGCCTGAGTCTAACCCTCACCCTAAGAGCCTGAGTCTAACCCTAACCCTAAGAGCCTGAGTCTAACCCTAACCCTAAGAGCCTGAGTCTAACCCTAAGCCTAAGAGCCTGAGTCTAACTTTAAGCCTAAGAGCCTGAGTCTAACTTTAAGCCTAAGAGCCTGAGTCTAACCCTAACCCTAAGAGCCTGAGTCTAACCCTAACCCTAAGAGTCTGAGTCTAACCCTCACCCTAAGAGCCTGAAGTCTAACCCTAACCCTAAGAGCCTGAGTCTAACCCTAACCCTAAGAGCCTGAGTCTAACCCTAACCCTAAGAGCCTGAGTCTAACCCTAACCCTAAGAGCCTGAGTCTAACCCTAACCCTAAGAGCCTGAGTCTAACCCTAACCCTAAGAGCCTGAGTCTAACCCTAACCCTAAGAGCCTGAGTCTAACCCTCACCCTAAGAGCCTGAGTCTAACCCTAAGCCTAAGAGCCTGAGTCTAACCCTAACCCGAAGAGCCTGAGTCTAACCCTAACCCTAAGAGCCTGAGTCTAACCCTAACCCTAAGAGCCTGAGTCTAACCCTAACCCTAAGAGCCTGAGTCTAACCCTCACCCTAAGAGCCTGAGTCTAACCCTAACCCTAAGAGCCTGAGTCTAACCCTAACCCTAAGAGCCTGAGTCTAACCCTCACCCTAAGAGCCTGAGTCTAACCCTCACCCTAAGAGCCTGAGTCTAACTCTAAGCCTAAGAGCCTGAGTCTAACCCTAACCCTAAGAGCCTGAGTCTAACTTTAAGCCTAAGAGCCTGAGTCTAACCCTAACCCTAAGAGCCTGAGTCTAACCCTCACCCTAAGAGCCTGAGTCTAACCCTAACCCGAAGAGCCTGAGTCTAACCCTAACCCGAAGAGCCTGAGTCTAACCCTCACCCTAAGAGCCTGAGTCTAACCCTAACCCTAAGAGCCTGAGTCTAACCCTCACCCTAAGAGCCTGAGTCTAACCCTCACCCTAAGAGTCTGAATCGAACCCTAACCCTAAGAGCCTGAGTCGAACCCTAACCCTAAGAGCCTGAGTCTAACCCTAACCCTAAGAGCCTGAGTCTAACCCTAACCCTAAGAGTCTGAGTCTAACCCTAACCCTAAGAGCCTGAGTCTAACCCTAACCCTAAGAGCCTGAGTCTAACCCTCACCCTAAGAGCCTGAGTCTAACCCTAACCCTAAGAGCCTGAGTCTAACCCTAACCCTAAGAGCCTGAGTCTAACCCTAACCCTAAAGAGCCTGAGTCTAACCCTAACCCTAAGAGCCTGAGTCTAACCCTAAGCCTAAGAGCCTGAGTCTAACTTTAAGCCTAAGAGCCTGAGTCTAACTTTAAGCCTAAGAGCCTGAGTCTAACCCTAACCCTAAGAGCCTGAGTCTAACCCTAACCCTAAGAGTCTGAGTCTAACCCTCACCCTAAGAGCCTGAAGTCTAACCCTAACCCTAAGAGCCTGAGTCTAACCCTAACCCTAAGAGCCTGAGTCTAACCCTAACCCTAAGAGCCTGAGTCTAACCCTCACCCTAAGAGCCTGAGTCTAACCCTCACCCTAAGAGCCTCAATCGAACCCTAACCCTAAGAGCCTGAGTCGAACCCTAACCCTAAGAGCCTGAGTCGAACCCTAACCCTAAGAGCCTGAGTCTAACCCTAACCCTAAGAGCCTGAGTCTAACCCTCACCCTAAGAGCCTGAGTCTAACCCTCACCCTAAGAGCCTGAGTCTAACCCTCACCCTAAGAGCCTGAGTCTAACCCTCACCCTAAGAGCCTGAGTCTAACCCTCACCCTAAGAGCCTGAGTCTAACCCTCACCCTAAGAGCCTGAGTCTAACCCTAACCCTAAGAGCCTGAGTCTAACCCTAACCCGAAGAGCCTGAGTCTAACCCTCACCCTAAGAGCCTGAGTCTAACCCTAACCCTATAAGCCTGAGTCTAACCCTAACCCTAAGAGCCTGAGTCTAACCCTAACCCTAAGAGCCTGAGTCTAACCCTAACCCTAAGAGCCTAAGTCTAACCCTCACCCTAAGAGCCTGAGTCTAACCCTAACCCTAAGAGCCTGAGTCTAACCCTAACCCTAAGAGCCTGAGTCTAACCCTAACCCGAAGAGCCTGAGTCTAACCCTCACCATAAGAGCATGAGTCTAACCCTAACCCTAAGAGCCTGAGTCTAACCCTCACCCTAAGAGCCTGAGTCTAACCCTCACCCTAAGAGCCTGAGTCTAACCCTAACCCTAAGAGCCTGAGTCTAACCCTAACCCTAAGAGCCTGAGTCTAACCCTAACCCTACGAGCCTGAGTCTAACCCTAACCCTAAGAGCCTGAGTCGAACCCTAACCCTAAGAGCCTGAGTCTAACCCTCACCCTAAGAGCCTGAGTCTAACCCTAACCCTAAGAGCCTAAGTCTAACCCTAACCCTAAGAGCCTGAGTCTAACCCTAACCCTAAGAGCCTGAGTCTAACCCTAACCCGAAGAGCCTGAGTCTAACCCTCACCCTAAGAGCCTGAATCGAACCCTAACCCTAAGAGCCTGAGTCTAACCCTAAGAGCCTGAGTCTAACCCTCACCCTAAGAGCCTGAGTCTAACCCTAACCCTATAAGCCTGAGTCTAACCCTAACCCTAAGAGCCTGAGTCTAACCCTCACCCTAAGAGCCTGAGTCTAACCCTCACCCTAAGAGCCTGAGTCTAACCCTAAGCCTAAGAGCCTGAGTCTAACCCTAAGCCTAAGAGCCTGAGTCTAACCCTCACCCTAAGAGCCTGAGTCTAACCCTCACCCTAAGAGCATGAGTCTAACCCTAACCCTAAGAGCCTGAGTCTAACCCTCACCCTAAGAGCCTGAGTCTAACCCTCACCCTAAGAGCCTGAGTCTAACCCTAACCCTAAGAGCCTGAGTCTAACCCTAACCCTAAGAGCCTGAGTCTAACCCTCACCCTAAGAGCCTGAGTCTAACCCTAACCCTAAGAGCCTGAGTCTAACCCTAACCCTAAGAGCCTGAGTCTAACCCTAACCCTACGAGCCTGAGTCTAACCCTAACCCTAAGAGCCTGAGTCGAACCCTAACCCTAAGAGCCTGAGTCTAACCCTCACCCTAAGACCCTGAGTCTAACCCTAACCCTAAGAGCCTAAGTCTAACCCTAACCCTAAGAGCCTGAGTCTAACCCTAACCCTAAGAGCCTGAGTCTAACCCTCACCCTAAGAGCCTGAGTCTAACCCTCACCCTAAGAGCCTGAATCGAACCCTAACCCTAAGAGCCTGAGTCTAACCCTAAGAGCCTGAGTCTAACCCTCACCCTAAGAGCCTGAGTCTAACCCTAACCCTAAGAGCCTGAGTCTAACCCTAACCCTAAGAGCCTGAGTCTAACCCTAACCCTAAGAGCCTGAGTCTAACCCTAACCCTAAGAGCCTGAGTCTAACCCTCACCCTAAGAGCCTGAGTCTAACCCTCACCCTAAGAGCCTGAGTCTAACCCTCACCCTAAGAGCATGAGTCTAACCCTAACCCTAAGAGCCTGAGTCTAACCCTCACCCTAAGAGCCTGAGTCTAACCCTCACCCTAAGAGCCTGAGTCTAACCCTAAGCCTAAGAGCCTGAGTCTAACCCTAACCCTAAGAGCCTGAGTCTAACCCTCACCCTAAGAGCCTGAGTCTAACCCTAACCCTAAGAGCCTGAGTCTAACCCTAACCCTAAGAGCCTGAGTCTAACCCTAACCCTACGAGCCTGAGTCTAACCCTAACCCTAAGAGCCTGAGTCGAACCCTAACCCTAAGAGCCTGAGTCTAACCCTCACCCTAAGACCCTGAGTCTAACCCTAACCCTAAGAGCCTGAGTCTAACCCTAACCCTAAGAGCCTGAGTCTAACCCTAACCCTAAGAGCCTGAGTCTAACCCTCACCCTAAGAGCCTGAGTCTAACCCTCACCCTAAGAGCCTGAATCGAACCCTAACCCTAAGAGCCTGAGTCTAACCCTAAGAGCCTGAGTCTAACCCTCACCCTAAGAGCCTGAGTCTAACCCTAACCCTAAGAGCCTGAGTCTAACCCTAACCCTAAGAGCCTGAGTCTAACCCTAACCCTAAGAGCCTGAGTCTAACCCTCACCCTAAGAGCCTGAGTCTAACCCTCACCCTAAGAGCCTGAGTCTAACCCTAAGCCTAAGAGCCTGAGTCTAACCCTAAGCCTAAGAGCCTGAGTCTAACCCTCACCCTAAGAGCCTGAGTCTAACCCTCACCCTAAGAGCATGAGTCTAACCCTAACCCTAAGAGCCTGAGTCTAACCCTCACCCTAAGAGCCTGAGTCTAACCCTCACCCTAAGAGCCTGAGTCTAACCCTAACCCGAAGAGCCTGAGTCTAACCCTAACCCTAAGAGCCTGAGTCTAACCCTCACCCTAAGAGCCTGAGTCTAACCCTAACCCTAAGAGCCTGAGTCTAACCCTAACCCTAAGAGCCTGAGTCTAACCCTAACCCTACGAGCCTGAGTCTAACCCTAACCCTAAGAGCCTGAGTCGAACCCTAACCCTAAGAGCCTGAGTCTAACCCTCACCCTAAGACCCTGAGTCTAACCCTAACCCTAAGAGCCTGAGTCTAACCCTAACCCTAAGAGCCTGAGTCTAACCCTAACCCTAAGAGCCTGAGTCTAACCCTCACCCTAAGAGCCTGAGTCTAACCCTCACCCTAAGAGCCTGAATCGAACCCTAACCCTAAGAGCCTGAGTCTAACCCTAAGAGCCTGAGTCTAACCCTCACCCTAAGAGCCTGAGTCTAACCCTAACCCTATAAGCCTGAGTCTAACCCTAACCCTAAGAGCCTGAGTCTAACCCTAACCCTAAGAGCCTGAGTCTAACCCTAACCCGAAGAGCCTGAGTCTAACCCTCACCATAAGAGCATGAGTCTAACCCTAACCCTAAGAGCCTGAGTCGAACCCTCACCCTACGAGCCTGAATCGAACCCTAACCCTAAGAGCCTGAGTCGAACCCTAACCCTAAGAGCCTGAGTCTAACCCTAACCCTAAGAGCCTGAGCCTAACCCTAACCCTAAGAGCCTGAGTCTAACCCTCACCCTAAGAGCCTGAGTCTAACCCTAACCCTAAGAGCCTGAGTCTAACCCTAACCCTAAGAGCCTGAGTCTAACCCTCACCCTAAGAGCCTGAGTCTAACCCTAACCCTAAGAGCCTGAGTCTAACCCTCACCCTAAGAGCCTGAGTCTAACCCTAACCCTAAGAGCCTGAGTCTAACCCTCACCCTAAGAGCCTGAGTCTAACCCTCACCCTAAGAGCCTGAGTCTAACCCTAACCCTAAGAGCCTGAGTCTAACCCTAAGAGCCTGAGTCTAACCCTAACCCTAAGAGCCTGAGTTTAACCCTCACCCTAAGAGCCTGAGTCTAACCCTCACCCTAAGAGCCTGAGTCTAACCCTCACCCTAAGAGCCTGAATCGAACCCTAACCCTAAGAGCCTGAGTCTAACCCTAACCCTAAGAGCCTGAGTCTAACCCTCACCCTAAGAGCCTGAGTCTAACCCTCACCCTAAGAGCCTGAGTCTAACCCTCACCCTAAGAGCCTGAGTCTAACCCTCACCCTAAGAGCCTGAGTCTAACCCTAACCCGAAGAGCCTGAGTCTAACCCTCACCCTAAGAGCCTGAGTCTAACCCTAACCCTAAGAGCCTGAGTCTAACCCTAACCCTAAGAGCCTGAGTCTAACCCTAAGCCTAAGAGCCTGAGTCTAACTTTAAGCCTAAGAGCCTGAGTCTAACTTTAAGCCTAAGAGCCTGAGTCTAACCCTAACCCTAAGAGCCTGAGTCTAACCCTAACCCTAAGAGTCTGAGTCTAACCCTCACCCTAAGAGCCTGAAGTCTAACCCTAACCCTAAGAGCCTGAGTCTAACCCTAACCCTAAGAGCCTGAGTCTAACCCTAACCCTAAGAGCCTGAGTCTAACCCTAACCCTAAGAGCCTGAGTCTAACCCTAACCCTAAGAGCCTGAGTCTAACCCTAACCCTAAGAGCCTGAGTCTAACCCTAACCCTAAGAGCCTGAGTCTAACCCTCACCCTAAGAGCCTGAGTCTAACCCTAAGCCTAAGAGCCTGAGTCTAACCCTAACCCGAAGAGCCTGAGTCTAACCCTAACCCTAAGAGCCTGAGTCTAACCCTAACCCTAAGAGCCTGAGTCTAACCCTAACCCTAAGAGCCTGAGTCTAACCCTCACCCTAAGAGCCTGAGTCTAACCCTAACCCTAAGAGCCTGAGTCTAACCCTAACCCTAAGAGCCTGAGTCTAACCCTCACCCTAAGAGCCTGAGTCTAACCCTCACCCTAAGAGCCTGAGTCTAACTCTAAGCCTAAGAGCCTGAGTCTAACCCTAACCCTAAGAGCCTGAGTCTAACTTTAAGCCTAAGAGCCTGAGTCTAACCCTAACCCTAAGAGCCTGAGTCTAACCCTCACCCTAAGAGCCTGAGTCTAACCCTAACCCGAAGAGCCTGAGTCTAACCCTAACCCGAAGAGCCTGAGTCTAACCCTCACCCTAAGAGCCTGAGTCTAACCCTAACCCTAAGAGCCTGAGTCTAACCCTCACCCTAAGAGCCTGAGTCTAACCCTCACCCTAAGAGTCTGAATCGAACCCTAACCCTAAGAGCCTGAGTCGAACCCTAACCCTAAGAGCCTGAGTCTAACCCTAACCCTAAGAGCCTGAGTCTAACCCTAACCCTAAGAGTCTGAGTCTAACCCTAACCCTAAGAGCCTGAGTCTAACCCTAACCCTAAGAGCCTGAGTCTAACCCTCACCCTAAGAGCCTGAGTCTAACCCTAACCCTAAGAGCCTGAGTCTAACCCTAACCCTAAGAGCCTGAGTCTAACCCTAACCCTAAAGAGCCTGAGTCTAACCCTAACCCTAAGAGCCTGAGTATAACTTTAAGCCTAAGAGCCTGAGTCTAACCCTCACCCTAAGAGCCTGAGTCTAACCCTAACCCTAAGAGCCTGAGTCTAACCCTCACCCTAAGAGCCTGAGTCTAACCCTAACCCTAAGAGCCTGAGTCTAACCCTCACCCTAAGAGCCTGAGTCTAACCCTCACCCTAAGAGCCTGAGTCTAACCCTCACCCTAAGAGCCTGAGTCTAACCCTAACCCTAAGAGCCTGAGTCTAACCCTCACCCTAAGAGCCTGAGTCTAACCCTAACCCTACGAGCCTGAGTCTAACCCTAACCCTAAGAGCCTGAGTCTAACCCTAACCCGAAGAGCCTGAGTCTAACCCTAACCCTAAGAGCCTGAGTCTAACCCTAACCCTAAGAGCCTGAGTCTAACCCTAACCCGAAGAGCCTGAGTCTAACCCTTACCCTAAGAGCCTGAGTCTAACCCTAACCCTATAAGCCTGAGTCTAAACCTAACCCTAAGAGCCTGAGTCTAACCCTAACCCTAAGAGCCTGAGTCTAACCCTAACCCGAAGAGCCTGAGTCTAACCCTCACCCTAAGAGCCTGAGTCTAGCCCTAACCCTACGAGCCTGAGTCGAATCCTAACCCTACGAGCCTGAGTCTAACCCTAACCCTAAGAGCCTGAGTCTAACCCTCACCCTAAGAGCCTGAGTCTAACCCTCACCCTAAGAGCCTGAGTCTAACCCTCACCCTAAGAGCCTGAGTCTAACCCTAACCCTAAGAGCCTGAGTCTAACCCTAACCCGAAGAGCCTGAGTCTAACCCTCACCCTAAGAGCCTGAGTCTAACCCTAACCCTAAGAGCCTGAGTCTAACCCTAACCCGAAGAGCCTGAGTCTAACCCTAACCCGAAGAGCCTGAGTCTAACCCTCACCCTAAGAGCCTGAGTCTAACCCTCACCCTAAGAGCCTGAGTCTAACCCTAACCCTAAGAGCCTGAGTCTAACCCTCACCCTAAGAGCCTGAGTCTAACCCTAACCCTAAGAGCCTGAGTCTAACCCTAACCCTAAGAGCCTGAGTCTAACCCTCACCCTAAGAGCCTGAGTCTAACCCTAACCCTAAGAGCCTGAGTCTAACCCTCACCCTAAGAGCCTGAGTCTAACCCTCACCCTAAGAGCCTGAGTCTAACCCTAACCCTAAGAGCCTGAGTCTAACCCTAACCCGAAGAGCCTGAGTCTAACCCTTACCCTAAGAGCCTGAGTCTAACCCTAACCCTATAAGCCTGAGTCTAACCCTCACCCTAAGAGCCTGAGTCTAACCCTAACCCTAAGAGCCTGAGTCTAACCCTAACCCTAAGAGCCTGAGTCTAACCCTAACCCTAAGAGCCTGAGTCTAACCCTCACCCTAAGAGCCTGAGTCTAACCCTAACCCTAAGAGCCTGAGTCTAACCCTAACCCTAAGAGCCTGAGTCTAACCCTCACCCTAAGAGCCTGAGTCTAACCCTCACCCTAAGAGCCTGAGTCTAACTCTAAGCCTAAGAGCCTGAGTCTAACTTTAAGCCTAAGAGCCTGAGTCTAACTTTAAGCCTAAGAGCCTGAGTCTAACCCTAACCCTAAGAGCCTGAGTCTAACCCTCACCCTAAGAGCCTGAGTCTAACCCTAACCCTAAGAGCCTGAGTCTAACCCTAACCCGAAGAGCCTGAGTCTAACCCTCACCCTAAGAGCCTGAGTCTAACCCTAACCCTAAGAGCCTGAGTCTAACCCTCACCCTAAGAGCCTGAGTCTAACCCTCACCCTAAGAGTCTGAATCGAACCCTAACCCTAAGAGCCTGAGTCGAACCCTAACCCTAAGAGCCTGAGTCTAACCCTCACCCTAAGAGCCTGAGTCTAACCCTAACCCTAAGAGCCTGAGTCTAACCCTAACCCTAAGAGCCTGAGTCTAACCCTAACCCTAAGAGCCTGAGTCTAACCCTCACCCTAAGAGCCTGAGTCTAACCCTAAGCCTAAGAGCCTGAGTCTAACCCTAACCCGAAGAGCCTGAGTCTAACCCTAACCCTAAGAGCCTGAGTCTAACCCTAACCCTAAGAGCCTGAGTCTAACCCTAACCCTAAGAGCCTGAGTCTAACCCTCACCCTAAGAGCCTGAGTCTAACCCTAACCCTAAGAGCCTGAGTCTAACCCTAACCCTAAGAGCCTGAGTCTAACCCTCACCCTAAGAGCCTGAGTCTAACCCTCACCCTAAGAGCCTGAGTCTAACTCTAAGCCTAAGAGCCTGAGTCTAACCCTAACCCTAAGAGCCTGAGTCTAACTTTAAGCCTAAGAGCCTGAGTCTAACCCTAACCCTAAGAGCCTGAGTCTAACCCTCACCCTAAGAGCCTGAGTCTAACCCTAACCCGAAGAGCCTGAGTCTAACCCTAACCCGAAGAGCCTGAGTCTAACCCTCACCCTAAGAGCCTGAGTCTAACCCTAACCCTAAGAGCCTGAGTCTAACCCTCACCCTAAGAGCCTGAGTCTAACCCTCACCCTAAGAGTCTGAATCGAACCCTAACCCTAAGAGCCTGAGTCGAACCCTAACCCTAAGAGCCTGAGTCTAACCCTAACCCTAAGAGCCTGAGTCTAACCCTAACCCTAAGAGTCTGAGTCTAACCCTAACCCTAAGAGCCTGAGTCTAACCCTAACCCTAAGAGCCTGAGTCTAACCCTCACCCTAAGAGCCTGAGTCTAACCCTAACCCTAAGAGCCTGAGTCTAACCCTAACCCTAAGAGCCTGAGTCTAACCCTAACCCTAAAGAGCCTGAGTCTAACCCTAACCCTAAGAGCCTGAGTATAACTTTAAGCCTAAGAGCCTGAGTCTAACCCTCACCCTAAGAGCCTGAGTCTAACCCTAACCCTAAGAGCCTGAGTCTAACCCTCACCCTAAGAGCCTGAGTCTAACCCTAACCCTAAGAGCCTGAGTCTAACCCTCACCCTAAGAGCCTGAGTCTAACCCTCACCCTAAGAGCCTGAGTCTAACCCTCACCCTAAGAGCCTGAGTCTAACCCTAACCCTAAGAGCCTGAGTCTAACCCTCACCCTAAGAGCCTGAGTCTAACCCTAACCCTACGAGCCTGAGTCTAACCCTAACCCTAAGAGCCTGAGTCTAACCCTAACCCGAAGAGCCTGAGTCTAACCCTAACCCTAAGAGCCTGAGTCTAACCCTAACCCTAAGAGCCTGAGTCTAACCCTAACCCGAAGAGCCTGAGTCTAACCCTTACCCTAAGAGCCTGAGTCTAACCCTAACCCTATAAGCCTGAGTCTAAACCTAACCCTAAGAGCCTGAGTCTAACCCTAACCCTAAGAGCCTGAGTCTAACCCTAACCCGAAGAGCCTGAGTCTAACCCTCACCCTAAGAGCCTGAGTCTAGCCCTAACCCTACGAGCCTGAGTCGAATCCTAACCCTACGAGCCTGAGTCTAACCCTAACCCTAAGAGCCTGAGTCTAACCCTCACCCTAAGAGCCTGAGTCTAACCCTCACCCTAAGAGCCTGAGTCTAACCCTCACCCTAAGAGCCTGAGTCTAACCCTAACCCTAAGAGCCTGAGTCTAACCCTAACCCGAAGAGCCTGAGTCTAACCCTCACCCTAAGAGCCTGAGTCTAACCCTAACCCTAAGAGCCTGAGTCTAACCCTAACCCGAAGAGCCTGAGTCTAACCCTAACCCGAAGAGCCTGAGTCTAACCCTCACCCTAAGAGCCTGAGTCTAACCCTCACCCTAAGAGCCTGAGTCTAACCCTAACCCTAAGAGCCTGAGTCTAACCCTCACCCTAAGAGCCTGAGTCTAACCCTAACCCTAAGAGCCTGAGTCTAACCCTAACCCTAAGAGCCTGAGTCTAACCCTCACCCTAAGAGCCTGAGTCTAACCCTAACCCTAAGAGCCTGAGTCTAACCCTCACCCTAAGAGCCTGAGTCTAACCCTCACCCTAAGAGCCTGAGTCTAACCCTAACCCTAAGAGCCTGAGTCTAACCCTAACCCGAAGAGCCTGAGTCTAACCCTTACCCTAAGAGCCTGAGTCTAACCCTAACCCTATAAGCCTGAGTCTAACCCTCACCCTAAGAGCCTGAGTCTAACCCTAACCCTAAGAGCCTGAGTCTAACCCTAACCCTAAGAGCCTGAGTCTAACCCTAACCCTAAGAGCCTGAGTCTAACCCTCACCCTAAGAGCCTGAGTCTAACCCTAACCCTAAGAGCCTGAGTCTAACCCTAACCCTAAGAGCCTGAGTCTAACCCTCACCCTAAGAGCCTGAGTCTAACCCTCACCCTAAGAGCCTGAGTCTAACTCTAAGCCTAAGAGCCTGAGTCTAACTTTAAGCCTAAGAGCCTGAGTCTAACTTTAAGCCTAAGAGCCTGAGTCTAACCCTAACCCTAAGAGCCTGAGTCTAACCCTCACCCTAAGAGCCTGAGTCTAACCCTAACCCTAAGAGCCTGAGTCTAACCCTAACCCGAAGAGCCTGAGTCTAACCCTCACCCTAAGAGCCTGAGTCTAACCCTAACCCTAAGAGCCTGAGTCTAACCCTCACCCTAAGAGCCTGAGTCTAACCCTCACCCTAAGAGTCTGAATCGAACCCTAACCCTAAGAGCCTGAGTCGAACCCTAACCCTAAGAGCCTGAGTCTAACCCTAACCCTAAGAGCCTGAGTCTAACCCTAACCCTAAGAGTCTGAGTCTAACCCTAACCCTAAGAGCCTGAGTCTAACCCTAACCCTAAGAGCCTGAGTCTAACCCTCACCCTAAGAGCCTGAGTCTAACCCTAACCCTAAGAGCCTGAGTCTAACCCTAACCCTAAGAGCCTGAGTCTAACCCTAACCCTAAAGAGCCTGAGTCTAACCCTAACCCTAAGAGCCTGAGTCTAACCCTAACCCTAAGAGCCTGAGTCTAACCCTCACCCTAAGAGCCTGAGTCTAACCCTAACCCTAAGAGCCTGAGTCTAACCCTCACCCTAAGAGCCTGAGTCTAACCCTAACCCTAAGAGCCTGAGTCTAACCCTCACCCTAAGAGCCTGAGTCTAACCCTCACCCTAAGAGCCTGAGTCTAACCCTAACCCTAAGAGCCTGAGTCTAACCCTAACCCTAAGAGCCTGAGTCTAACCCTCACCCTAAGAGCCTGAGTCTAACCCTAACCCTACGAGCCTGACTCTAACCCTAACCCTAAGAGCCTGAGTCTAACCCTAAGCCTAAGAGCCTGAGTCTAACCCTAACCCTAAGAGCCTGAGTCTAACCCTAACCCTAAGAGCCTGAGTCTAACCCTAACCCGAAGAGCCTGAGTCTAACCCTTACCCTAAGAGCCTGAGTCTAACCCTAACCCTATAAGCCTGAGTCTAAACCTAACCCTAAGAGCCTGAGTCTAACCCTAACCCTAAGAGCCTGAGTCTAACCCTAACCCGAAGAGCCTGAGTCTAACCCTCACCCTAAGAGCCTGAGTCTAGCCCTAACCCTACGAGCCTGAGTCGAATCCTAACCCTACGAGCCTGAGTCTAACCCTAACCCTAAGAGCCTGAGTCTAACCCTCACCCTAAGAGCCTGAGTCTAACCCTCACCCTAAGAGCCTGAGTCTAACCCTCACCCTAAGAGCCTGAGTCTAACCCTAACCCTAAGAGCCTGAGTCTAACCCTAACCCGAAGAGCCTGAGTCTAACCCTCACCCTAAGAGCCTGAGTCTAACCCTAACCCTAAGAGCCTGAGTCTAACCCTAACCCGAAGAGCCTGAGTCTAACCCTAACCCGAAGAGCCTGAGTCTAACCCTCACCCTAAGAGCCTGAGTCTAACCCTCACCCTAAGAGCCTGAGTCTAACCCTAACCCTAAGAGCCTGAGTCTAACCCTCACCCTAAGAGCCTGAGTCTAACCCTAACCCTAAGAGCCTGAGTCTAACCCTAACCCTAAGAGCCTGAGTCTAACCCTCACCCTAAGAGCCTGAGTCTAACCCTAACCCTAAGAGCCTGAGTCTAACCCTCACCCTAAGAGCCTGAGTCTAACCCTCACCCTAAGAGCCTGAGTCTAACCCTAACCCTAAGAGCCTGAGTCTAACCCTAACCCGAAGAGCCTGAGTCTAACCCTTACCCTAAGAGCCTGAGTCTAACCCTAACCCTATAAGCCTGAGTCTAACCCTAACCCTAAGAGCCTGAGTCTAACCCTAACCCTAAGAGCCTAAGTCTAACCCTCACCCTAAGAGCCTGAGTCTAACCCTAACCCTAAGAGCCTGAGTCTAACCCTAACCCTAAGAGCCTGAGTCTAACCCTAACCCTAAGAGCCTGAGTCTAACCCTCACCATAAGAGCATGAGTCTAACCCTAACCCTAAGAGCCTGAGTCGAACCCTCACCCTACGAGCCTGAATCGAACCCTCACCCTAAGAGCCTGAGTCGAACCCTAACCCTAAGAGCCTGAGTCTAACCCTCACCCTAAGAGCCTGAGTCTAACCCTAACCCAAAGAGCCTGAGTCTAACCCTAACCCTAAGAGCCTGAGTCTAACCCTAACCCTAAGAGCCTGAGTCTAACCCTAACCCTAAGAGCCTGAGTCTAACCCTAACCCTAAGAGCCTGAGTCTAACCCTCACCCTAAGAGCCTGAGTCTAACCCTAACCCTAAGAGCCTGAGTCTAACCCTAACCCTAAGAGCCTGAGTCTAACCCTAACCCTAAGAGCCTGAGTCTAACCCTAACCCTAAGAGCCTGAGTCTAACCCTAACCCTAAGAGCCTGAGTCTAACCCTCACCCTAAGAGCCTGAGTCTAACCCTAACCCTAAGAGCCTGAGTCTAACCCTAACCCTAAGAGCCTGAATCGAACCCTCACCCTAAGAGCCTGAGTCTAACCCTAACCCTAAGAGCCTGAGTCTAACCCTCACCCTAAGAGCCTGAGTCTAACCCTAACCCTAAGAGCCTGAGTCTAACCCTAACCCTACGAGCCTGAGTCTAACCCTAACCCTAAGAGCCTGAGTCTAACCCTAAGCCTAAGAGCCTGAGTCTAACCCTAACCCTAAGAGCCTGAGTCTAACCCTAACCCTAAGAGCCTGAGTCTAACCCTCACCCTAAGAGCCTGAGTCTAACCCTAACCCTACGAGCCTGAGTCTAACCCTCACCCTAAGAGCCTGAGTCTAACCCTAACCCTAAGAGCCTGAGTCTAACCCTAACCCGAAGAGCCTGAGTCTAACCCTCACCCTAAGAGCCTGAGTCTAACCCTAACCCTACGAGCCTGAGTCTAACCCTCACCCTAAGAGCCTGAGTCTAACCCTAACCCTAAGAGCCTGAGTCTAACCCTCACCCTAAGAGCCTGAGTCTAACCCTAACCCTAAGAGCCTGAGTCTAACCCTAACCCTAAGAGCCTGAGTCTAACCCTAAGCCTAAGAGCCTGAGTCTAACCCTCACCCTAAGAGCCTGAGTCGAACCCTAACCCTAAGAGCCTGAGTCTAACCCTCACCCTAAGAGCCTGAGTCTAACCCTAACCCTAAGAGCCTGAGTCTAACCCTAACCCTAAGAGCCTGAGTCTAACCCTAAGCCTAAGAGCCTGAGTCTAACCCTAAGCCTAAGAGCCTGAGTCTAACCCTCACCCTAAGAGCCTGAGTCTAACCCTCACCCTAAGAGCATGAGTCTAACCCTAACCCTAAGAGCCTGAGTCTAACCCTCACCCTAAGAGCCTGAGTCTAACCCTCACCCTAAGAGCCTGAGTCTAACCCTAACCCTAAGAGCCTGAGTCTAACCCTAACCCTAAGAGCCTGAGTCTAACCCTAACCCTAAGAGCCTGAGTCTAACCCTCACCCTAAGAGCCTGAGTCTAACCCGAACCCGAAGAGCCTGAGTCTAACCCTCACCCTAAGAGCCTGAGTCTAACCCTAACCCTACGAGCCTGAGTCTAACCCTAACCCTAAGAGCCTGAGTCGAACCCTAACCCTAAGAGCCTGAGTCTAACCCTCACCCTAAGAGCCTGAGTCTAACCCTAACCCTAAGAGCCTAAGTCTAACCCTAACCCTAAGAGCCTGAGTCTAACCCTCACCCTAAGAGCCTGAGTCTAACCCTAACCCTAAGAGCCTGAGTCTAACCCTAACCCTAAGAGCCTGAGTCTAACCCTAACCCTAAGAGCCTGAGTCTAACCCTAACCCTAAGAGCCTGAGTCTAACCCTAACCCTAAGAGCCTGAGTCTAACCCTCACCCTAAGAGCCTGAGTCTAACCCTAACCCTAAGAGCCTGAGTCTAACCCTAACCCTAAGAGCCTGAGTCTAACCCTAACCCTAAAGAGCCTGAGTCTAACCCTAACCCTAAGAGCCTGAGTCTAACCCTAACCCTAAGAGCCTGAGTCTAACCCTCACCCTAAGAGCCTGAGTCTAACCCTAACCCTAAGAGCCTGAGTCTAACCCTCACCCTAAGAGCCTGAGTCTAACCCTAACCCTAAGAGCCTGAGTCTAACCCTCACCCTAAGAGCCTGAGTCTAACCCTCACCCTAAGAGCCTGAGTCTAACCCTAACCCTAAGAGCCTGAGTCTAACCCTAACCCTAAGAGCCTGAGTCTAACCCTCACCCTAAGAGCCTGAGTCTAACCCTAACCCTACGAGCCTGACTCTAACCCTAACCCTAAGAGCCTGAGTCTAACCCTAACCCTAAGAGCCTGAGTCTAACCCTCATCCTAAGAGCCTGAGTCTAACCCTAACCCTAAGAGCCTGAGTCTAACCCTCACCCTAAGAGCCTGAGTCTAACCCTAAGCCTAAAGAGCCTGAGTCTAACCCTCACCCTAAGATCCTGAGTCTAACCCTAACCCTAAGAGCCTGAGTCTAACCCTAACCCTAAGAGCCTGAGTCTAACCCTAACCCGAAGAGCCTGAGTCTAACCCTCACCCTAAGAGCCTGAGTCTAGCCCTAACCCTACGAGCCTGAGTCGAATCCTAACCCTACGAGCCTGAGTCTAACCCTAACCCTAAGAGCCTGAGTCTAACCCTCACCCTAAGAGCCTGAGTCTAACCCTCACCCTAAGAGCCTGAGTCTAACCCTCACCCTAAGAGCCTGAGTCTAACCCTAACCCTAAGAGCCTGAGTCTAACCCTAACCCGAAGAGCCTGAGTCTAACCCTCACCCTAAGAGCCTGAGTCTAACCCTAACCCTAAGAGCCTGAGTCTAACCCTAACCCGAAGAGCCTGAGTCTAACCCTAACCCGAAGAGCCTGAGTCTAACCCTCACCCTAAGAGCCTGAGTCTAACCCTCACCCTAAGAGCCTGAGTCTAACCCTAACCCTAAGAGCCTGAGTCTAACCCTCACCCTAAGAGCCTGAGTCTAACCCTAACCCTAAGAGCCTGAGTCTAACCCTAACCCTAAGAGCCTGAGTCTAACCCTCACCCTAAGAGCCTGAGTCTAACCCTAACCCTAAGAGCCTGAGTCTAACCCTCACCCTAAGAGCCTGAGTCTAACCCTCACCCTAAGAGCCTGAGTCTAACCCTAACCCTAAGAGCCTGAGTCTAACCCTAACCCGAAGAGCCTGAGTCTAACCCTTACCCTAAGAGCCTGAGTCTAACCCTAACCCTATAAGCCTGAGTCTAACCCTAACCCTAAGAGCCTGAGTCTAACCCTAACCCTAAGAGCCTAAGTCTAACCCTCACCCTAAGAGCCTGAGTCTAACCCTAACCCTAAGAGCCTGAGTCTAACCCTAACCCTAAGAGCCTGAGTCTAACCCTAACCCTAAGAGCCTGAGTCTAACCCTCACCATAAGAGCATGAGTCTAACCCTAACCCTAAGAGCCTGAGTCGAACCCTCACCCTACGAGCCTGAATCGAACCCTCACCCTAAGAGCCTGAGTCGAACCCTAACCCTAAGAGCCTGAGTCTAACCCTCACCCTAAGAGCCTGAGTCTAACCCTAACCCAAAGAGCCTGAGTCTAACCCTCACCCTAAGAGCCTGAGTCTAACCCTAACCCTAAGAGCCTGAGTCTAACCCTAACCCTAAGAGCCTGAGTCTAACCCTAACCCTAAGAGCCTGAGTCTAACCCTCACCCTAAGAGCCTGAGTCTAACCCTAACCCTAAGAGCCTGAGTCTAACCCTAACCCTAAGAGCCTGAGTCTAACCCTAACCCTAAGAGCCTGAGTCTAACCCTAACCCTAAGAGCCTGAGTCTAACCCTCACCCTAAGAGCCTGAGTCTAACCCTCACCCTAAGAGCCTGAGTCTAACCCTAACCCTAAGAGCCTGAGTCTAACCCTAACCCTAAGAGCCTGAATCGAACCCTCACCCTAAGAGCCTGAGTCTAACCCTAACCCTAAGAGCCTGAGTCTAACCCTCACCCTAAGAGCCTGAGTCTAACCCTAACCCTAAGAGCCTGAGTCTAACCCTAACCCTACGAGCCTGAGTCTAACCCTAACCCTAAGAGCCTGAGTCTAACCCTAAGCCTAAGAGCCTGAGTCTAACCCTAACCCTAAGAGCCTGAGTCTAACCCTAACCCTAAGAGCCTGAGTCTAACCCTCACCCTAAGAGCCTGAGTCTAACCCTAACCCTACGAGCCTGAGTCTAACCCTCACCCTAAGAGCCTGAGTCTAACCCTAACCCTAAGAGCCTGAGTCTAACCCTAACCCGAAGAGCCTGAGTCTAACCCTCACCCTAAGAGCCTGAGTCTAACCCTAACCCTACGAGCCTGAGTCTAACCCTCACCCTAAGAGCCTGAGTCTAACCCTAACCCTAAGAGCCTGAGTCTAACCCTCACCCTAAGAGCCTGAGTCTAACCCTAACCCTAAGAGCCTGAGTCTAACCCTAACCCTAAGAGCCTGAGTCTAACCCTAAGCCTAAGAGCCTGAGTCTAACCCTCACCCTAAGAGCCTGAGTCTAACCCTAACCCTAAGAGCCTGAGTCTAACCCTCACCCTAAGAGCCTGAGTCTAACCCTAACCCTAAGAGCCTGAGTCTAACCCTAACCCTAAGAGCCTGAGTCTAACCCTAAGCCTAAGAGCCTGAGTCTAACCCTAAGCCTAAGAGCCTGAGTCTAACCCTCACCCTAAGAGCCTGAGTCTAACCCTCACCCTAAGAGCATGAGTCTAACCCTAACCCTAAGAGCCTGAGTCTAACCCTCACCCTAAGAGCCTGAGTCTAACCCTCACCCTAAGAGCCTGAGTCTAACCCTAACCCTAAGAGCCTGAGTCTAACCCTAACCCTAAGAGCCTGAGTCTAACCCTAACCCTAAGAGCCTGAGTCTAACCCTCACCCTAAGAGCCTGAGTCTAACCCGAACCCGAAGAGCCTGAGTCTAACCCTCACCCTAAGAGCCTGAGTCTAACCCTAACCCTACGAGCCTGAGTCTAACCCTCACCCTAAGAGCCTGAGTCGAACCCTAACCCTAAGAGCCTGAGTCTAACCCTCACCCTAAGAGCCTGAGTCTAACCCTAACCCTAAGAGCCTAAGTCTAACCCTAACCCTAAGAGCCTGAGTCTAACCCTCACCCTAAGAGCCTGAGTCTAACCCTAACCCTAAGAGCCTGAGTCTAACCCTAACCCTAAGAGCCTGAGTCTAACCCTAACCCTACGAGCCTGAGTCTAACCCTAACCCTAAGAGCCTGAGTCGAACCCTAACCCTAAGAGCCTGAGTCTAACCCTCACCCTAAGACCCTGAGTCTAACCCTAACCCTAAGAGCCTAAGTCTAACCCTAACCCTAAGAGCCTGAGTCTAACCCTAACCCTAAGAGCCTGAGTCTAACCCTCACCCTAAGAGCCTGAGTCTAACCCTCACCCTAAGAGCCTGAATCGAACCCTAACCCTAAGAGCCTGAGTCTAACCCTAAGAGCCTGAGTCTAACCCTCACCCTAAGAGCCTGAGTCTAACCCTAACCCTAAGAGCCTGAGTCTAACCCTAACCCTAAGAGCCTGAGTCTAACCCTAACCCTAAGAGCCTGAGTCTAACCCTAACCCTAAGAGCCTGAGTCTAACCCTAACCCGAAGAGCCTGAGTCTAACCCTCACCCTAAGAGCCTGAGTCTAACCCTCACCCTAAGAGCCTGAGTCTAACCCTCACCCTAAGAGCCTGAGTCTAACCCTCACCCTAAGAGCATGAGTCTAACCCTAACCCTAAGAGCCTGAGTCTAACCCTCACCCTAAGAGCCTGAGTCTAACCCTCACCCTAAGAGCCTGAGTCTAACCCTAACCCTAAGAGCCTGAGTCTAACCCTAACCCTAAGAGCCTGAGTCTAACCCTCACCCTAAGAGCCTGAGTCTAACCCTAACCCTAAGAGCCTGAGTCTAACCCTAACCCTAAGAGCCTGAGTCTAACCCTAACCCTACGAGCCTGAGTCTAACCCTAACCCTAAGAGCCTGAGTCGAACCCTAACCCTAAGAGCCTGAGTCTAACCCTCACCCTAAGACCCTGAGTCTAACCCTAACCCTAAGAGCCTGAGTCTAACCCTAACCCTAAGAGCCTGAGTCTAACCCTAACCCTAAGAGCCTGAGTCTAACCCTCACCCTAAGAGCCTGAGTCTAACCCTCACCCTAAGAGCCTGAATCGAACCCTAACCCTAAGAGCCTGAGTCTAACCCTAAGAGCCTGAGTCTAACCCTCACCCTAAGAGCCTGAGTCTAACCCTAACCCTAAGAGCCTGAGTCTAACCCTAACCCTAAGAGCCTGAGTCTAACCCTAACCCTAAGAGCCTGAGTCTAACCCTAACCCGAAGAGCCTGAGTCTAACCCTCACCCTAAGAGCCTGAGTCTAACCCTAAGCCTAAGAGCCTGAGTCTAACCCTAAGCCTAAGAGCCTGAGTCTAACCCTCACCCTAAGAGCCTGAGTCTAACCCTCACCCTAAGAGCATGAGTCTAACCCTAACCCTAAGAGCCTGAGTCTAACCCTCACCCTAAGAGCCTGAGTCTAACCCTCACCCTAAGAGCCTGAGTCTAACCCTAACCCGAAGAGCCTGAGTCTAACCCTAACCCTAAGAGCCTGAGTCTAACCCTCACCCTAAGAGCCTGAGTCTAACCCTAACCCTAAGAGCCTGAGTCTAACCCTAACCCTAAGAGCCTGAGTCTAACCCTAACCCTACGAGCCTGAGTCTAACCCTAACCCTAAGAGCCTGAGTCGAACCCTAACCCTAAGAGCCTGAGTCTAACCCTCACCCTAAGACCCTGAGTCTAACCCTAACCCTAAGAGCCTGAGTCTAACCCTAACCCTAAGAGCCTGAGTCTAACCCTAACCCTAAGAGCCTGAGTCTAACCCTCACCCTAAGAGCCTGAGTCTAACCCTCACCCTAAGAGCCTGAATCGAACCCTAACCCTAAGAGCCTGAGTCTAACCCTAAGAGCCTGAGTCTAACCCTCACCCTAAGAGCCTGAGTCTAACCCTAACCCTATAAGCCTGAGTCTAACCCTAACCCTAAGAGCCTGAGTCTAACCCTAACCCTAAGAGCCTGAGTCTAACCCTAACCCGAAGAGCCTGAGTCTAACCCTCACCATAAGAGCATGAGTCTAACCCTAACCCTAAGAGCCTGAGTCGAACCCTCACCCTACGAGCCTGAATCGAACCCTAACCCTAAGAGCCTGAGTCGAACCCTAACCCTAAGAGCCTGAGTCTAACCCTAACCCTAAGAGCCTGAGTCTAACCCTAACCCTAAGAGCCTGAGTCTAACCCTCACCCTAAGAGCCTGAGTCTAACCCTAACCCTAAGAGCCTGAGTCTAACCCTAACCCTAAGAGCCTGAGTCTAACCCTCACCCTAAGAGCCTGAGTCTAACCCTAACCCTAAGAGCCTGAGTCTAACCCTCACCCTAAGAGCCTGAGTCTAACCCTAACCCTAAGAGCCTGAGTCTAACCCTCACCCTAAGAGCCTGAGTCTAACCCTCACCCTAAGAGCCTGAGTCTAACCCTAACCCTAAGAGCCTGAGTCTAACCCTAAGAGCCTGAGTCTAACCCTAACCCTAAGAGCCTGAGTTTAACCCTCACCCTAAGAGCCTGTGTCTAACCCTCACCCTAAGAGCCTGAGTCTAACCCTCACCCTAAGAGCCTGAATCGAACCCTAACCCTAAGAGCCTGAGTCTAACCCTAACCCTAAGAGCCTGAGTCTAACCCTCACCCTAAGAGCCTGAGTCTAACCCTCACCCTAAGAGCCTGAGTCTAACCCTCACCCTAAGAGCCTGAGTCTAACCCTCACCCTAAGAGCCTGAGTCTAACCCTAACCCGAAGAGCCTGAGTCTAACCCTCACCCTAAGAGCCTGAGTCTAACCCTAACCCTAAGAGCCTGAGTCTAACCCTAACCCTAAGAGCCTGAGTCTAACCCTAAGCCTAAGAGCCTGAGTCTAACTTTAAGCCTAAGAGCCTGAGTCTAACTTTAAGCCTAAGAGCCTGAGTCTAACCCTAACCCTAAGAGCCTGAGTCTAACCCTAACCCTAAGAGTCTGAGTCTAACCCTCACCCTAAGAGCCTGAAGTCTAACCCTAACCCTAAGAGCCTGAGTCTAACCCTAACCCTAAGAGCCTGAGTCTAACCCTAACCCTAAGAGCCTGAGTCTAACCCTAACCCTAAGAGCCTGAGTCTAACCCTAACCCTAAGAGCCTGAGTCTAACCCTAACCCTAAGAGCCTGAGTCTAACCCTAACCCTAAGAGCCTGAGTCTAACCCTCACCCTAAGAGCCTGAGTCTAACCCTAAGCCTAAGAGCCTGAGTCTAACCCTAACCCGAAGAGCCTGAGTCTAACCCTAACCCTAAGAGCCTGAGTCTAACCCTAACCCTAAGAGCCTGAGTCTAACCCTAACCCTAAGAGCCTGAGTCTAACCCTCACCCTAAGAGCCTGAGTCTAACCCTAACCCTAAGAGCCTGAGTCTAACCCTAACCCTAAGAGCCTGAGTCTAACCCTCACCCTAAGAGCCTGAGTCTAACCCTCACCCTAAGAGCCTGAGTCTAACTCTAAGCCTAAGAGCCTGAGTCTAACCCTAACCCTAAGAGCCTGAGTCTAACTTTAAGCCTAAGAGCCTGAGTCTAACCCTAACCCTAAGAGCCTGAGTCTAACCCTCACCCTAAGAGCCTGAGTCTAACCCTAACCCGAAGAGCCTGAGTCTAACCCTAACCCGAAGAGCCTGAGTCTAACCCTCACCCTAAGAGCCTGAGTCTAACCCTAACCCTAAGAGCCTGAGTCTAACCCTCACCCTAAGAGCCTGAGTCTAACCCTCACCCTAAGAGTCTGAATCGAACCCTAACCCTAAGAGCCTGAGTCGAACCCTAACCCTAAGAGCCTGAGTCTAACCCTAACCCTAAGAGCCTGAGTCTAACCCTAACCCTAAGAGTCTGAGTCTAACCCTAACCCTAAGAGCCTGAGTCTAACCCTAACCCTAAGAGCCTGAGTCTAACCCTCACCCTAAGAGCCTGAGTCTAACCCTAACCCTAAGAGCCTGAGTCTAACCCTAACCCTAAGAGCCTGAGTCTAACCCTAACCCTAAAGAGCCTGAGTCTAACCCTAACCCTAAGAGCCTGAGTCTAACCCTAACCCTAAGAGCCTGAGTCTAACCCTCACCCTAAGAGCCTGAGTCTAACCCTAACCCTAAGAGCCTGAGTCTAACCCTCACCCTAAGAGCCTGAGTCTAACCCTAACCCTAAGAGCCTGAGTCTAACCCTCACCCTAAGAGCCTGAGTCTAACCCTCACCCTAAGAGCCTGAGTCTAACCCTCACCCTAAGAGCCTGAGTCTAACCCTAACCCTAAGAGCCTGAGTCTAACCCTCACCCTAAGAGCCTGAGTCTAACCCTAACCCTACGAGCCTGAGTCTAACCCTAACCCTAAGAGCCTGAGTCTAACCCTAACCCGAAGAGCCTGAGTCTAACCCTAACCCTAAGAGCCTGAGTCTAACCCTAACCCTAAGAGCCTGAGTCTAACCCTAACCCGAAGAGCCTGAGTCTAACCCTTACCCTAAGAGCCTGAGTCTAACCCTAACCCTATAAGCCTGAGTCTAAACCTAACCCTAAGAGCCTGAGTCTAACCCTAACCCTAAGAGCCTGAGTCTAACCCTAACCCGAAGAGCCTGAGTCTAACCCTCACCCTAAGAGCCTGAGTCTAGCCCTAACCCTACGAGCCTGAGTCGAATCCTAACCCTACGAGCCTGAGTCTAACCCTAACCCTAAGAGCCTGAGTCTAACCCTAACCCGAAGAGCCTGAGTCTAACCCTCACCCTAAGAGCCTGAGTCTAACCCTAACCCTAAGAGCCTGAGTCTAACCCTAACCCGAAGAGCCTGAGTCTAACCCTAACCCGAAGAGCCTGAGTCTAACCCTCACCCTAAGAGCCTGAGTCTAACCCTCACCCTAAGAGCCTGAGTCTAACCCTAACCCTAAGAGCCTGAGTCTAACCCTAACCCGAAGAGCCTGAGTCTAACCCTCACCATAAGAGCATGAGTCTAACCCTAACCCTAAGAGCCTGAGTCGAACCCTCACCCTACGAGCCTGAATCGAACCCTAACCCTAAGAGCCTGAGTCGAACCCTAACCCTAAGAGCCTGAGTCTAACCCTAACCCTAAGAGCCTGAGTCTAACCCTAACCCTAAGAGCCTGAGTCTAACCCTCACCCTAAGAGCCTGAGTCTAACCCTAACCCTAAGAGCCTGAGTCTAACCCTAACCCTAAGAGCCTGAGTCTAACCCTCACCCTAAGAGCCTGAGTCTAACCCTAACCCTAAGAGCCTGAGTCTAACCCTCACCCTAAGAGCCTGAGTCTAACCCTAACCCTAAGAGCCTGAGTCTAACCCTCACCCTAAGAGCCTGAGTCTAACCCTCACCCTAAGAGCCTGAGTCTAACCCTAACCCTAAGAGCCTGAGTCTAACCCTAAGAGCCTGAGTCTAACCCTAACCCTAAGAGCCTGAGTTTAACCCTCACCCTAAGAGCCTGTGTCTAACCCTCACCCTAAGAGCCTGAGTCTAACCCTCACCCTAAGAGCCTGAATCGAACCCTAACCCTAAGAGCCTGAGTCTAACCCTAACCCTAAGAGCCTGAGTCTAACCCTCACCCTAAGAGCCTGAGTCTAACCCTCACCCTAAGAGCCTGAGTCTAACCCTCACCCTAAGAGCCTGAGTCTAACCCTCACCCTAAGAGCCTGAGTCTAACCCTAACCCGAAGAGCCTGAGTCTAACCCTCACCCTAAGAGCCTGAGTCTAACCCTAACCCTAAGAGCCTGAGTCTAACCCTAACCCTAAGAGCCTGAGTCTAACCCTAAGCCTAAGAGCCTGAGTCTAACTTTAAGCCTAAGAGCCTGAGTCTAACTTTAAGCCTAAGAGCCTGAGTCTAACCCTAACCCTAAGAGCCTGAGTCTAACCCTAACCCTAAGAGTCTGAGTCTAACCCTCACCCTAAGAGCCTGAAGTCTAACCCTAACCCTAAGAGCCTGAGTCTAACCCTAACCCTAAGAGCCTGAGTCTAACCCTAACCCTAAGAGCCTGAGTCTAACCCTAACCCTAAGAGCCTGAGTCTAACCCTAACCCTAAGAGCCTGAGTCTAACCCTAACCCTAAGAGCCTGAGTCTAACCCTAACCCTAAGAGCCTGAGTCTAACCCTCACCCTAAGAGCCTGAGTCTAACCCTAAGCCTAAGAGCCTGAGTCTAACCCTAACCCGAAGAGCCTGAGTCTAACCCTAACCCTAAGAGCCTGAGTCTAACCCTAACCCTAAGAGCCTGAGTCTAACCCTAACCCTAAGAGCCTGAGTCTAACCCTCACCCTAAGAGCCTGAGTCTAACCCTAACCCTAAGAGCCTGAGTCTAACCCTAACCCTAAGAGCCTGAGTCTAACCCTCACCCTAAGAGCCTGAGTCTAACCCTCACCCTAAGAGCCTGAGTCTAACTCTAAGCCTAAGAGCCTGAGTCTAACCCTAACCCTAAGAGCCTGAGTCTAACTTTAAGCCTAAGAGCCTGAGTCTAACCCTAACCCTAAGAGCCTGAGTCTAACCCTCACCCTAAGAGCCTGAGTCTAACCCTAACCCGAAGAGCCTGAGTCTAACCCTAACCCGAAGAGCCTGAGTCTAACCCTAACCCTAAGAGCCTGAGTCTAACCCTAACCCTAAGAGCCTGAGTCTAACCCTCACCCTAAGAGCCTGAGTCTAACCCTCACCCTAAGAGTCTGAATCGAACCCTAACCCTAAGAGCCTGAGTCGAACCCTAACCCTAAGAGCCTGAGTCTAACCCTAACCCTAAGAGCCTGAGTCTAACCCTAACCCTAAGAGTCTGAGTCTAACCCTAACCCTAAGAGCCTGAGTCTAACCCTAACCCTAAGAGCCTGAGTCTAACCCTCACCCTAAGAGCCTGAGTCTAACCCTAACCCTAAGAGCCTGAGTCTAACCCTAACCCTAAGAGCCTGAGTCTAACCCTAACCCTAAAGAGCCTGAGTCTAACCCTAACCCTAAGAGCCTGAGTCTAACCCTAACCCTAAGAGCCTGAGTCTAACCCTCACCCTAAGAGCCTGAGTCTAACCCTAACCCTAAGAGCCTGAGTCTAACCCTCACCCTAAGAGCCTGAGTCTAACCCTAACCCTAAGAGCCTGAGTCTAACCCTCACCCTAAGAGCCTGAGTCTAACCCTCACCCTAAGAGCCTGAGTCTAACCCTCACCCTAAGAGCCTGAGTCTAACCCTAACCCTAAGAGCCTGAGTCTAACCCTCACCCTAAGAGCCTGAGTCTAACCCTAACCCTACGAGCCTGAGTCTAACCCTAACCCTAAGAGCCTGAGTCTAACCCTAACCCGAAGAGCCTGAGTCTAACCCTAACCCTAAGAGCCTGAGTCTAACCCTAACCCTAAGAGCCTGAGTCTAACCCTAACCCGAAGAGCCTGAGTCTAACCCTTACCCTAAGAGCCTGAGTCTAACCCTAACCCTATAAGCCTGAGTCTAAACCTAACCCTAAGAGCCTGAGTCTAACCCTAACCCTAAGAGCCTGAGTCTAACCCTAACCCGAAGAGCCTGAGTCTAACCCTCACCCTAAGAGCCTGAGTCTAGCCCTAACCCTACGAGCCTGAGTCGAATCCTAACCCTACGAGCCTGAGTCTAACCCTAACCCTAAGAGCCTGAGTCTAACCCTCACCCTAAGAGCCTGAGTCTAACCCTCACCCTAAGAGCCTGAGTCTAACCCTCACCCTAAGAGCCTGAGTCTAACCCTAACCCTAAGAGCCTGAGTCTAACCCTAACCCGAAGAGCCTGAGTCTAACCCTCACCCTAAGAGCCTGAGTCTAACCCTAACCCTAAGAGCCTGAGTCTAACCCTAACCCGAAGAGCCTGAGTCTAACCCTAACCCGAAGAGCCTGAGTCTAACCCTCACCCTAAGAGCCTGAGTCTAACCCTCACCCTAAGAGCCTGAGTCTAACCCTAACCCTAAGAGCCTGAGTCTAACCCTCACCCTAAGAGCCTGAGTCTAACCCTAACCCTAAGAGCCTGAGTCTAACCCTAACCCTAAGAGCCTGAGTCTAACCCTCACCCTAAGAGCCTGAGTCTAACCCTAACCCTAAGAGCCTGAGTCTAACCCTCACCCTAAGAGCCTGAGTCTAACCCTCACCCTAAGAGCCTGAGTCTAACCCTAACCCTAAGAGCCTGAGTCTAACCCTAACCCGAAGAGCCTGAGTCTAACCCTTACCCTAAGAGCCTGAGTCTAACCCTAACCCTATAAGCCTGAGTCTAACCCTCACCCTAAGAGCCTGAGTCTAACCCTAACCCTAAGAGCCTGAGTCTAACCCTAACCCTAAGAGCCTGAGTCTAACCCTAACCCTAAGAGCCTGAGTCTAACCCTCACCCTAAGAGCCTGAGTCTAACCCTAACCCTAAGAGCCTGAGTCTAACCCTAACCCTAAGAGCCTGAGTCTAACCCTCACCCTAAGAGCCTGAGTCTAACCCTCACCCTAAGAGCCTGAGTCTAACTCTAAGCCTAAGAGCCTGAGTCTAACTTTAAGCCTAAGAGCCTGAGTCTAACTTTAAGCCTAAGAGCCTGAGTCTAACCCTAACCCTAAGAGCCTGAGTCTAACCCTCACCCTAAGAGCCTGAGTCTAACCCTAACCCTAAGAGCCTGAGTCTAACCCTAACCCGAAGAGCCTGAGTCTAACCCTCACCCTAAGAGCCTGAGTCTAACCCTAACCCTAAGAGCCTGAGTCTAACCCTCACCCTAAGAGCCTGAGTCTAACCCTCACCCTAAGAGTCTGAATCGAACCCTAACCCTAAGAGCCTGAGTCGAACCCTAACCCTAAGAGCCTGAGTCTAACCCTAACCCTAAGAGCCTGAGTCTAACCCTAACCCTAAGAGTCTGAGTCTAACCCTAACCCTAAGAGCCTGAGTCTAACCCTAACCCTAAGAGCCTGAGTCTAACCCTCACCCTAAGAGCCTGAGTCTAACCCTAACCCTAAGAGCCTGAGTCTAACCCTAACCCTAAGAGCCTGAGTCTAACCCTAACCCTAAAGAGCCTGAGTCTAACCCTAACCCTAAGAGCCTGAGTCTAACCCTAACCCTAAGAGCCTGAGTCTAACCCTCACCCTAAGAGCCTGAGTCTAACCCTAACCCTAAGAGCCTGAGTCTAACCCTCACCCTAAGAGCCTGAGTCTAACCCTAACCCTAAGAGCCTGAGTCTAACCCTCACCCTAAGAGCCTGAGTCTAACCCTCACCCTAAGAGCCTGAGTCTAACCCTCACCCTAAGAGCCTGAGTCTAACCCTAACCCTAAGAGCCTGAGTCTAACCCTCACCCTAAGAGCCTGAGTCTAACCCTAACCCTACGAGCCTGAGTCTAACCCTAACCCTAAGAGCCTGAGTCTAACCCTAACCCGAAGAGCCTGAGTCTAACCCTAACCCTAAGAGCCTGAGTCTAACCCTAACCCTAAGAGCCTGAGTCTAACCCTAACCCGAAGAGCCTGAGTCTAACCCTTACCCTAAGAGCCTGAGTCTAACCCTAACCCTATAAGCCTGAGTCTAAACCTAACCCTAAGAGCCTGAGTCTAACCCTAACCCTAAGAGCCTGAGTCTAACCCTAACCCGAAGAGCCTGAGTCTAACCCTCACCCTAAGAGCCTGAGTCTAGCCCTAACCCTACGAGCCTGAGTCGAATCCTAACCCTACGAGCCTGAGTCTAACCCTAACCCTAAGAGCCTGAGTCTAACCCTCACCCTAAGAGCCTGAGTCTAACCCTCACCCTAAGAGCCTGAGTCTAACCCTCACCCTAAGAGCCTGAGTCTAACCCTAACCCTAAGAGCCTGAGTCTAACCCTAACCCGAAGAGCCTGAGTCTAACCCTCACCCTAAGAGCCTGAGTCTAACCCTAACCCTAAGAGCCTGAGTCTAACCCTAACCCGAAGAGCCTGAGTCTAACCCTAACCCGAAGAGCCTGAGTCTAACCCTCACCCTAAGAGCCTGAGTCTAACCCTCACCCTAAGAGCCTGAGTCTAACCCTAACCCTAAGAGCCTGAGTCTAACCCTCACCCTAAGAGCCTGAGTCTAACCCTAACCCTAAGAGCCTGAGTCTAACCCTAACCCTAAGAGCCTGAGTCTAACCCTCACCCTAAGAGCCTGAGTCTAACCCTAACCCTAAGAGCCTGAGTCTAACCCTCACCCTAAGAGCCTGAGTCTAACCCTCACCCTAAGAGCCTGAGTCTAACCCTAACCCTAAGAGCCTGAGTCTAACCCTAACCCGAAGAGCCTGAGTCTAACCCTTACCCTAAGAGCCTGAGTCTAACCCTAACCCTATAAGCCTGAGTCTAACCCTCACCCTAAGAGCCTGAGTCTAACCCTAACCCTAAGAGCCTGAGTCTAACCCTAACCCTAAGAGCCTGAGTCTAACCCTAACCCTAAGAGCCTGAGTCTAACCCTCACCCTAAGAGCCTGAGTCTAACCCTAACCCTAAGAGCCTGAGTCTAACCCTAACCCTAAGAGCCTGAGTCTAACCCTCACCCTAAGAGCCTGAGTCTAACCCTCACCCTAAGAGCCTGAGTCTAACTCTAAGCCTAAGAGCCTGAGTCTAACTTTAAGCCTAAGAGCCTGAGTCTAACTTTAAGCCTAAGAGCCTGAGTCTAACCCTAACCCTAAGAGCCTGAGTCTAACCCTCACCCTAAGAGCCTGAGTCTAACCCTAACCCTAAGAGCCTGAGTCTAACCCTAACCCGAAGAGCCTGAGTCTAACCCTCACCCTAAGAGCCTGAGTCTAACCCTAACCCTAAGAGCCTGAGTCTAACCCTCACCCTAAGAGCCTGAGTCTAACCCTCACCCTAAGAGTCTGAATCGAACCCTAACCCTAAGAGCCTGAGTCGAACCCTAACCCTAAGAGCCTGAGTCTAACCCTAACCCTAAGAGCCTGAGTCTAACCCTAACCCTAAGAGTCTGAGTCTAACCCTAACCCTAAGAGCCTGAGTCTAACCCTAACCCTAAGAGCCTGAGTCTAACCCTCACCCTAAGAGCCTGAGTCTAACCCTAACCCTAAGAGCCTGAGTCTAACCCTAACCCTAAGAGCCTGAGTCTAACCCTAACCCTAAAGAGCCTGAGTCTAACCCTAACCCTAAGAGCCTGAGTCTAACCCTAACCCTAAGAGCCTGAGTCTAACCCTCACCCTAAGAGCCTGAGTCTAACCCTAACCCTAAGAGCCTGAGTCTAACCCTCACCCTAAGAGCCTGAGTCTAACCCTAACCCTAAGAGCCTGAGTCTAACCCTCACCCTAAGAGCCTGAGTCTAACCCTCACCCTAAGAGCCTGAGTCTAACCCTAACCCTAAGAGCCTGAGTCTAACCCTAACCCTAAGAGCCTGAGTCTAACCCTCACCCTAAGAGCCTGAGTCTAACCCTAACCCTACGAGCCTGACTCTAACCCTAACCCTAAGAGCCTGAGTCTAACCCTAAGCCTAAGAGCCTGAGTCTAACCCTAACCCTAAGAGCCTGAGTCTAACCCTAACCCTAAGAGCCTGAGTCTAACCCTAACCCGAAGAGCCTGAGTCTAACCCTTACCCTAAGAGCCTGAGTCTAACCCTAACCCTATAAGCCTGAGTCTAAACCTAACCCTAAGAGCCTGAGTCTAACCCTAACCCTAAGAGCCTGAGTCTAACCCTAACCCGAAGAGCCTGAGTCTAACCCTCACCCTAAGAGCCTGAGTCTAGCCCTAACCCTACGAGCCTGAGTCGAATCCTAACCCTACGAGCCTGAGTCTAACCCTAACCCTAAGAGCCTGAGTCTAACCCTCACCCTAAGAGCCTGAGTCTAACCCTCACCCTAAGAGCCTGAGTCTAACCCTCACCCTAAGAGCCTGAGTCTAACCCTAACCCTAAGAGCCTGAGTCTAACCCTAACCCGAAGAGCCTGAGTCTAACCCTCACCCTAAGAGCCTGAGTCTAACCCTAACCCTAAGAGCCTGAGTCTAACCCTAACCCGAAGAGCCTGAGTCTAACCCTAACCCGAAGAGCCTGAGTCTAACCCTCACCCTAAGAGCCTGAGTCTAACCCTCACCCTAAGAGCCTGAGTCTAACCCTAACCCTAAGAGCCTGAGTCTAACCCTCACCCTAAGAGCCTGAGTCTAACCCTAACCCTAAGAGCCTGAGTCTAACCCTAACCCTAAGAGCCTGAGTCTAACCCTCACCCTAAGAGCCTGAGTCTAACCCTAACCCTAAGAGCCTGAGTCTAACCCTCACCCTAAGAGCCTGAGTCTAACCCTCACCCTAAGAGCCTGAGTCTAACCCTAACCCTAAGAGCCTGAGTCTAACCCTAACCCGAAGAGCCTGAGTCTAACCCTTACCCTAAGAGCCTGAGTCTAACCCTAACCCTATAAGCCTGAGTCTAACCCTAACCCTAAGAGCCTGAGTCTAACCCTAACCCTAAGAGCCTAAGTCTAACCCTCACCCTAAGAGCCTGAGTCTAACCCTAACCCTAAGAGCCTGAGTCTAACCCTAACCCTAAGAGCCTGAGTCTAACCCTAACCCTAAGAGCCTGAGTCTAACCCTCACCATAAGAGCATGAGTCTAACCCTAACCCTAAGAGCCTGAGTCGAACCCTCACCCTACGAGCCTGAATCGAACCCTCACCCTAAGAGCCTGAGTCGAACCCTAACCCTAAGAGCCTGAGTCTAACCCTCACCCTAAGAGCCTGAGTCTAACCCTAACCCAAAGAGCCTGAGTCTAACCCTCACCCTAAGAGCCTGAGTCTAACCCTAACCCTAAGAGCCTGAGTCTAACCCTAACCCTAAGAGCCTGAGTCTAACCCTAACCCTAAGAGCCTGAGTCTAACCCTCACCCTAAGAGCCTGAGTCTAACCCTAACCCTAAGAGCCTGAGTCTAACCCTAACCCTAAGAGCCTGAGTCTAACCCTAACCCTAAGAGCCTGAGTCTAACCCTAACCCTAAGAGCCTGAGTCTAACCCTAACCCTAAGAGCCTGAGTCTAACCCTCACCCTAAGAGCCTGAGTCTAACCCTAACCCTAAGAGCCTGAGTCTAACCCTAACCCTAAGAGCCTGAATCGAACCCTCACCCTAAGAGCCTGAGTCTAACCCTAACCCTAAGAGCCTGAGTCTAACCCTCACCCTAAGAGCCTGAGTCTAACCCTAACCCTAAGAGCCTGAGTCTAACCCTAACCCTACGAGCCTGAGTCTAACCCTAACCCTAAGAGCCTGAGTCTAACCCTAAGCCTAAGAGCCTGAGTCTAACCCTAACCCTAAGAGCCTGAGTCTAACCCTAACCCTAAGAGCCTGAGTCTAACCCTCACCCTAAGAGCCTGAGTCTAACCCTAACCCTACGAGCCTGAGTCTAACCCTCACCCTAAGAGCCTGAGTCTAACCCTAACCCTAAGAGCCTGAGTCTAACCCTAACCCGAAGAGCCTGAGTCTAACCCTCACCCTAAGAGCCTGAGTCTAACCCTAACCCTACGAGCCTGAGTCTAACCCTCACCCTAAGAGCCTGAGTCTAACCCTAACCCTAAGAGCCTGAGTCTAACCCTCACCCTAAGAGCCTGAGTCTAACCCTAACCCTAAGAGCCTGAGTCTAACCCTAACCCTAAGAGCCTGAGTCTAACCCTAAGCCTAAGAGCCTGAGTCTAACCCTCACCCTAAGAGCCTGAGTCTAACCCTAACCCTAAGAGCCTGAGTCTAACCCTCACCCTAAGAGCCTGAGTCTAACCCTAACCCTAAGAGCCTGAGTCTAACCCTAACCCTAAGAGCCTGAGTCTAACCCTAAGCCTAAGAGCCTGAGTCTAACCCTAAGCCTAAGAGCCTGAGTCTAACCCTCACCCTAAGAGCCTGAGTCTAACCCTCACCCTAAGAGCATGAGTCTAACCCTAACCCTAAGAGCCTGAGTCTAACCCTCACCCTAAGAGCCTGAGTCTAACCCTCACCCTAAGAGCCTGAGTCTAACCCTAACCCTAAGAGCCTGAGTCTAACCCTAACCCTAAGAGCCTGAGTCTAACCCTAACCCTAAGAGCCTGAGTCTAACCCTAACCCTAAGAGCCTGAGTCTAACCCTCACCCTAAGAGCCTGAGTCTAACCCGAACCCGAAGAGCCTGAGTCTAACCCTCACCCTAAGAGCCTGAGTCTAACCCTAACCCTACGAGCCTGAGTCTAACCCTAACCCTAAGAGCCTGAGTCGAACCCTAACCCTAAGAGCCTGAGTCTAACCCTCACCCTAAGAGCCTGAGTCTAACCCTAACCCTAAGAGCCTAAGTCTAACCCTAACCCTAAGAGCCTGAGTCTAACCCTAAGCCTAAGAGCCTGAGTCTAACCCTAACCCTAAGAGCCTGAGTCTAACCCTAACCCTAAGAGCCTGAGTCTAACCCTAAGAGCCTGAGTCTAACCCTCACCCTAAGAGCCTGAGTCTAACCCTCACCCTAAGAGCCTGAGTCTAACCCTAACCCGAAGAGCCTGAGTCTAACCCTAACCCGAAGAGCCTGAGTCTAACCCTCACCCTAAGAGCCTGAGTCTAACCCTAACCCTATAAGCCTGAGTCTAACCCTAACCCTAAGAGCCTGAGTCTAACCCTAACCCTAAGAGCCTAAGTCTAACCCTCACCCTAAGAGCCTGAGTCTAACCCTAACCCTAAGAGCCTGAGTCTAACCCTCACCCTAAGAGCCTGAGTCTAACCCTAACCCTAAGAGCCTGAGTCTAACCCTAAGAGCCTGAGTCTAACCCTAACCCTAAGACCCTGAGTTTAACCCTCACCCTAAGAGACTGTGTCTAACCCTCACCCTAAGAGCCTGAGTCTAACCCTAACCCTAAGAGCCTGAGTCTAACCCTAACCCTAAGAGCCTGAGTCTAACCCTCACCCTAAGAGCCTGAGTCTAACCCTAACCCTAAGAGCCTGAGTCTAACCCTAACCCTAAGAGCCTGAGTCGAACCCTAACCCTACGAGCCTGAATCGAACCCTAACCCTAAGAGCCTGAGTCTAACCCTAACCCTAAGAGCCTGAGTCTAACCCTAACCCTAAGAGCCTGAGTCTAACCCTAAGCCTAAGAGCCTGAGTCTAACCCTAACCCGAAGAGCCTGAGTCTAACCCTAACCCTACGAGCCTGAGTCTAACCCTAACCCTAAGAGCCTGAGTCTAACCCTCACCCTAAGAGCCTGAGTCTAACCCTAACCCTAAGAGCCTGAGTCTAACCCTAAGAGCCTGAGTCTAACCCTAACCCTAAGACCCTGAGTTTAACCCTCACCCTAAGAGACTGTGTCTAACCCTCACCCTAAGAGCCTGAGTCTAACCCTAACCCTAAGAGCCTGAGTCTAACCCTAACCCTAAGAGCCTGAGTCTAACCCTCACCCTAAGAGCCTGAGTCTAACCCTAACCCTAAGAGCCTGAGTCTAACCCTAACCCTAAGAGCCTGAGTCTAACCCTAAGCCTAAGAGCCTGAGTCTAACCCTCACCCTAAGAGCCTGAGTCTAACCCTAACCCTAAGAGCCTGAGTCTAACCCTCACCCTAAGAGCCTGAGTCTAACCCTAACCCTAAGAGCCTGAGTCTAACCCTAACCCTAAGAGCCTGAGTCTAACCCTAAGCCTAAGAGCCTGAGTCTAACCCTAAGCCTAAGAGCCTGAGTCTAACCCTAACCCTAAGAGCCTGAGTCTAACCCTCACCCTAAGAGCATGAGTCTAACCCTAACCCTAAGAGCCTGAGTCTAACCCTCACCCTAAGAGCCTGAGTCTAACCCTAACCCTAAGAGCCTGAGTCTAACCCTAACCCTAAGAGCCTGAGTCTAACCCTAACCCTAAGAGCCTGAGTCTAACCCTAACCCTAAGAGCCTGAGTCTAACCCTCACCCTAAGAGCCTGAGTCTAACCCGAACCCGAAGAGCCTGAGTCTAACCCTCACCCTAAGAGCCTGAGTCTAACCCTAACCCTACGAGCCTGAGTCTAACCCTAACCCTAAGAGCCTGAGTCGAACCCTAACCCTAAGAGCCTGAGTCTAACCCTCACCCTAAGAGCCTGAGTCTAACCCTAACCCTAAGAGCCTAAGTCTAACCCTAACCCTAAGAGCCTGAGTCTAACCCTAAGCCTAAGAGCCTGAGTCTAACCCTAACCCTAAGAGCCTGAGTCTAACCCTAACCCTAAGAGCCTGAGTCTAACCCTAAGAGCCTGAGTCTAACCCTCACCCTAAGAGCCTGAGTCTAACCCTCACCCTAAGAGCCTGAGTCTAACCCTAACCCGAAGAGCCTGAGTCTAACCCTAACCCGAAGAGCCTGAGTCTAACCCTCACCCTAAGAGCCTGAGTCTAACCCTAACCCTATAAGCCTGAGTCTAACCCTAACCCTAAGAGCCTGAGTCTAACCCTAACCCTAAGAGCCTAAGTCTAACCCTCACCCTAAGAGCCTGAGTCTAACCCTAACCCTAAGAGCCTGAGTCTAACCCTCACCCTAAGAGCCTGAGTCTAACCCTAACCCTAAGAGCCTGAGTCTAACCCTAAGAGCCTGAGTCTAACCCTAACCCTAAGACCCTGAGTTTAACCCTCACCCTAAGAGACTGTGTCTAACCCTCACCCTAAGAGCCTGAGTCTAACCCTAACCCTAAGAGCCTGAGTCTAACCCTAACCCTAAGAGCCTGAGTCTAACCCTCACCCTAAGAGCCTGAGTCTAACCCTAACCCTAAGAGCCTGAGTCTAACCCTAACCCTAAGAGCCTGAGTCGAACCCTAACCCTACGAGCCTGAATCGAACCCTAACCCTAAGAGCCTGAGTCTAACCCTAACCCTAAGAGCCTGAGTCTAACCCTAACCCTAAGAGCCTGAGTCTAACCCTAAGCCTAAGAGCCTGAGTCTAACCCTAACCCGAAGAGCCTGAGTCTAACCCTAACCCTACGAGCCTGAGTCTAACCCTAACCCTAAGAGCCTGAGTCTAACCCTCACCCTAAGAGCCTGAGTCTAACCCTAACCCTAAGAGCCTGAGTCTAACCCTAAGAGCCTGAGTCTAACCCTAACCCTAAGACCCTGAGTTTAACCCTCACCCTAAGAGACTGTGTCTAACCCTCACCCTAAGAGCCTGAGTCTAACCCTAACCCTAAGAGCCTGAGTCTAACCCTAACCCTAAGAGCCTGAGTCTAACCCTCACCCTAAGAGCCTGAGTCTAACCCTAACCCTAAGAGCCTGAGTCTAACCCTAACCCTAAGAGCCTGAGTCGAACCCTAACCCTACGAGCCTGAATCGAACCCTAACCCTAAGAGCCTGAGTCTAACCCTAACCCTAAGAGCCTGAGTCTAACCCTAAGCCTAAGAGCCTGAGTCTAACCCTAACCCGAAGAGCCTGAGTCTAACCCTAACCCTACGAGCCTGAGTCTAACCCTAACCCTAAGAGCCTGAGTCTAACCCTCACCCTAAGAGCCTGAGTCTAACCCTAACCCGAAGAGCCTGAGTCTAACCCTAACCCTAAGAGCCTGAGTCTAACCCTAACCCTACGAGCCTGAGTCGAATCCTAACCCTACGAGCCTGAGTCTAACCCTAACCCTAAGAGCCTGAGTCTAACCCTAACCCTAAGAGCCTGAGTCTAACCCTAACCCTAAGAGCCTGAGTCTAACCCTAACCCTAAGAGCCTGAGTCGAACCCTAACCCTACGAGCCTGAATCGAACCCTAACCCTAAGAGCCTGAGTCTAACCCTAAGCCTAAGAGCCTGAGTCTAACCCTAACCCGAAGAGCCTGAGTCTAACCCTAACCCTACGAGCCTGAGTCTAACCCTAACCCTAAGAGCCTGAGTCTAACCCTAACCCTAAGAGCCTGAGTCTAACCCTAACCCGAAGAGCCTGAGTCTAACCCTAACCCTAAGAGCCTGAGTCTAACCCTAACCCTACGAGCCTGAGTCGAATCCTAACCCTACGAGCCTGAGTCTAACCCTAACCCTAAGAGCCTGAGTCTAACCCTAACCCTAAGAGCCTGAGTCTAACCCTAAGCCTAAGAGCCTGAGTCTAACCCTCACCCTAAGAGCCTGAGTCTAACCCTCACCCTAAGAGCCTGAGTCTAACCCTCACCCTAAGAGCCTGAAGTCTAACCCTAACCCTAAGAGCCTGAGTCTAACCCTCACCCTAAGAGCCTGAGTCTAACCCTAACCCTAAGAGCCTGAGTCTAACCCTAAGAGCCTGAGTCTAACCCTAACCCTAAGAGCCTGAGTTTAACCCTCACCCTAAGAGCCTGTGTCTAACCCTCACCCTAAGAGCCTGAGTCTAACCCTAACCCTAAGAGCCTGAGTCTAACCCTAACCCTAAGAGCCTGAGTCTAACCCTCACCCTAAGAGCCTGAGTCTAACCCTCACCCTAAGAGCCTGAGTCTAACCCTAACCCTAAGAGCCTGAGTCTAACCCTCACCCTAAGAGCCTGAGTCTAACCCTCACCCTAAGAGCCTGAGTCTAACCCTAACCCTAAGAGCCTGAGTCTAACCCTAACCCTAAGAGCCTGAGTCTAACCCTCACCCTAAGAGCCTGAGTCTAACCCTCACCCTACGAGCCTGACTCTAACCCTAACCCTAAGAGCCTGAGTCTAACCCTAAGCCTAAGAGCCTGAGTCTAACCCTAACCCTAAGAGCCTGAGTCTAACCCTAACCCTAAGAGCCTGAGTCTAACCCTAACCCGAAGAGCCTGAGTCTAACCCTTACCCTAAGAGCCTGAGTCTAACCCTAACCCTATAAGCCTGAGTCTAAACCTAACCCTAAGAGCCTGAGTCTAACCCTAACCCTAAGAGCCTGAGTCTAACCCTAACCCGAAGAGCCTGAGTCTAACCCTCACCCTAAGAGCCTGAGTCTAGCCCTAACCCTACGAGCCTGAGTCGAATCCTAACCCTACGAGCCTGAGTCTAACCCTAACCCTAAGAGCCTGAGTCTAACCCTCACCCTAAGAGCCTGAGTCTAACCCTCACCCTAAGAGCCTGAGTCTAACCCTCACCCTAAGAGCCTGAGTCTAACCCTAACCCTAAGAGCCTGAGTCTAACCCTAACCCGAAGAGCCTGAGTCTAACCCTCACCCTAAGAGCCTGAGTCTAACCCTAACCCTAAGAGCCTGAGTCTAACCCTAACCCGAAGAGCCTGAGTCTAACCCTAACCCGAAGAGCCTGAGTCTAACCCTCACCCTAAGAGCCTGAGTCTAACCCTCACCCTAAGAGCCTGAGTCTAACCCTAACCCTAAGAGCCTGAGTCTAACCCTCACCCTAAGAGCCTGAGTCTAACCCTAACCCTAAGAGCCTGAGTCTAACCCTAACCCTAAGAGCCTGAGTCTAACCCTCACCCTAAGAGCCTGAGTCTAACCCTAACCCTAAGAGCCTGAGTCTAACCCTCACCCTAAGAGCCTGAGTCTAACCCTCACCCTAAGAGCCTGAGTCTAACCCTAACCCTAAGAGCCTGAGTCTAACCCTAACCCGAAGAGCCTGAGTCTAACCCTTACCCTAAGAGCCTGAGTCTAACCCTAACCCTATAAGCCTGAGTCTAACCCTAACCCTAAGAGCCTGAGTCTAACCCTAACCCTAAGAGCCTAAGTCTAACCCTCACCCTAAGAGCCTGAGTCTAACCCTAACCCTAAGAGCCTGAGTCTAACCCTAACCCTAAGAGCCTGAGTCTAACCCTAACCCTAAGAGCCTGAGTCTAACCCTCACCATAAGAGCATGAGTCTAACCCTAACCCTAAGAGCCTGAGTCGAACCCTCACCCTACGAGCCTGAATCGAACCCTCACCCTAAGAGCCTGAGTCGAACCCTAACCCTAAGAGCCTGAGTCTAACCCTCACCCTAAGAGCCTGAGTCTAACCCTAACCCAAAGAGCCTGAGTCTAACCCTCACCCTAAGAGCCTGAGTCTAACCCTAACCCTAAGAGCCTGAGTCTAACCCTAACCCTAAGAGCCTGAGTCTAACCCTAACCCTAAGAGCCTGAGTCTAACCCTCACCCTAAGAGCCTGAGTCTAACCCTAACCCTAAGAGCCTGAGTCTAACCCTAACCCTAAGAGCCTGAGTCTAACCCTAACCCTAAGAGCCTGAGTCTAACCCTAACCCTAAGAGCCTGAGTCTAACCCTAACCCTAAGAGCCTGAGTCTAACCCTCACCCTAAGAGCCTGAGTCTAACCCTAACCCTAAGAGCCTGAGTCTAACCCTAACCCTAAGAGCCTGAATCGAACCCTCACCCTAAGAGCCTGAGTCTAACCCTAACCCTAAGAGCCTGAGTCTAACCCTCACCCTAAGAGCCTGAGTCTAACCCTAACCCTAAGAGCCTGAGTCTAACCCTAACCCTACGAGCCTGAGTCTAACCCTAACCCTAAGAGCCTGAGTCTAACCCTCACCCTAAGAGCCTGAGTCTAACCCTAACCCTAAGAGCCTGAGTCTAACCCTAACCCTAAGAGCCTGAGTCTAACCCTCACCCTAAGAGCCTGAGTCTAACCCTAACCCTACGAGCCTGAGTCTAACCCTCACCCTAAGAGCCTGAGTCTAACCCTAACCCTAAGAGCCTGAGTCTAACCCTAACCCGAAGAGCCTGAGTCTAACCCTCACCCTAAGAGCCTGAGTCTAACCCTAACCCTACGAGCCTGAGTCTAACCCTCACCCTAAGAGCCTGAGTCTAACCCTAACCCTAAGAGCCTGAGTCTAACCCTCACCCTAAGAGCCTGAGTCTAACCCTAACCCTAAGAGCCTGAGTCTAACCCTAACCCTAAGAGCCTGAGTCTAACCCTAAGCCTAAGAGCCTGAGTCTAACCCTCACCCTAAGAGCCTGAGTCTAACCCTAACCCTAAGAGCCTGAGTCTAACCCTCACCCTAAGAGCCTGAGTCTAACCCTAACCCTAAGAGCCTGAGTCTAACCCTAACCCTAAGAGCCTGAGTCTAACCCTAACCCTAAGAGCCTGAGTCTAACCCTAAGCCTAAGAGCCTGAGTCTAACCCTCACCCTAAGAGCCTGAGTCTAACCCTCACCCTAAGAGCATGAGTCTAACCCTAACCCTAAGAGCCTGAGTCTAACCCTCACCCTAAGAGCCTGAGTCTAACCCTCACCCTAAGAGCCTGAGTCTAACCCTAACCCTAAGAGCCTGAGTCTAACCCTAACCCTAAGAGCCTGAGTCTAACCCTAACCCTAAGAGCCTGAGTCTAACCCTAACCCTAAGAGCCTGAGTCTAACCCTCACCCTAAGAGCCTGAGTCTAACCCGAACCCGAAGAGCCTGAGTCTAACCCTCACCCTAAGAGCCTGAGTCTAACCCTAACCCTACGAGCCTGAGTCTAACCCTAACCCTAAGAGCCTGAGTCGAACCCTAACCCTAAGAGCCTGAGTCTAACCCTCACCCTAAGAGCCTGAGTCTAACCCTAACCCTAAGAGCCTAAGTCTAACCCTAACCCTAAGAGCCTGAGTCTAACCCTAAGCCTAAGAGCCTGAGTCTAACCCTAACCCTAAGAGCCTGAGTCTAACCCTAACCCTAAGAGCCTGAGTCTAACCCTAAGAGCCTGAGTCTAACCCTCACCCTAAGAGCCTGAGTCTAACCCTCACCCTAAGAGCCTGAGTCTAACCCTAACCCGAAGAGCCTGAGTCTAACCCTAACCCGAAGAGCCTGAGTCTAACCCTCACCCTAAGAGCCTGAGTCTAACCCTAACCCTATAAGCCTGAGTCTAACCCTAACCCTAAGAGCCTGAGTCTAACCCTAACCCTAAGAGCCTAAGTCTAACCCTCACCCTAAGAGCCTGAGTCTAACCCTAACCCTAAGAGCCTGAGTCTAACCCTCACCCTAAGAGCCTGAGTCTAACCCTAACCCTAAGAGCCTGAGTCTAACCCTAAGAGCCTGAGTCTAACCCTAACCCTAAGACCCTGAGTTTAACCCTCACCCTAAGAGACTGTGTCTAACCCTCACCCTAAGAGCCTGAGTCTAACCCTAACCCTAAGAGCCTGAGTCTAACCCTAACCCTAAGAGCCTGAGTCTAACCCTCACCCTAAGAGCCTGAGTCTAACCCTAACCCTAAGAGCCTGAGTCTAACCCTAACCCTAAGAGCCTGAGTCGAACCCTAACCCTACGAGCCTGAATCGAACCCTAACCCTAAGAGCCTGAGTCTAACCCTAACCCTAAGAGCCTGAGTCTAACCCTAACCCTAAGAGCCTGAGTCTAACCCTAAGCCTAAGAGCCTGAGTCTAACCCTAACCCGAAGAGCCTGAGTCTAACCCTAACCCTACGAGCCTGAGTCTAACCCTAACCCTAAGAGCCTGAGTCTAACCCTCACCCTAAGAGCCTGAGTCTAACCCTAACCCTAAGAGCCTGAGTCTAACCCTAAGAGCCTGAGTCTAACCCTAACCCTAAGACCCTGAGTTTAACCCTCACCCTAAGAGACTGTGTCTAACCCTCACCCTAAGAGCCTGAGTCTAACCCTAACCCTAAGAGCCTGAGTCTAACCCTAACCCTAAGAGCCTGAGTCTAACCCTCACCCTAAGAGCCTGAGTCTAACCCTAACCCTAAGAGCCTGAGTCTAACCCTAACCCTAAGAGCCTGAGTCGAACCCTAACCCTACGAGCCTGAATCGAACCCTAACCCTAAGAGCCTGAGTCTAACCCTAACCCTAAGAGCCTGAGTCTAACCCTAACCCTAAGAGCCTGAGTCTAACCCTAAGCCTAAGAGCCTGAGTCTAACCCTAACCCGAAGAGCCTGAGTCTAACCCTAACCCTACGAGCCTGAGTCTAACCCTAACCCTAAGAGCCTGAGTCTAACCCTAACCCTAAGAGCCTGAGTCTAACCCTAACCCGAAGAGCCTGAGTCTAACCCTAACCCTAAGAGCCTGAGTCTAACCCTAACCCTACGAGCCTGAGTCGAATCCTAACCCTACGAGCCTGAGTCTAACCCTAACCCTAAGAGCCTGAGTCTAACCCTCACCCTAAGAGCCTGAGTCTAACCCTAACCCTAAGAGCCTGAGTCTAACCCTAACCCTAAGAGCCTGAGTCGAACCCTAACCCTACGAGCCTGAATCGAACCCTAACCCTAAGAGCCTGAGTCTAACCCTAAGCCTAAGAGCCTGAGTCTAACCCTAACCCGAAGAGCCTGAGTCTAACCCTAACCCTACGAGCCTGAGTCTAACCCTAACCCTAAGAGCCTGAGTCTAACCCTAACCCTAAGAGCCTGAGTCTAACCCTAACCCGAAGAGCCTGAGTCTAACCCTAACCCTAAGAGCCTGAGTCTAACCCTAACCCTACGAGCCTGAGTCGAATCCTAACCCTACGAGCCTGAGTCTAACCCTAACCCTAAGAGCCTGAGTCTAACCCTAACCCTAAGAGCCTGAGTCTAACCCTAACCCTAAGAGCCTGAGTCTAACCCTCACCCTAAGAGCCTGAGTCTAACCCTCACCCTAAGAGCCTGAGTCTAACCCTCACCCTAAGAGCCTGAAGTCTAACCCTAACCCTAAGAGCCTGAGTCTAACCCTCACCCTAAGAGCCTGAGTCTAACCCTAACCCTAAGAGCCTGAGTCTAACCCTAAGAGCCTGAGTCTAACCCTAACCCTAAGAGCCTGAGTTTAACCCTCACCCTAAGAGCCTGTGTCTAACCCTCACCCTAAGAGCCTGAGTCTAACCCTAACCCTAAGAGCCTGAGTCTAACCCTAACCCTAAGAGCCTGAGTCTAACCCTCACCCTAAGAGCCTGAGTCTAACCCTAACCCTAAGAGCCTGAGTCTAACCCTAACCCTAAGAGCCTGAGTCGAACCCTAACCCTACGAGCCTGAATCGAACCCTAACCCTAAGAGCCTGAGTCTAACCCTAACCCTAAGAGCCTGAGTTTAACCCTCACCCTAAGAGACTGTGTCTAACCCTCACCCTAAGAGCCTGAGTCTAACCCTAACCCTAAGAGCCTGAGTCTAACCCTAACCCTAAGAGCCTGAGTCTAACCCTCACCCTAAGAGCCTGAGTCTAACCCTAACCCTAAGAGCCTGAGTCTAACCCTAACCCTAAGAGCCTGAGTCGAACCCTAACCCTACGAGCCTGAATCGAACCCTAACCCTAAGAGCCTGAGTCTAACCCTAACCCTAAGAGCCTGAGTCTAACCCTAACCCTAAGAGCCTGAGTCTAACCCTAAGCCTAAGAGCCTGAGTCTAACCCTAACCCGAAGAGCCTGAGTCTAACCCTAACCCTACGAGCCTGAGTCTAACCCTAACCCTAAGAGCCTGAGTCTAACCCTCACCCTAAGAGCCTGAGTCTAACCCTAACCCTAAGAGCCTGAGTCTAACCCTAAGAGCCTGAGTCTAACCCTAACCCTAAGACCCTGAGTTTAACCCTCACCCTAAGAGACTGTGTCTAACCCTCACCCTAAGAGCCTGAGTCTAACCCTAACCCTAAGAGCCTGAGTCTAACCCTAACCCTAAGAGCCTGAGTCTAACCCTCACCCTAAGAGCCTGAGTCTAACCCTAACCCTAAGAGCCTGAGTCTAACCCTAACCCTAAGAGCCTGAGTCTAACCCTAACCCTACGAGCCTGAGTCTAACCCTAACCCTAAGAGCCTGAGTCTAACCCTAACCCTAAGAGCCTGAGTCTAACCCTAAGCCTAAGAGCCTGAGTCTAACCCTCACCCTAAGAGCCTGAGTCTAACCCTCACCCTAAGAGCCTGAGTCTAACCCTCACCCTAAGAGCCTGAAGTCTAACCCTAACCCTAAGAGCCTGAGTCTAACCCTCACCCTAAGAGCCTGAGTCTAACCCTAACCCTAAGAGCCTGAGTCTAACCCTAAGAGCCTGAGTCTAACCCTAACCCTAAGAGCCTGAGTCTAACCCTCACCCTAAGAGCCTGTGTCTAACCCTCACCCTAAGAGCCTGAGTCTAACCCTAACCCTAAGAGCCTGAGTCTAACCCTAACCCTAAGAGCCTGAGTCTAACCCTCACCCTAAGAGCCTGAGTCTAACCCTCACCCTAAGAGCCTGAGTCTAACCCTAACCCTAAGAGCCTGAGTCTAACCCTCACCCTAAGAGCCTGAGTCTAACCCTCACCCTAAGAGCCTGAGTCTAACCCTAACCCTAAGAGCCTGAGTCTAACCCTAACCCTAAGAGCCTGAGTCTAACCCTCACCCTAAGAGCCTGAGTCTAACCCTCACCCTACGAGCCTGACTCTAACCCTAACCCTAAGAGCCTGAGTCTAACCCTAAGCCTAAGAGCCTGAGTCTAACCCTAACCCTAAGAGCCTGAGTCTAACCCTAACCCTAAGAGCCTGAGTCTAACCCTAACCCGAAGAGCCTGAGTCTAACCCTTACCCTAAGAGCCTGAGTCTAACCCTAACCCTATAAGCCTGAGTCTAAACCTAACCCTAAGAGCCTGAGTCTAACCCTAACCCTAAGAGCCTGAGTCTAACCCTAACCCGAAGAGCCTGAGTCTAACCCTCACCCTAAGAGCCTGAGTCTAGCCCTAACCCTACGAGCCTGAGTCGAATCCTAACCCTACGAGCCTGAGTCTAACCCTAACCCTAAGAGCCTGAGTCTAACCCTCACCCTAAGAGCCTGAGTCTAACCCTAACCCTAAGAGCCTAAGTCTAACCCTAACCCTAAGAGCCTGAGTCTAACCCTAAGCCTAAGAGCCTGAGTCTAACCCTAACCCTAAGAGCCTGAGTCTAACCCTAACCCTAAGAGCCTGAGTCTAACCCTAAGAGCCTGAGTCTAACCCTCACCCTAAGAGCCTGAGTCTAACCCTCACCCTAAGAGCCTGAGTCTAACCCTAACCCGAAGAGCCTGAGTCTAACCCTAACCCGAAGAGCCTGAGTCTAACCCTCACCCTAAGAGCCTGAGTCTAACCCTAACCCTATAAGCCTGAGTCTAACCCTAACCCTAAGAGCCTGAGTCTAACCCTAACCCTAAGAGCCTAAGTCTAACCCTCACCCTAAGAGCCTGAGTCTAACCCTAACCCTAAGAGCCTGAGTCTAACCCTCACCCTAAGAGCCTGAGTCTAACCCTAACCCTAAGAGCCTGAGTCTAACCCTAAGAGCCTGAGTCTAACCCTAACCCTAAGAGCCTGAGTTTAACCCTCACCCTAAGAGCCTGTGTCTAACCCTCACCCTAAGAGCCTGAGTCTAACCCTAACCCTAAGAGCCTGAGTCTAACCCTAACCCTAAGAGCCTGAGTCTAACCCTCACCCTAAGAGCCTGAGTCTAACCCTAACCCTAAGAGCCTGAGTCTAACCCTAACCCTAAGAGCCTGAGTCGAACCCTAACCCTACGAGCCTGAATCGAACCCTAACCCTAAGAGCCTGAGTCTAACCCTAACCCTAAGAGCCTGAGTTTAACCCTCACCCTAAGAGACTGTGTCTAACCCTCACCCTAAGAGCCTGAGTCTAACCCTAACCCTAAGAGCCTGAGTCTAACCCTAACCCTAAGAGCCTGAGTCTAACCCTCACCCTAAGAGCCTGAGTCTAACCCTAACCCTAAGAGCCTGAGTCTAACCCTAACCCTAAGAGCCTGAGTCGAACCCTAACCCTACGAGCCTGAATCGAACCCTAACCCTAAGAGCCTGAGTCTAACCCTAACCCTAAGAGCCTGAGTCTAACCCTAACCCTAAGAGCCTGAGTCTAACCCTAAGCCTAAGAGCCTGAGTCTAACCCTAACCCGAAGAGCCTGAGTCTAACCCTAACCCTACGAGCCTGAGTCTAACCCTAACCCTAAGAGCCTGAGTCTAACCCTCACCCTAAGAGCCTGAGTCTAACCCTAACCCTAAGAGCCTGAGTCTAACCCTAAGAGCCTGAGTCTAACCCTAACCCTAAGACCCTGAGTTTAACCCTCACCCTAAGAGACTGTGTCTAACCCTCACCCTAAGAGCCTGAGTCTAACCCTAACCCTAAGAGCCTGAGTCTAACCCTAACCCTAAGAGCCTGAGTCTAACCCTCACCCTAAGAGCCTGAGTCTAACCCTAACCCTAAGAGCCTGAGTCTAACCCTAACCCTAAGAGCCTGAGTCTAACCCTAACCCTACGAGCCTGAGTCTAACCCTAACCCTAAGAGCCTGAGTCTAACCCTAACCCTAAGAGCCTGAGTCTAACCCTAAGCCTAAGAGCCTGAGTCTAACCCTCACCCTAAGAGCCTGAGTCTAACCCTCACCCTAAGAGCCTGAGTCTAACCCTCACCCTAAGAGCCTGAAGTCTAACCCTAACCCTAAGAGCCTGAGTCTAACCCTCACCCTAAGAGCCTGAGTCTAACCCTAACCCTAAGAGCCTGAGTCTAACCCTAAGAGCCTGAGTCTAACCCTAACCCTAAGAGCCTGAGTCTAACCCTCACCCTAAGAGCCTGTGTCTAACCCTCACCCTAAGAGCCTGAGTCTAACCCTAACCCTAAGAGCCTGAGTCTAACCCTAACCCTAAGAGCCTGAGTCTAACCCTCACCCTAAGAGCCTGAGTCTAACCCTCACCCTAAGAGCCTGAGTCTAACCCTAACCCTAAGAGCCTGAGTCTAACCCTCACCCTAAGAGCCTGAGTCTAACCCTCACCCTAAGAGCCTGAGTCTAACCCTAACCCTAAGAGCCTGAGTCTAACCCTAACCCTAAGAGCCTGAGTCTAACCCTCACCCTAAGAGCCTGAGTCTAACCCTCACCCTACGAGCCTGACTCTAACCCTAACCCTAAGAGCCTGAGTCTAACCCTAAGCCTAAGAGCCTGAGTCTAACCCTAACCCTAAGAGCCTGAGTCTAACCCTAACCCTAAGAGCCTGAGTCTAACCCTAACCCGAAGAGCCTGAGTCTAACCCTTACCCTAAGAGCCTGAGTCTAACCCTAACCCTATAAGCCTGAGTCTAAACCTAACCCTAAGAGCCTGAGTCTAACCCTAACCCTAAGAGCCTGAGTCTAACCCTAACCCGAAGAGCCTGAGTCTAACCCTCACCCTAAGAGCCTGAGTCTAGCCCTAACCCTACGAGCCTGAGTCGAATCCTAACCCTACGAGCCTGAGTCTAACCCTAACCCTAAGAGCCTGAGTCTAACCCTCACCCTAAGAGCCTGAGTCTAACCCTCACCCTAAGAGCCTGAGTCTAACCCTCACCCTAAGAGCCTGAGTCTAACCCTAACCCTAAGAGCCTGAGTCTAACCCTAACCCGAAGAGCCTGAGTCTAACCCTCACCCTAAGAGCCTGAGTCTAACCCTAACCCTAAGAGCCTGAGTCTAACCCTAACCCGAAGAGCCTGAGTCTAACCCTAACCCGAAGAGCCTGAGTCTAACCCTCACCCTAAGAGCCTGAGTCTAACCCTCACCCTAAGAGCCTGAGTCTAACCCTAACCCTAAGAGCCTGAGTCTAACCCTCACCCTAAGAGCCTGAGTCTAACCCTAACCCTAAGAGCCTGAGTCTAACCCTAACCCTAAGAGCCTGAGTCTAACCCTCACCCTAAGAGCCTGAGTCTAACCCTAACCCTAAGAGCCTGAGTCTAACCCTCACCCTAAGAGCCTGAGTCTAACCCTCACCCTAAGAGCCTGAGTCTAACCCTAACCCTAAGAGCCTGAGTCTAACCCTAACCCGAAGAGCCTGAGTCTAACCCTTACCCTAAGAGCCTGAGTCTAACCCTAACCCTATAAGCCTGAGTCTAACCCTAACCCTAAGAGCCTGAGTCTAACCCTAACCCTAAGAGCCTAAGTCTAACCCTCACCCTAAGAGCCTGAGTCTAACCCTAACCCTAAGAGCCTGAGTCTAACCCTAACCCTAAGAGCCTGAGTCTAACCCTAACCCTAAGAGCCTGAGTCTAACCCTCACCATAAGAGCATGAGTCTAACCCTAACCCTAAGAGCCTGAGTCGAACCCTCACCCTACGAGCCTGAATCGAACCCTCACCCTAAGAGCCTGAGTCGAACCCTAACCCTAAGAGCCTGAGTCTAACCCTCACCCTAAGAGCCTGAGTCTAACCCTAACCCAAAGAGCCTGAGTCTAACCCTCACCCTAAGAGCCTGAGTCTAACCCTAACCCTAAGAGCCTGAGTCTAACCCTAACCCTAAGAGCCTGAGTCTAACCCTAACCCTAAGAGCCTGAGTCTAACCCTCACCCTAAGAGCCTGAGTCTAACCCTAACCCTAAGAGCCTGAGTCTAACCCTAACCCTAAGAGCCTGAGTCTAACCCTAACCCTAAGAGCCTGAGTCTAACCCTAACCCTAAGAGCCTGAGTCTAACCCTAACCCTAAGAGCCTGAGTCTAACCCTCACCCTAAGAGCCTGAGTCTAACCCTAACCCTAAGAGCCTGAGTCTAACCCTAACCCTAAGAGCCTGAATCGAACCCTCACCCTAAGAGCCTGAGTCTAACCCTAACCCTAAGAGCCTGAGTCTAACCCTCACCCTAAGAGCCTGAGTCTAACCCTAACCCTAAGAGCCTGAGTCTAACCCTAACCCTACGAGCCTGAGTCTAACCCTAACCCTAAGAGCCTGAGTCTAACCCTCACCCTAAGAGCCTGAGTCTAACCCTAACCCTAAGAGCCTGAGTCTAACCCTAACCCTAAGAGCCTGAGTCTAACCCTCACCCTAAGAGCCTGAGTCTAACCCTAACCCTACGAGCCTGAGTCTAACCCTCACCCTAAGAGCCTGAGTCTAACCCTAACCCTAAGAGCCTGAGTCTAACCCTAACCCGAAGAGCCTGAGTCTAACCCTCACCCTAAGAGCCTGAGTCTAACCCTAACCCTACGAGCCTGAGTCTAACCCTCACCCTAAGAGCCTGAGTCTAACCCTAACCCTAAGAGCCTGAGTCTAACCCTCACCCTAAGAGCCTGAGTCTAACCCTAACCCTAAGAGCCTGAGTCTAACCCTAACCCTAAGAGCCTGAGTCTAACCCTAAGCCTAAGAGCCTGAGTCTAACCCTCACCCTAAGAGCCTGAGTCTAACCCTAACCCTAAGAGCCTGAGTCTAACCCTCACCCTAAGAGCCTGAGTCTAACCCTAACCCTAAGAGCCTGAGTCTAACCCTAACCCTAAGAGCCTGAGTCTAACCCTAAGCCTAAGAGCCTGAGTCTAACCCTAAGCCTAAGAGCCTGAGTCTAACCCTCACCCTAAGAGCCTGAGTCTAACCCTCACCCTAAGAGCATGAGTCTAACCCTAACCCTAAGAGCCTGAGTCTAACCCTCACCCTAAGAGCCTGAGTCTAACCCTCACCCTAAGAGCCTGAGTCTAACCCTAACCCTAAGAGCCTGAGTCTAACCCTAACCCTAAGAGCCTGAGTCTAACCCTAACCCTAAGAGCCTGAGTCTAACCCTAACCCTAAGAGCCTGAGTCTAACCCTCACCCTAAGAGCCTGAGTCTAACCCGAACCCGAAGAGCCTGAGTCTAACCCTCACCCTAAGAGCCTGAGTCTAACCCTAACCCTACGAGCCTGAGTCTAACCCTAACCCTAAGAGCCTGAGTCGAACCCTAACCCTAAGAGCCTGAGTCTAACCCTCACCCTAAGAGCCTGAGTCTAACCCTAACCCTAAGAGCCTAAGTCTAACCCTAACCCTAAGAGCCTGAGTCTAACCCTAAGCCTAAGAGCCTGAGTCTAACCCTAACCCTAAGAGCCTGAGTCTAACCCTAACCCTAAGAGCCTGAGTCTAACCCTAAGAGCCTGAGTCTAACCCTCACCCTAAGAGCCTGAGTCTAACCCTCACCCTAAGAGCCTGAGTCTAACCCTAACCCGAAGAGCCTGAGTCTAACCCTAACCCGAAGAGCCTGAGTCTAACCCTCACCCTAAGAGCCTGAGTCTAACCCTAACCCTATAAGCCTGAGTCTAACCCTAACCCTAAGAGCCTGAGTCTAACCCTAACCCTAAGAGCCTAAGTCTAACCCTCACCCTAAGAGCCTGAGTCTAACCCTAACCCTAAGAGCCTGAGTCTAACCCTCACCCTAAGAGCCTGAGTCTAACCCTAACCCTAAGAGCCTGAGTCTAACCCTAAGAGCCTGAGTCTAACCCTAACCCTAAGACCCTGAGTTTAACCCTCACCCTAAGAGACTGTGTCTAACCCTCACCCTAAGAGCCTGAGTCTAACCCTAACCCTAAGAGCCTGAGTCTAACCCTAACCCTAAGAGCCTGAGTCTAACCCTCACCCTAAGAGCCTGAGTCTAACCCTAACCCTAAGAGCCTGAGTCTAACCCTAACCCTAAGAGCCTGAGTCGAACCCTAACCCTACGAGCCTGAATCGAACCCTAACCCTAAGAGCCTGAGTCTAACCCTAACCCTAAGAGCCTGAGTCTAACCCTAACCCTAAGAGCCTGAGTCTAACCCTAAGCCTAAGAGCCTGAGTCTAACCCTAACCCGAAGAGCCTGAGTCTAACCCTAACCCTACGAGCCTGAGTCTAACCCTAACCCTAAGAGCCTGAGTCTAACCCTCACCCTAAGAGCCTGAGTCTAACCCTAACCCTAAGAGCCTGAGTCTAACCCTAAGAGCCTGAGTCTAACCCTAACCCTAAGACCCTGAGTTTAACCCTCACCCTAAGAGACTGTGTCTAACCCTCACCCTAAGAGCCTGAGTCTAACCCTAACCCTAAGAGCCTGAGTCTAACCCTAACCCTAAGAGCCTGAGTCTAACCCTCACCCTAAGAGCCTGAGTCTAACCCTAACCCTAAGAGCCTGAGTCTAACCCTAACCCTAAGAGCCTGAGTCGAACCCTAACCCTACGAGCCTGAATCGAACCCTAACCCTAAGAGCCTGAGTCTAACCCTAACCCTAAGAGCCTGAGTCTAACCCTAACCCTAAGAGCCTGAGTCTAACCCTAAGCCTAAGAGCCTGAGTCTAACCCTAACCCGAAGAGCCTGAGTCTAACCCTAACCCTACGAGCCTGAGTCTAACCCTAACCCTAAGAGCCTGAGTCTAACCCTAACCCTAAGAGCCTGAGTCTAACCCTAACCCGAAGAGCCTGAGTCTAACCCTAACCCTAAGAGCCTGAGTCTAACCCTAACCCTACGAGCCTGAGTCGAATCCTAACCCTACGAGCCTGAGTCTAACCCTAACCCTAAGAGCCTGAGTCTAACCCTCACCCTAAGAGCCTGAGTCTAACCCTAACCCTAAGAGCCTGAGTCTAACCCTAACCCTAAGAGCCTGAGTCGAACCCTAACCCTACGAGCCTGAATCGAACCCTAACCCTAAGAGCCTGAGTCTAACCCTAAGCCTAAGAGCCTGAGTCTAACCCTAACCCGAAGAGCCTGAGTCTAACCCTAACCCTACGAGCCTGAGTCTAACCCTAACCCTAAGAGCCTGAGTCTAACCCTAACCCTAAGAGCCTGAGTCTAACCCTAACCCGAAGAGCCTGAGTCTAACCCTAACCCTAAGAGCCTGAGTCTAACCCTAACCCTACGAGCCTGAGTCGAATCCTAACCCTACGAGCCTGAGTCTAACCCTAACCCTAAGAGCCTGAGTCTAACCCTAACCCTAAGAGCCTGAGTCTAACCCTAAGCCTAAGAGCCTGAGTCTAACCCTCACCCTAAGAGCCTGAGTCTAACCCTCACCCTAAGAGCCTGAGTCTAACCCTCACCCTAAGAGCCTGAAGTCTAACCCTAACCCTAAGAGCCTGAGTCTAACCCTCACCCTAAGAGCCTGAGTCTAACCCTAACCCTAAGAGCCTGAGTCTAACCCTAAGAGCCTGAGTCTAACCCTAACCCTAAGAGCCTGAGTTTAACCCTCACCCTAAGAGCCTGTGTCTAACCCTCACCCTAAGAGCCTGAGTCTAACCCTAACCCTAAGAGCCTGAGTCTAACCCTAACCCTAAGAGCCTGAGTCTAACCCTCACCCTAAGAGCCTGAGTCTAACCCTAACCCTAAGAGCCTGAGTCTAACCCTAACCCTAAGAGCCTGAGTCGAACCCTAACCCTACGAGCCTGAATCGAACCCTAACCCTAAGAGCCTGAGTCTAACCCTAACCCTAAGAGCCTGAGTTTAACCCTCACCCTAAGAGACTGTGTCTAACCCTCACCCTAAGAGCCTGAGTCTAACCCTAACCCTAAGAGCCTGAGTCTAACCCTAACCCTAAGAGCCTGAGTCTAACCCTCACCCTAAGAGCCTGAGTCTAACCCTAACCCTAAGAGCCTGAGTCTAACCCTAACCCTAAGAGCCTGAGTCGAACCCTAACCCTACGAGCCTGAATCGAACCCTAACCCTAAGAGCCTGAGTCTAACCCTAACCCTAAGAGCCTGAGTCTAACCCTAACCCTAAGAGCCTGAGTCTAACCCTAAGCCTAAGAGCCTGAGTCTAACCCTAACCCGAAGAGCCTGAGTCTAACCCTAACCCTACGAGCCTGAGTCTAACCCTAACCCTAAGAGCCTGAGTCTAACCCTCACCCTAAGAGCCTGAGTCTAACCCTAACCCTAAGAGCCTGAGTCTAACCCTAAGAGCCTGAGTCTAACCCTAACCCTAAGACCCTGAGTTTAACCCTCACCCTAAGAGACTGTGTCTAACCCTCACCCTAAGAGCCTGAGTCTAACCCTAACCCTAAGAGCCTGAGTCTAACCCTAACCCTAAGAGCCTGAGTCTAACCCTCACCCTAAGAGCCTGAGTCTAACCCTAACCCTAAGAGCCTGAGTCTAACCCTAACCCTAAGAGCCTGAGTCGAACCCTAACCCTACGAGCCTGAATCGAACCCTAACCCTAAGAGCCTGAGTCTAACCCTAACCCTAAGAGCCTGAGTCTAACCCTAACCCTAAGAGCCTGAGTCTAACCCTAAGCCTAAGAGCCTGAGTCTAACCCTAACCCGAAGAGCCTGAGTCTAACCCTAACCCTACGAGCCTGAGTCTAACCCTAACCCTAAGAGCCTGAGTCTAACCCTAACCCTAAGAGCCTGAGTCTAACCCTAACCCGAAGAGCCTGAGTCTAACCCTAACCCTAAGAGCCTGAGTCTAACCCTAACCCTACGAGCCTGAGTCGAATCCTAACCCTACGAGCCTGAGTCTAACCCTAACCCTAAGAGCCTGAGTCTAACCCTCACCCTAAGAGCCTGAGTCTAACCCTAACCCTAAGAGCCTGAGTCTAACCCTAACCCTAAGAGCCTGAGTCGAACCCTAACCCTACGAGCCTGAATCGAACCCTAACCCTAAGAGCCTGAGTCTAACCCTAAGCCTAAGAGCCTGAGTCTAACCCTAACCCGAAGAGCCTGAGTCTAACCCTAACCCTACGAGCCTGAGTCTAACCCTAACCCTAAGAGCCTGAGTCTAACCCTAACCCTAAGAGCCTGAGTCTAACCCTAACCCGAAGAGCCTGAGTCTAACCCTAACCCTAAGAGCCTGAGTCTAACCCTAACCCTACGAGCCTGAGTCGAATCCTAACCCTACGAGCCTGAGTCTAACCCTAACCCTAAGAGCCTGAGTCTAACCCTAACCCTAAGAGCCTGAGTCTAACCCTAAGCCTAAGAGCCTGAGTCTAACCCTCACCCTAAGAGCCTGAGTCTAACCCTCACCCTAAGAGCCTGAGTCTAACCCTCACCCTAAGAGCCTGAAGTCTAACCCTAACCCTAAGAGCCTGAGTCTAACCCTCACCCTAAGAGCCTGAGTCTAACCCTAACCCTAAGAGCCTGAGTCTAACCCTAAGAGCCTCAGTCTAACCCTAACCCTAAGAGCCTGAGTTTAACCCTCACCCTAAGAGCCTGTGTCTAACCCTCACCCTAAGAGCCTGAGTCTAACCCTAACCCTAAGAGCCTGAGTCTAACCCTAACCCTAAGAGCCTGAGTCTAACCCTCACCCTAAGAGCCTGAGTCTAACCCTAACCCTAAGAGCCTGAGTCTAACCCTAACCCTAAGAGCCTGAGTCGAACCCTAACCCTACGAGCCTGAATCGAACCCTAACCCTAAGAGCCTGAGTCTAACCCTAACCCTAAGAGCCTGAGTCTAACCCTAACCCTAAGAGCCTGAGTCTAACCCTAAGCCTAAGAGCCTGAGTCTAACCCTAACCCTAAGAGCCTGAGTCTAACCCTAACCCTACGAGCCTGAGTCTAACCCTAACCCTACGAGCCTGAGTCTAACCCTAACCCGAAGAGCCTGAGTCTAACCCTAACCCTAAGAGCCTGAGTCTAACCCTAACCCGAAGAGCCTGAGTCTAACCCTAACCCTAAGAGCCTGAGTCTAACCCTAACCCTAAGAGCCTGAGTCTAACCCTAACCCTAAGAGCCTGAGTATAACCCTCACCCTAAGAGCCTGAGTCTAACCCTAAGCCTAAGAGCCTGAGTCTAACCCTAACCCTAAGAGCCTGAGTCTAACCCTAACCCTAAGAGCCTGAGTCTAACCCTAACCCTAAGAGCCTGAGTCTAACCCTAACCCTAAAGAGCCTGAGTTAACCCTCACCCTAAGAGCCTGAGTCTAACCCTCACCCTAAGAGCCTGAGTCTAACCCTAACCCTAAGAGCCTGAGTCTAACCCTCATCCTAAGAGCCTGAGTCTAACCCTAACCCTAAGAGCCTGAGTCTAACCCTCACCCTAAGAGCCTGAGTCTAACCCTAAGCCTAAGAGCCTGAGTCTAACCCTAACCCTAAGAGCCTGAGTCTAACCCTAACCCTAAGAGCCTGAGTCTAACCCTAACCCTAAGAGCCTGAGTCTAACCCTCACCCTAAGAGCCTGAGTCTAACCCTAACCCTAAGAGCCTGAGTCTAACCCTCACCCTAAGAGCCTGAAGTCTAACCCTAACCCTAAGAGTCTGAGTCTAACCCTCACCCTAAGAGCCTGAAGTCTAACCCTAACCCTAAGAGCCTGAGTCTAACCCTCACCCTAAGAGCCTGAGTCTAACCCTCACCCTAAGAGCCTGAGTCTAACCCTAACCCTAAGAGCCTGAAGTCTAACCCTAACCCTAAGAGCCTGAGTCTAACCCTAACCCTAAGAGCCTGAATCGAACCCTCACCCTAAGAGCCTGAGTCTAACCCTAACCCTAAGAGCCTGAGTCTAACCCTCACCCTAAGAGCCTGAGTCTAACCCTAACCCTAAGAGCCTGAGTCTAACCCTAACCCTACGAGCCTGAGTCTAACCCTAACCCTAAGAGCCTGAGTCTAACCCTAACCCTAAGAGCCTGAGTCTAACCCTAACCCTAAGAGCCTGAGTCTAACCCTAACCCTAAGAGCCTGAGTATAACCCTCACCCTAAGAGCCTGAGTCTAACCCTAACCCTAAGAGCCTGAGTCTAACCCTAACCCTAAGAGCCTGAGTCTAACCCTAACCCTAAGAGCCTGAGTCTAACCCTAACCCTAAAGAGCCTGAGTTAACCCTAACCCTAAGAGCCTGAGTCTAACCCTCACCCTAAGAGCCTGAGTCTAACCCTAACCCTAAGAGCCTGAGTCTAACCCTCATCCTAAGAGCCTGAGTCTAACCCTAACCCTAAGAGCCTGAGTCTAACCCTCACCCTAAGAGCCTGAGTCTAACCCTAAGCCTAAGAGCCTGAGTCTAACCCTAACCCTAAGAGCCTGAGTCTAACCCTAACCCTAAGAGCCTGAGTCTAACCCTAACCCTAAGAGCCTGAGTCTAACCCTAACCCTAAAGAGCCTGAGTCTAACCCTCACCCTAAGAGCCTGAGTCTAACCCTAACCCTAAGAGCCTGAGTCTAACCCTCACCCTAAGAGCCTGAAGTCTAACCCTAACCCTAAGAGCCTGAGTCTAACCCTCACCCTAAGAGCCTGAGTCTAACCCTAACCCTATAAGCCTGAGTCTAACCCTAACCCTAAGAGCCTGAGTCTAACCCTAACCCTAAGAGCCTGAGTCTAACCCTCACCCTAAGAGCCTGAGTCTAACCCTAACCCTAAGAGCCTGAGTCTAACCCTAACCCTAAGAGCCTGAATCGAACCCTCACCCTAAGAGCCTGAGTCTAACCCTAACCCTAAGAGCCTGAGTCTAACCCTCACCCTAAGAGCCTGAGTCTAACCCTAACCCTAAGAGCCTGAGTCTAACCCTAACCCTACGAGCCTGAGTCTAACCCTAACCCTAAGAGCCTGAGTCTAACCCTAACCCTAAGAGCCTGAGTCTAACCCTCACCCTAAGAGCCTGAGTCTAACCCTAACCCTAAGAGCCTGAGTCTAACCCTAACCCTAAGAGCCTGAGTCTAACCCTCACCCTAAGAGCCTGAGTCTAACCCTAACCCTACGAGCCTGAGTCTAACCCTCACCCTAAGAGCCTGAGTCTAACCCTAACCCTAAGAGCCTGAGTCTAACCCTAACCCGAAGAGCCTGAGTCTAACCCTCACCCTAAGAGCCTGAGTCTAACCCTAACCCTACGAGCCTGAGTCTAACCCTCACCCTAAGAGCCTGAGTCTAACCCTAACCCTAAGAGCCTGACTCTAACCCTAAGCCTAAGAGCCTGAGTCTAACCCTAACCCTAAGAGCCTGAGTCGAACCCTAACCCTAAGAGCCTGAGTCTAACCCTAACCCTAAGAGCCTGAGTCTAACCCTAACCCTAAGAGCCTGAGTCTAACCCTAACCCTAAGAGCCTGAGTCTAACCCTCACCCTAAGAGCCTGAGTCTAACCCTCACCCTAAGAGCCTGAGTCTAACCCTAACCCTAAGAGCCTGAGTCTAACCCTCACCCTAAGAGCCTGAGTCTAACCCTCACCCTAAGAGCCTGAGTCTAACCCTAACCCTAAGAGCCTGAGTCTAACCCTAACCCTAAGAGCCTGAGTCTAACCCTCACCCTAAGAGCCTGAGTCTAACCCTAACCCGAAGAGCCTGAGTCTAACCCTCACCCTAAGAGCCTGAGTCTAACCCTAACCCTAAGAGCCTGAGTCTAACCCTAACCCTAAGAGCCTGAGTCTAACCCTAAGCCTAAGAGCCTGAGTCTAACCCTAACCCTAAGAGCCTGAGTCTAACCCTAACCCTAAGAGCCTGAGTCTAACCCTCACCCTAAGAGCCTGAGTCTAACCCTAACCCTAAGAGCCTGAAGTCTAACCCTAACCCTAAGAGCCTGAGTCTAACCCTAACCCTAAGAGCCTGAGTCTAACCCTCACCCTAAGAGCCTGAGTCTAACCCTAACCCTAAGAGCCTGAGTCTAACCCTAACCCTAAGAGCCTGAGTCTAACCCTAACCCTAAGAGCCTGACTCTAACCCTAAGCCTAAGAGCCTGAGTCTAACCCTAAGCCGAAGAGCCTGAGTCTAACCCTAACCCTAAGAGCCTGAGTCTAACCCTAACCCTAAGAGCCTGAGTCTAACCCTCACCCTAAGAGCATGAGTCTAACCCTAACCCTAAGAGCCTGAGTCTAACCCTCACCCTAAGAGCCTGAGTCTAACCCTAACCCTAAGAGCCTGAGTCTAACCCTAACCCTAAGAGCCTGAGTCTAACCCTCACCCTAAGAGCCTGAGTCTAACCCTAACCCTAAGAGCCTGAGTCTAACCCTAACCCTAAGAGCCTGAGTCTAACCCTCACCCTAAGAGCCTGAGTCTAACCCGAACCCGAAGAGCCTGAGTCTAACCCTCACCCTAAGAGCCTGAGTCTAACCCTAACCCTACGAGCCTGAGTCTAACCCTAACCCTAAGAGCCTGAGTCGAACCCTAACCCTAAGAGCCTGAGTCTAACCCTCACCCTAAGAGCCTGAGTCGAACCCTAACCCTAAGAGCCTAAGTCTAACCCTAACCCTAAGAGCCTGAGTCTAACCCTAAGCCTAAGAGCCTGAGTCTAACCCTAACCCGAAGAGCCTGAGTCTAACCCTAACCCTAAGAGCCTGAGTCTAACCCTAAGAGCCTGAGTCTAACCCTCACCCTAAGAGCCTGAGTCTAACCCTAACCCTAAGAGCCTGAGTCTAACCCTAACCCGAAGAGCCTGAGTCTAACCCTAACCCGAAGAGCCTGAGTCTAACCCTCACCCTAAGAGCCTGAGTCTAACCCTAACCCTATAAGCCTGAGTCTAACCCTAACCCTAAGAGCCTGAGTCTAACCCTAACCCTAAGAGCCTAAGTCTAACCCTCACCCTAAGAGCCTGAGTCTAACCCTAACCCTAAGAGCCTGAGTCTAACCCTAACCCTAAGAGCCTGAGTCTAACCCTAACCCGAAGAGCCTGAGTCTAACCCTCACCATAAGAGCATGAGTCTAACCCTAACCCTAAGAGCCTGAGTCGAACCCTCACCCTACGAGCCTGAATCGAACCCTAACCCTAAGAGCCTGAGTCGAACCCTAACCCTAAGAGCCTGAGTCTAACCCTCACCCTAAGAGCCTGAGTCTAACCCTAACCCTAAGAGCCTGAGTCTAACCCTAACCCTAAGAGCCTGAGTCTAACCCTCACCCTAAGAGCCTGAGTCTAACCCTAACCCTAAGAGCCTGAGTCTAACCCTCACCCTAAGAGCCTGAGTCTAACCCTAACCCTAAGAGCCTGAGTCTAACCCTAACCCGAAGAGCCTGAGTCTAACCCTCACCCTAAGAGCCTGAGTCTAACCCTAACCCTAAGAGCCTGAGTCTAACCCTAAGAGCCTGAGTCTAACCCTAACCCTAAGAGCCTGAGTTTAACCCTCACCCTAAGAGCCTGTGTCTAACCCTCACCCTAAGAGCCTGAGTCTAACCCTAACCCTAAGAGCCTGAGTCTAACCCTAACCCTAAGAGCCTGAGTCTAACCCTCACCCTAAGAGCCTGAGTCTAACCCTAACCCTAAGAGCCTGAGTCTAACCCTAACCCTAAGAGCCTGAGTCGAACCCTAACCCTACGAGCCTGAATCGAACCCTAACCCTAAGAGCCTGAGTCTAACCCTAACCCTAAGAGCCTGAGTCTAACCCTAACCCTAAGAGCCTGAGTCTAACCCTAAGCCTAAGAGCCTGAGTCTAACCCTAACCCTAAGAGCCTGAGTCTAACCCTAACCCTACGAGCCTGAAGTCTAACCCTAACCCTACGAGCCTGAGTCTAACCCTAACCCGAAGAGCCTGAGTCTAACCCTAACCCTAAGAGCCTGAGTCTAACCCTAACCCGAAGAGCCTGAGTCTAACCCTAACCCTAAGAGCCTGAGTCTAACCCTAACCCTAAGAGCCTGAGTCTAACCCTAACCCTAAGAGCCTGAGTCTAACCCTAACCCTAAGAGCCTGAGTATAACCCTCACCCTAAGAGCCTGAGTCTAACCCTAAGCCTAAGAGCCTGAGTCTAACCCTAACCCTAAGAGCCTGAGTCTAACCCTAACCCTAAGAGCCTGAGTCTAACCCTAACCCTAAGAGCCTGAGTCTAACCCTAACCCTAAAGAGCCTGAGTTAACCCTAACCCTAAGAGCCTGAGTCTAACCCTCACCCTAAGAGCCTGAGTCTAACCCTAACCCTAAGAGCCTGAGTCTAACCCTCATCCTAAGAGCCTGAGTCTAACCCTAACCCTAAGAGCCTGAGTCTAACCCTCACCCTAAGAGCCTGAGTCTAACCCTAAGCCTAAGAGCCTGAGTCTAACCCTAACCCTAAGAGCCTGAGTCTAACCCTAACCCTAAGAGCCTGAGTCTAACCCTAACCCTAAGAGCCTGAGTCTAACCCTAACCCTAAAGAGCCTGAGTCTAACCCTCACCCTAAGAGCCTGAGTCTAACCCTAACCCTAAGAGCCTGAGTCTAACCCTCACCCTAAGAGCCTGAAGTCTAACCCTAACCCTAAGAGTCTGAGTCTAACCCTCACCCTAAGAGCCTGAAGTCTAACCCTAACCCTAAGAGCCTGAGTCTAACCCTCACCCTAAGAGCCTGAGTCTAACCCTCACCCTAAGAGCCTGAGTCTAACCCTCACCCTAAGAGCCTGAAGTCTAACCCTAACCCTAAGAGTCTGAGTCTAACCCTCACCCTAAGAGCCTGAAGTCTAACCCTAACCCTAAGAGCCTGAGTCTAACCCTAACCCTAAGAGCCTGAGTCTAACCCTAACCCTAAGAGCCTGAGTATAACCCTCACCCTAAGAGCCTGAGTCTAACCCTAAGCCTAAGAGCCTGAGTCTAACCCTAACCCTAAGAGCCTGAGTCTAACCCTAAGCCTAAGAGCCTGAGTCTAACCCTAAGCCTAAGAGCCTGAGTCTAACCCTCACCCTAAGAGCCTGAGTCTAACCCTCACCCTAAGAGCCTGAGTCTAACCCTAACCCTAAGAGCCTGAGTCTAACCCTCACCCTAAGAGCCTGAAGTCTAACCCTAACCCTAAGAGTCTGAGTCTAACCCTCACCCTAAGAGCCTGAAGTCTAACCCTAACCCTAAGAGCCTGAGTCGAACCCTAACCCTAAGAGCCTGAGTCTAACCCTCACCCTAAGAGCCTGAGTCTAACCCTCACCCTAAGAGCATGAGTCTAACCCTAACCCTAAGAGCCTGAGTCTAACCCTCACCCTAAGAGCCTGAGTCTAACCCTCACCCTAAGAGCCTGAGTCTAACCCTAACCCTAAGAGCCTGAGTCTAACCCTAACCCTAAGAGCCTGAGTCGAACCCTAACCCTAAGAGCCTGAGTCTAACCCTCACCCTAAGAGCCTGAGTCTAACCCTAACCCTAAGAGCCTAAGTCTAACCCTAACCCTAAGAGCCTGAGTCTAACCCTAAGCCTAAGAGCCTGAGTCTAACCCTAACCCTAAGAGCCTGAGTCTAACCCTAACCCTAAGAGCCTGAGTCTAACCCTAAGCCTAAGAGCCTGAGTCTAACCCTAAGCCTAAGAGCCTGAGTCTAACCCTCACCCTAAGAGCCTGAGTCTAACCCTCACCCTAAGAGCCTGAAGTCTAACCCTAACCCTAAGAGTCTGAGTCTAACCCTCACCCTAAGAGCCTGAAGTCTAACCCTAACCCTAAGAGCCTGAGTCTAACCCTAACCCTAAGAGCCTGAGTCTAACCCTAACCCTAAGAGCCTGAGTATAACCCTCACCCTAAGAGCCTGAGTCTAACCCTAAGCCTAAGAGCCTGAGTCTAACCCTAACCCTAAGAGCCTGAGTCTAACCCTCACCCTAAGAGCCTGAGTCTAACCCTCACCCTAAGAGCCTGAGTCTAACCCTCACCCTAAGAGCCTGAGTCTAACCCTAACCCTAAGAGCCTGAGTCTAACCCTAACCCTAAGAGCCTGAGTCTAACCCTCACCCTAAGAGCCTGAAGTCTAACCCTAACCCTAAGAGTCTGAGTCTAACCCTCACCCTAAGAGCCTGAAGTCTAACCCTAACCCTAAGAGCCTGAGTCTAACCCTAACCCTAAGAGCCTGAGTCTAACCCTCACCCTAAGAGCCTGAGTCTAACCCTCACCCTAAGAGCATGAGTCTAACCCTAACCCTAAGAGCCTGAGTCTAACCCTCACCCTAAGAGCCTGAGTCTAACCCTCACCCTAAGAGCCTGAGTCTAACCCTAACCCTAAGAGCCTGAGTCTAACCCTCACCCTAAGAGCCTGAGTCTAACCCTAACCCTAAGAGCCTGAGTCTAACCCTAACCCTAAGAGCCTGAGTCTAACCCTCACCCTAAGAGCCTGAGTCTAACCCGAACCCGAAGAGCCTGAGTCTAACCCTCACCCTAAGAGCCTGAGTCTAACCCTAACCCTACGAGCCTGAGTCTAACCCTAACCCTAAGAGCCTGAGTCGAACCCTAACCCTAAGAGCCTGAGTCTAACCCTCACCCTAAGAGCCTGAGTCTAACCCTAACCCTAAGAGCCTAAGTTTAACCCTAACCCTAAGAGCCTGAGTCTAACCCTAAGCCTAAGAGCCTGAGTCTAACCCTAACCCTAAGAGCCTGAGTCTAACCCTAACCCTAAGAGCCTGAGTCTAACCCTAAGCCTAAGAGCCTGAGTCTAACCCTAACCCTAAGAGCCTGACCCTAACCCTCACCCTAAGAGCCTGAGTCTAACCCTCACCCTAAGAGCCTGAAGTCTAACCCTAACCCTAAGAGCCTGAGTCTAACCCTAACCCTAAGAGCCTGAGTCTAACCCTAACCCTAAGAGCCTGAGTCTAACCCTCACCCTAAGAGCCTGAGTCTAACCCTAACCCTAAGAGCCTGAGTCTAACCCTCACCCTAAGAGCCTGAGTCTAACCCTCACCCTAAGAGCCTGAAGTCTAACCCTAACCCTAAGAGCCTGAGTCTAACCCTAACCCTAAGAGCCTGAGTATAACCCTCACCCTAAGAGCCTGAGTCTAACCCTAAGCCTAAGAGCCTGAGTCTAACCCTAACCCTAAGAGCCTGAGTCTAACCCTAACCCTAAGAGCCTGAGTCTAACCCTAACCCTAAGAGCCTGAGTCTAACCCTAACCCTAAGAGCCTGAGTCTAACCCTAACCCTAAAGAGCCTGAGTTAACCCTAACCCTAAGAGCCTGAGTCTAACCCTAACCCTAAGAGCCTGAGTCTAACCCTCACCCTAAGAGCCTGAGTCTAACCCTAACCCTAAGAGCCTGAGTCTAACCCTCATCCTAAGAGCCTGAGTCTAACCCTAACCCTAAGAGCCTGAGTCTAACCCTCACCCTAAGAGCCTGAGTCTAACCCTAAGCCTAAGAGCCTGAGTCTAACCCTAACCCTAAGAGCCTGAGTCTAACCCTAACCCTAAGAGCCTGAGTCTAACCCTAACCCTAAGAGCCTGAGTCTAACCCTAACCCTAAAGAGCCTGAGTCTAACCCTCACCCTAAGAGCCTGAGTCTAACCCTAACCCTAAGAGCCTGAGTCTAACCCTCACCCTAAGAGCCTGAGTCTAACCCTCACCCTAAGAGCCTGAAGTCTAACCCTAACCCTAAGAGCCTGAGTCTAACCCTCACCCTAAGAGCCTGAAGTCTAACCCTAACCCTAAGAGCCTGAGTCTAACCCTAACCCTAAGAGCCTGAGTCTAACCGTAACCCTAAGAGCCTGAGTCTAACCCTCACCCTAAGAGCCTGAGTCTAACCCTAAGCCTAAGAGCCTGAGTCTAACCCTAACCCTAAGAGCCTGAGTCTAACCCTCACCCTAAGAGCCTGAGTCTAACCCTCACCCTAAGAGCCTGAGTCTAACCCTCACCCTAAGAGCCTGAGTCTAACCCTCACCCTAAGAGCCTGAGTCTAACCCTAACCCTAAGAGTCTGAGTCTAACCCTCACCCTAAGAGCCTGAGTCTAACCCTAACCCTAAGAGCCTGAGTCTAACCCTAAGCCTAAGAGCCTGAGTCTAACTTTAAGCCTAAGAGCCTGAGTCTAACTTTAAGCCTAAGAGCCTGAGTCTAACCCTAACCCTAAGAGCCTGAGTCTAACCCTCACCCTAAGAGCCTGAGTCTAACCCTAACCCTAAGAGCCTGAGTCTAACCCTCACCCTAAGAGCCTGAGTCTAACCCTCACCCTAAGAGCCTGAATCGAACCCTAACCCTAAGAGCCTGAGTCGAACCCTAACCCTAAGAGCCTGAGTCTAACCCTAACCCTAAGAGCCTGAGTCTAACCCTAACCCTAAGAGCCTGAGTCTAACCCTAACCCTAAGAGCTTGAGTCTAACCCTCACCCTAAGAGCCTGAGTCTAACCCTAACCCTAAGAGCCTGAGTCTAACCCTAACCCTAAGAGCCTGAGTCTAACCCTAACCCTAAAGAGCCTGAGTCTAACCCTAACCCTAAGAGCCTGAGTCTAACCCTAACCCTAAGAGCCTGAGTCTAACCCTAACCCTAAGAGCCTGAGTCTAACCCTCACCCTAAGAGCCTGAGTCTAACCCTCACCCTAAGAGCCTGAGTCTAACCCTCACCCTAAGAGCCTGAATCGAACCCTAACCCTAAGAGCCTGAGTCGAACCCTAACCCTAAGAGCCTGAGTCTAACCCTAACCCTAAGAGCCTGAGTCGAACCCTAACCCTAAGAGCCTGAGTCTAACCCTAACCCTAAGAGCCTGAGTCTAACCCTCATCCTAAGAGCCTGAGTCTAACCCTAACCCTAAGAGCCTGAGTCTAACCCTCACCCTAAGAGCCTGAGTCTAACCCTCACCCTAAGAGCCTGAGTCTAACCCTAACCCTAAGAGCCTGAGTCTAACCCTAACCCTAAGAGCCTGAGTCTAACCCTAACCCTAAGAGCCTGAGTCTAACCCTAACCCTAAAGAGCCTGAGTCTAACCCTCACCCTACGAGCCTGAGTCTAACCCTAACCCTAAGAGCCTGAGTCTAACCCTCACCCTAAGAGCCTGAGTCTAACCCTCACCCTAAGAGCCTGAAGTCTAACCCTAACCCTAAGAGCCTGAGTCTAACCCTCACCCTAAGAGCCTGAAGTCTAACCCTAACCCTAAGAGCCTGAGTCTAACCCTAACCCTAAGAGCCTGAGTCTAACCGTAACCCTAAGAGCCTGAGTCTAACCCTCACCCTAAGAGCCTGAGTCTAACCCTAAGCCTAAGAGCCTGAGTCTAACCCTAACCCTAAGAGCCTGAGTCTAACCCTCACCCTAAGAGCCTGAGTCTAACCCTCACCCTAAGAGCCTGAGTCTAACCCTCACCCTAAGAGCCTGAGTCTAACCCTCACCCTAAGAGCCTGAGTCTAACCCTAACCCTAAGAGCCTGAGTCTAACCCTCACCCTAAGAGCCTGAGTCTAACCCTAACCCTAAGAGCCTGAGTCTAACCCTAACCCTAAGAGCCTGAGTCTAACCCTCACCCTAAGAGCATGAGTCTAACCCTAACCCTAAGAGCCTGAGTCTAACCCTCACCCTAAGAGCCTGAGTCTAACCCTCACCCTAAGAGCCTGAGTCTAACCCTAAGCCTAAGAGCCTGAGTCTAACCCTAACCCTAAGAGCCTGAGTCTAACCCTAACCCTAAGAGCCTGAGTCTAACCCTAACCCTAAGAGCCTGAGTCTAACCCTAACCCTAAAGAGCCTGAGTTAACCCTAACCCTAAGAGCCTGAGTCTAACCCTAACCCTAAGAGCCTGAGTCTAGCCCTCACCCTAAGAGCCTGAGTCTAACCCTAACCCTAAGAGCCTGAGTCTAACCCTCACCCTAAGAGCCTGAGTCTAACCCTAACCCTAAGAGCCTGAGTCTAACCCTCACCCTAAGAGCCTGAGTCTAACCCTAACCCTAAGTGCCTGAGTCTAACCCTAACCCTAAGAGCCTGAGTCTAACCCTAACCCTAAGAGCCTGAGTCTAAGCCTAACCCTAAGAGCCTGAGTCTAACCCTAACCTTAAGAGCCTGAGTCTAACCCTCACCCTAAGAGCCTGAGTCTAACCCTAACCCTAAGAGCCTGAGTCTAACCCTCACCCTAAGAGCCTGAGTCTAACCCTCACCCTAAGAGCCTGAGTCTAACCCTCACCCTAAGAGCCTGAGTCTAACCCTAACCCTAAGAGCCTGAGTCTAACCCTCACCCTAAGAGCCTGAGTCTAACCCTAACCCTAAGAGCCTGAGTCTAACCCTCACCCTAAGAGCCTGAGTCTAACCCTAACCCTAAGAGCCTGAGTCTAACCCTCACCCTAAGAGCCTGAGTCTAACCCTAACCCTAAGAGCCTGAGTCTAACCCTAACCCTAAGAGCCTGAGTCTAACCCTAACCCTAAGAGTCTGAGTCTAACCCTCACCCTAAGAGCCTGAATTCTAACCCTAACCCTAAGAGCCTGAGTCTAACCCTAACCCTAAGAGCCTGAGTCTAACCCTAACCCTAAGAGCCTGAGTCTAACCCTAAGCCTAAGAGCCTGAGTCTAACCCTAAGCCTAAGAGCCTGAGTCTAACCCTAACCCTAAGAGCCTGAGTCTAACCCTAACCCGAAGAGCCTGAGTCTAACCCTAACCCGAAGAGCCTGAGTCTAACCCTAACCCTAAGAGCCTGAGTCTAACCCTAACCCTAAGAGCCTGAGTCTAACCCTAACCCTAAGAGCCTGAGTCTAACCCTAACCCTAAGAGCCTGAGTCTAACCCTCACCCTAAGAGCCTGAGTCTAACCCTAACCCTAAGAGCCTGAGTCTAACCCTAACCCTAAGAGCCTGAGTCTAACCCTAACCCTAAGAGCCTGAGTCTAACCCTCACCCTAAGAGCCTGAGTCTAACTCTAAGCCTAAGAGCCTGAGTCTAACTTTAAGACTAAGAGCCTGAGTCTAACTTTAAGCCTAAGAGCCTGAGTCTAACCCTAACCCTAAGAGCCTGAGTCTAACCCTAACCCTAAGAGCCTGAGTCTTAACCCTAACCCTAAGAGCCTGAGTCTAACCCTCACCCTACGAGCCTGAGTCGAATCCTAACCCTACGAGCCTGAGTCTAACCCTCACCCTAAGAGCCTGAGTCTAACCCTAACCCTAAGAGCCTGAGTCTAACCCTCACCCTAAGAGCCTGAGTCTAACCCTCACCCTAAGAGCCTGAATCGAACCCTAACCCTAAGAGCCTGAGTCGAACCCTAACCCTAAGAGCCTGAGTCTAACCCTAACCCTAAGAGCCTGAGTCTAACCCTAACCCTAAGAGCTTGAGTCTAACCCTCACCCTAAGAGCCTGAGTCTAACCCTAACCCTAAGAGCCTGAGTCTAACCCTAACCCTAAGAGCCTGAGTCTAACCCTAACCCTAAAGAGCCTGAGTCTAACCCTAACCCTAAGAGCCTGAGTCTAACCCTCACCCTAAGAGCCTGAGTCTAACCCTAACCCTAAGAGCCTGAGTCTAACCCTAACCCTAAGAGCCTGAGTCTAACCCTCACCCTAAGAGCCTGAGTCTAACCCTCACCCTAAGAGCCTGAGTCTAACCCTCACCCTAAGAGCCTGAATCGAACCCTAACCCTAAGAGCCTGAGTCGAACCCTAACCCTAAGAGCCTGAGTCTAACCCTCACCCTAAGAGCCTGAGTCTAACCCTAACCCTAAGAGCCTGAGTTTAACCCTAACCCTAAGAGCCTGAGTCTAACCCTAACCCTAAAGAGCCTGAGTCTAACCCTAACCCTAAGAGCCTGAGTCTAACCCTCACCCTAAGAGCCTGAGTCTAACCCTAACCCTAAGAGCCTGAGTCTAACCCTAACCCTAACAGCCTGAGTCTAACCCTCACCCTAAGAGCCTGAGACTAACCCTCACCCTAAGAGCCTGAGTCTAACCCTCACCCTAAGAGCCTGAATCGAACCCTAACCCTAAGAGCCTGAGTCGAACCCTAACCCTAAGAGCCTGAGTCTAACCCTAACCCTAAGAGCCTGAGTCGAACCCTAACCCTAAGAGCCTGAGTCTAACCCTCACCCTAAGAGCCTGAGTCTAACCCTAACCCTAAGAGCCTGAGTCTAACCCTAACCCTAAGAGCCTGAGTCGAACCCTAACCCTAAGAGCCTGAGTCTAACCCTAACCCTAAGAGCCTGATTCTAACCCTAACCCTAAGAGCCTGAGTCTAACCCTCACCCTAAGAGCCTGAGTCTAACCCTCACCCTAAGAGCCTGACCCTAACCCTAACCCTAAGAGCCTGAGTCTAACCCTAACCCTAAGAGCCTGAGTCTAACCCTAACCCTAAGAGCCTGAGTCTAACCCTAACCCTAAGAGCCTGAGTCTAACCCTAACCCTAAGAGCCTGAGTCTAAGCCTAACCCTAAGAGCCTGAGTCTAACCCTAACCCTAAGAGCCTGAGTCTAACCCTAACCCTAAGAGCCTGAGTCTAACCCTAACCCTAAGAGCCTGAGTCTAACCCTCACCCGAAGAGCCTGAGTCTAACCCTCACCCTAAGAGCCTGAGTCTAACCCTAACCCGAAGAGCCTGAGTCTAACCCTAACCCGAAGAGCCTGAGTCTAACCCTAACCCTAAGAGCCTGAGTATAACCCTAAGAGCCTGAGTCTAACCCTCACCCTAAGAGCCTGAGTCTAACCCTAACCCTAAGAGCCTGAGTCTAACCCTAACCCTAAGAGCCTGAGTCTAACCGTAACCCTAAGAGCCTGAGTCTAACCCTAACCCTAAGAGCCTGAGTCTAACCCTCACCCTAAGAGCCTGAGTCTAACCCTCACCCTAAGAGCCTGAGTCTAACCCTCACCCTAAGAGCCTGAAGTCTAACCCTAACCCTAAGAGCCTGAGTCTAACCCTAACCCTAAGAGCCTGAGTCTAACCCTAACCCTAAGAGCCTGAGTATAACCCTCACCCTAAGAGCCTGAGTCTAACCCTAACCCTAAGAGCCTGAGTCTAACCCTCACCCTAAGAGCCTGAGTCTAACCCTAACCCTAAGAGCCTGAGTCTAACCCTAACCCTAAGAGCCTGAGTCTAACCCTAACCCTAAAGAGCCTGAGTTAACCCTAACCCTAAGAGCCTGAGTCTAACCCTAACCCTAAGAGCCTGAGTCTAACCCTCATCCTAAGAGCCTGAGTCTAACCCTAACCCTAAGAGCCTGAGTCTAACCCTCACCCTAAGAGCCTGAGTCTAACCCTAACCCTAAGAGCCTGAGTCTAACCCTAACCCTAAGAGCCTGAGTCTAACCCTAACCCTAAGAGCCTGAGTCTAACCCTAACCCTAAGAGCCTGAGTCTAACCCTAACCCTAAGAGCCTGAGTCTAACCCTCACCCTAAGAGCCTGAGTCTAACCCTAACCCTAAGAGCCTGAGTCTAACCCTCACCCTAAGAGCCTGAAGTCTAACCCTAACCCTAAGAGCCTGAGTCTAACCCTCACCCTAAGAGCCTGAAGTCTAACCCTAACCCTAAGAGCCTGAGTCTAACCCTAACCCTAAGAGCCTGAGTCTAACCGTAACCCTAAGAGCCTGAGTCTAACCCTCACCCTAAGAGCCTGAGTCTAACCCTAAGCCTAAGAGCCTGAGTCTAACCCTAACCCTAAGAGCCTGAGTCTAACCCTCACCCTAAGAGCCTGAGTCTAACCCTCACCCTAAGAGCCTGAGTCTAACCCTCACCCTAAGAGCCTGAGTCTAACCCTAACCCTAAGAGTCTGAGTCTAACCCTCACCCTAAGAGCCTGAGTCTAACCCTAACCCTAAGAGCCTGAGTCTAACCCTAACCCTAAGAGCCTGAGTATAACCCTCACCCTAAGAGCCTGAGTCTAACCCTAACCCTAAGAGCCTGAGTCTAACCCTAAGCCTAAGAGCCTGAGTCTAACCCTAACCCTAAGAGCCTGAGTCTAACCCTAACCCTAAGAGCCTGAGTCTAACCCTCACCCTAAGAGCCTGAGTCTAACCCTCACCCTAAGAGCCTGAGTCTAACCCTAACCCTAAGAGCCTGAGTCTAACCCTCACCCTAAGAGCCTGAGTCTAACCCTCACCCTAAGAGCCTGAGTCTAACCCTCACCCTAAGAGCCTGAGTCTAACCCTCACCCTAAGAGCCTGAGTCTAACCCTAACCCTAAGAGCCTGAGTCTAACCCTCACCCTAAGAGCCTGAGTCTAACCCTAACCCTAAGAGCCTGAGTCTAACCCTCACCCTAAGAGCCTGAGTCTAACCCTAACCCTAAGAGCCTGAGTCTAACCCTAACCCTAAGAGCCTGAGTCTAACCCTAACCCTAAGAGCCTGAGTCTAACCCTAACCCTAAGAGTCTGAGTCTAACCCTCACCCTAAGAGCCTGAAGTCTAACCCTAACCCTAAGAGCCTGAGTCTAACCCTAACCCTAAGAGCCTGAGTCTAACCCTAACCCTAAGAGCCTGAGTCTAACCCTAACCCTAAGAGCCTGAGTCTAACCCTAAGCCTAAGAGCCTGAGACTAACCCTAACCCTAAGAGCCTGAGTCTAACCCTAACCCTAAGAGCCTGAGTATAACCCTAACCCGAAGAGCCTGAGTCTAACCCTAACCCTAAGAGCCTGAGTCTAACCCTCACCCTAAGAGCCTGAGTCTAACCCTAACCCTAAGAGCCTGAGTCTAACCCTCACCCTAAGAGCCTGAGTCTAACCCTCACCCTAAGAGCCTGAGTCTAACCCTAACCCTAAGAGCCTGAGTCTAACCCTCACCCTAAGAGCCTGAGTCTAACCCTAACCCTAAGAGCCTGAGTCTAACCCTCACCCTAAGAGCCTGAGTCTAACCCTAACCCTAAGAGCCTGAGTCTAACCCTCACCCTAAGAGCCTGAGTCTAACCCTAACCCTAAGAGCCTGAGTCTAACCCTAACCCTAAGAGCCTGAGTCTAACCCTAACCCTAAGAGTCTGAGTCTAACCCTCACCCTAAGAGCCTGAATTCTAACCCTAACCCTAAGAGCCTGAGTCTAACCCTAACCCTAAGAGCCTGAGTCTAACCCTAACCCTAAGAGCCTGAGTCTAACCCTAACCCTAATAGCCTGAGTCTAACCCTAAGCCTAAGAGCCTGAGTCTAACCCTAACCCTAAGAGCCTGAGTCTAACCCTAACCCGAAGAGCCTGAGTATAACCCTCACCCTAAGAGCCTGAGTCTAACCCTAAGCCTAAGAGCCTGAGTCTAACCCTAAGCCTAAGAGCCTGAGTCTAACCCTAACCCTAAGAGCCTGAGTCTAACCCTAACCCTAAGAGCCTGAGTCTAACCCTCACCCTAAGAGCCTGAGTCTAACCCTAACCCTAAGAGCCTGAGTCTAACCCTAACCCTAAGAGCCTGAGTCTAACCCTAACCCTAAGAGCCTGAGTCTAACCCTCACCCTAAGAGCCTGAGTCTAACTCTAAGCCTAAGAGCCTGAGTCTAACTTTAAGACTAAGAGCCTGAGTCTAACTTTAAGCCTAAGAGCCTGAGTCTAACCCTCACCCTAAGAGCCTGAGTCTAACCCTAACCCTAAGAGCCTGAGTCTAACCCTAACCCTAAGAGCCTGAGTCTAACCCTAACCCTAAGAGTCTGAGTCTAACCCTCACCCTAAGAGCCTGAATTCTAACCCTAACCCTAAGAGCCTGAGTCTAACCCTAACCCTAAGAGCCTGAGTCTAACCCTAACCCTAAGAGCCTGAGTCTAACCCTAACCCTAATAGCCTGAGTCTAACCCTAAGCCTAAGAGCCTGAGTCTAACCCTAACCCTAAGAGCCTGAGTCTAACCCTAACCCGAAGAGCCTGAGTATAACCCTCACCCTAAGAGCCTGAGTCTAACCCTAAGCCTAAGAGCCTGAGTCTAACCCTAAGCCTAAGAGCCTGAGTCTAACCCTAACCCTAAGAGCCTGAGTCTAACCCTAACCCTAAGAGCCTGAGTCTAACCCTCACCCTAAGAGCCTGAGTCTAACCCTAACCCTAAGAGCCTGAGTCTAACCCTAACCCTAAGAGCCTGAGTCTAACCCTAACCCTAAGAGCCTGAGTCTAACCCTCACCCTAAGAGCCTGAGTCTAACTCTAAGCCTAAGAGCCTGAGTCTAACTTTAAGACTAAGAGCCTGAGTCTAACTTTAAGCCTAAGAGCCTGAGTCTAACCCTAACCCTAAGAGCCTGAGTCTAACCCTAACCCTAAGAGCCTGAGTCTAACCCTAACCCTAAGAGCCTGAGTCTAACCCTCACCCTACGAGCCTGAGTCTAATCCTAACCCTACGAGCCTGAGTCTAACCCTCACCCTAAGAGCCTGAGTCTAACCCTAACCCTAAGAGCCTGAGTCTAACCCTCACCCTAAGAGCCTGAGTCTAACCCTCACCCTAAGAGCCTGAATCGAACCCTAACCCTAAGAGCCTGAGTCGAACCCTAACCCTAAGAGCCTGAGTCTAACCCTAACCCTAAGAGCCTGAGTCTAACACTAACCCTAAGAGCTTGAGTCTAACCCTCACCCTAAGAGCCTGAGTCTAACCCTAACCCGAAGAGCCTGAGTCTAACCCTAACCCTAAGAGCCTGAGTCTAACCCTAACCCTAAAGAGCCTGAGTCTAACCCTAACCCTAAGAGCCTGAGTCTAACCCTCACCCTAAGAGCCTGAGTCTAACCCTAACCCTAAGAGCCTGAGTCTAACCCTAACCCTAAGAGCCTGAGTCTAACCCTCACCCTAAGAGCCTGAGTCTAACCCTCACCCTAAGAGCCTGAATCGAACCCTAACCCTAAGAGCCTGAGTCGAACCCTAACCCTAAGAGCCTGAGTCTAACCCTAACCCTAAGAGCCTGAGTCGAACCCTAACCCTAAGAGCCTGAGTCTAACCCTCACCCTAAGAGCCTGAGTCTAACCCTAACCCTAAGAGCCTGAGTCTAACCCTAACCCTAAGAGCCTGAGTCGAACCCTAACCCTAAGAGCCTGAGTCTAACCCTCACCCTAAGAGCCTGAGTCTAACCCTAACCCTAAGAGCCTAAGTCTAACCCTAACCCTAAGAGCCTGAGTCTAACCCTCACCCTAAGAGCCTGAGTCTAACCCTCACCCTAAGAGCCTGAGTCTAACCCTCACCCTAAGAGCCTGACCCTAACCCTAACCCTAAGAGCCTGAGTCTAACCCTAACCCTAAGAGCCTGAGTCTAACCCTAACCCTAAGAGCCTGAGTCTAACCCTAACCCTAAGAGCCTGAGTCTAAGCCTAACCCTAAGAGCCTGAGTCTAACCCTAACCCTAAGAGCCTGAGTCTAACCCTAACCCTAAGAGCCTGAGTCTAACCCTAACCCTAAGAGCCTGAGTCTAACCCTAAGCCTAAGAGCCTGAGTCTAACCCTAACCCTAAGAGCCTGAGTCTAACCGTAACCCTAAGAGCCTGAGTCTAACCCTCACCCTAAGAGCCTGAGTCTAACCCTCACCCTAAGAGCCTGAGTCTAACCCTAACCCTAAGAGCCTGAGTCTAACCCTAACCCTAAGAGCCTGAGTCTAACCCTAAGAGCCTGAGTCTAACCCTCACCCTAAGAGCCTGAGTCTAACCCTAACCCTAAGAGCCTGAGTCTAACCCTAACCCTAAGAGCCTGAGTCTAACCGTAACCCTAAGAGCCTGAGTCTAACCCTAACCCTAAGAGCCTGAGTCTAACCCTCACCCTAAGAGCCTGAGTCTAACCCTCACCCTAAGAGCCTGAGTCTAACCCTCACCCTAAGAGCCTGAAGTCTAACCCTAACCCTAAGAGCCTGAGTCTAACCCTAACCCTAAGAGCCTGAGTCTAACCCTAACCCTAAGAGCCTGAGTATAACCCTCACCCTAAGAGCCTGAGTCTAACCCTAACCCTAAGAGCCTGAGTCTAACCCTAACCCTAAGAGCCTGAGTCTAACCCTAACCCTAAGAGCCTGAGTCTAACCCTAACCCTAAGAGCCTGAGTCTAACCCTAACCCTAAAGAGCCTGAGTTAACCCTAACCCTAAGAGCCTGAGTCTAACCCTAACCCTAAGAGCCTGAGTCTAACCCTCACCCTAAGAGCCTGAGTCTAACCCTAACCCTAAGAGCCTGAGTCTAACCCTAACCCTAAGAGCCTGAGTCTAACCCTAACCCTAAGAGCCTGAGTCTAACCCTAACCCTAAGAGCCTGAGTCTAACCCTAACCCTAAGAGCCTGAGTCTAACCCTAACCCTAAAGAGCCTGAGTCTAACCCTCACCCTAAGAGCCTGAGTCTAACCCTAACCCTAAGAGCCTGAGTCTAACCCTCACCCTAAGAGCCTGAGTCTAACCCTCACCCTAAGAGCCTGAAGTCTAACCCTAACCCTAAGAGCCTGAGTCTAACCCTCACCCTAAGAGCCTGAAGTCTAACCCTAACCCTAAGAGCCTGAGTCTAACCCTAACCCTAAGAGCCTGAGTCTAACCGTAACCCTAAAGAGCCTGAGTCTAACCCTAACCCTAAGAGCCTGAGTCTAACCCTCACCCTAAGAGCCTGAGTCTAACCCTAACCCGAAGAGCCTGAGTCTAACCCTAACCCGAAGAGCCTGAGTCTAACCCTCACCCTAAGAGCCTGAGTCTAACCCTCACCCTAAGAGCCTGAGTCTAACCCTCACCCTAAGAGCCTGAATCGAACCCTAACCCTAAGAGCCTGAGTCGAACCCTAACCCTAAGAGCCTGAGTCTAACCCTAACCCTAAGAGCCTGAGTCGAACCCTAACCCTAAGAGCCTGAGTCTAACCCTCACCCTAAGAGCCTGAGTCTAACCCTAACCCTATAGAGCCTGAGTCTAACCCTAACCCTAAGAGCCTGAGTCGAACCCTAACCCTAAGAGCCTGAGTCTAACCCTCACCCTAAGAGCCTGAGTCTAACCCTAACCCTAAGAGCCTAAGTCTAACCCTAACCCTAAGAGCCTGAGTCTAACCCTCACCCTAAGAGCCTGAGTCTAACCCTCACCCTAAGAGCCTGAGTCTAACCCTCACCCTAAGAGCCTGACCCTAACCCTAACCCTAAGAGCCTGAGTCTAACCCTAACCCTAAGAGCCTGACCCTAACCCTAACCCTAAGAGCCTGAGTCTAACCCTAACCCTAAGAGCCTGAGTCTAACCCTAACCCTAAGAGCCTGAGTCTAACCCTAACCCTAAGAGCCTGAGTCTAACCGTAACCCTAAGAGCCTGAGTCTAACCCTCACCCTAAGAGCCTGAGTCTAACCCTCACCCTAAGAGCCTGAGTCTAACCCTAACCCTAAGAGCCTGAGTCTAACCCTAACCCTAAGAGCCTGAGTCTAACCCTAAGAGCCTGAGTCTAACCCTCACCCTAAGAGCCTGAGTCTAACCCTAACCCTAAGAGCCTGAGTCTAACCCTAACCCTAAGAGCCTGAGTCTAACCCTAACCCTAAGAGCCTGAGTCTAACCCTAACCCTAAGAGCCTGAGTCTAACCCTCACCCTAAGAGCCTGAGTCTAACCCTCACCCTAAGAGCCTGAGTCTAACCCTCACCCTAAGAGCCTGAGTCTAACCCTCACCCTAAGAGCCTGAGTCTAACCCTCACCCTAAGAGCCTGAGTCTAACCCTAACCCTAAGAGCCTGAGTCTAACCCTCACCCTAAGAGCCTGAGTCTAACCCTCACCCTAAGAGCCTGAGTCTAACCCTAACCCTAAGTGCCTGACCCTAACCCTAACCCTAAGAGCCTGACTCTAACCCTAACCCTAAGAGCCTGAGTCTAACCGTAACCCTAAGAGCCTGAGTCTAACCCTAACCCTAAGAGCCTGAGTCTAACCCTAACCCTAAGAGCCTGAGTCTATCCCTCACCCTAAGAGCCTGAGTCTAACCCTCACCCTAAGAGCCTGAGTCTAACACTAACCCTAAGAGCCTGACCCTAACCCTAACCCTAAGAGCCTGAGTCTAACCCTAACCCTAAGAGCCTGAGTCTAACCCTCACCCTAAGAGCCTGACCCTAACCCTAACCCTAAGAGCCTGAGTCTAACCCTCACCCTAAGAGCCTGAGTCTAACCCTAACCCTAAGAGCCTGAGTCTAACCCTAACCCTAAGAGCCTGAGTCTAACCCTAACCCTAAGAGCCTGACCCTAACCCTAACCCTAAGAGCCTGAGTCTAACCCTAACCCTAAGAGCCTGAGTCTAACCCTCACCCTAAGAGCCTGACCCTAACCCTAACCCTTAGAGCCTGACCCTAACCCTAACCCTAAGAGCCTGAGTCTAACCCTAACCCTAAGAGCCTGAGTCTAACCCTAACCCTAAGAGCCTGAGTCTAACCCTAACCCTAAGAGCCTGAGTCTAACCCTAACCCTAAGAGCCTGACCCTAACCCTAACCCTAAGAGCCTGAGTCTAAGCCTAACCCTAAGAGCCTGAGTCGAACCCTCACCCTACGAGCCTGAATCGAACCCTCACCCTAAGAGCCTGAGTCTAACCCTCACCCTAAGAGCCTGAATCGAACCCTAACCCTAAGAGCCTGAGTCGAACCCTAACCCTAAGAGCCTGAGTCTAACCCTAACCCTAAGAGCCTGAGTCGAACCCTAACCCTAAGAGCCTGAGTCTAACCCTCACCCTAAGAGCCTGAGTCTAACCCTCACCCTAAGAGCCTGAGTCTAACCCTCACCCTAAGAGCCTGACCCTAACCCTAACCCTAAGAGCCTGAGTGTAACCCTAAGCCTAAGAGCCTGAGTCTAACCCTAACCCTAAGAGCCTGAGTCTAACCCTAACCCTAAGAGCCTGACCCTAACCCTAACCCTAAGAGCCTGAGTCTAACCCTAACCCTAAGAGCCTGAGTCTAACCCTAACCCTAAGAGCCTGAGTCTAACCCTCACCCTAAGAGCCTGAGTCTAACCCTAACCCTAAGAGCCTGAGTCTAACCCTAACCCTAAGAGCCTGAGTCTAACCCTCACCCTAAGAGCCTGAGTCTAACCCTCACCCTAAGAGCCTGAGTCTAACCCTAACCCTAAGAGCCTGACCCTAACCCTAACCCTAAGAGCCTGAGTCTAACCCTAACCCTAAGAGCCTGACCCTAACCCTAACCCTAAGAGCCTGAGTCTAACCCTAACCCTAAGAGCCTGAGTCTAACCCTAACCCTAAGAGCCTGAGTCTAACCCTAACCCTAAGAGCCTGAGTCTAACCGTAACCCTAAGAGCCTGAGTCTAACCCTCACCCTAAGAGCCTGAGTCTAACCCTCACCCTAAGAGCCTGAGTCTAACCCTAACCCTAAGAGCCTGAGTCTAACCCTAACCCTAAGAGCCTGAGTCTAACCCTAAGAGCCTGAGTCTAACCCTCACCCTAAGAGCCTGAGTCTAACCCTAACCCTAAGAGCCTGAGTCTAACCCTAACCCTAAGAGCCTGAGTCTAACCCTAACCCTAAGAGCCTGAGTCTAACCCTAACCCTAAGAGCCTGAGTCTAACCCTCACCCTAAGAGCCTGAGTCTAACCCTCACCCTAAGAGCCTGAGTCTAACCCTCACCCTAAGAGCCTGAGTCTAACCCTCACCCTAAGAGCCTGAGTCTAACCCTCACCCTAAGAGCCTGAGTCTAACCCTAACCCTAAGAGCCTGAGTCTAACCCTCACCCTAAGAGCCTGAGTCTAACCCTCACCCTAAGAGCCTGAGTCTAACCCTAACCCTAAGTGCCTGACCCTAACCCTAACCCTAAGAGCCTGACTCTAACCCTAACCCTAAGAGCCTGAGTCTAACCGTAACCCTAAGAGCCTGAGTCTAACCCTAACCCTAAGAGCCTGAGTCTAACCCTAACCCTAAGAGCCTGAGTCTATCCCTCACCCTAAGAGCCTGAGTCTAACCCTCACCCTAAGAGCCTGAGTCTAACACTAACCCTAAGAGCCTGACCCTAACCCTAACCCTAAGAGCCTGAGTCTAACCCTAACCCTAAGAGCCTGAGTCTAACCCTCACCCTAAGAGCCTGACCCTAACCCTAACCCTAAGAGCCTGAGTCTAACCCTCACCCTAAGAGCCTGAGTCTAACCCTAACCCTAAGAGCCTGAGTCTAACCCTAACCCTAAGAGCCTGAGTCTAACCCTAACCCTAAGAGCCTGACCCTAACCCTAACCCTAAGAGCCTGAGTCTAACCCTAACCCTAAGAGCCTGAGTCTAACCCTCACCCTAAGAGCCTGACCCTAACCCTAACCCTTAGAGCCTGACCCTAACCCTAACCCTAAGAGCCTGAGTCTAACCCTAACCCTAAGAGCCTGAGTCTAACCCTAACCCTAAGAGCCTGAGTCTAACCCTAACCCTAAGAGCCTGAGTCTAACCCTAACCCTAAGAGCCTGACCCTAACCCTAACCCTAAGAGCCTGAGTCTAAGCCTAACCCTAAGAGCCTGAGTCGAACCCTCACCCTACGAGCCTGAATCGAACCCTCACCCTAAGAGCCTGAGTCTAACCCTCACCCTAAGAGCCTGAATCGAACCCTAACCCTAAGAGCCTGAGTCGAACCCTAACCCTAAGAGCCTGAGTCTAACCCTAACCCTAAGAGCCTGAGTCGAACCCTAACCCTAAGAGCCTGAGTCTAACCCTCACCCTAAGAGCCTGAGTCTAACCCTCACCCTAAGAGCCTGAGTCTAACCCTCACCCTAAGAGCCTGAGTCTAACCCTCACCCTAAGAGCCTGACCCTAACCCTAACCCTAAGAGCCTGAGTGTAACCCTAAGCCTAAGAGCCTGAGTCTAACCCTAACCCTAAGAGCCTGAGTCTAACCCTAACCCTAAGAGCCTGACCCTAACCCTAACCCTAAGAGCCTGAGTCTAACCCTAACCCTAAGAGCCTGAGTCTAACCCTAACCCTAAGAGCCTGAGTCTAACCCTCACCCTAAGAGCCTGAGTCTAACCCTAACCCTAAGAGCCTGAGTCTAACCCTAACCCTAAGAGCCTGAGTCTAACCCTCACCCTAAGAGCCTGAGTCTAACCCTCACCCTAAGAGCCTGAGTCTAACCCTCACCCTAAGAGCCTGAATCGAACCCTAACCCTAAGAGCCTGAGTCGAACCCTAACCCTAAGAGCCTGAGTCTAACCCTAACCCTAAGAGCCTGAGTCGAACCCTAACCCTAAGAGCCTGAGTCTAACCCTCACCCTAAGAGCCTGAGTCTAACCCTAACCCTAAGAGCCTGAGTCTAACCCTAACCCTAAGAGCCTGAGTCGAACCCTAACCCTAAGAGCCTGAGTCTAACCCTAACCCTAAGAGCCTGATTCTAACCCTAACCCTAAGAGCCTGAGTCTAACCCTCACCCTAAGAGCCTGAGTCTAACCCTCACCCTAAGAGCCTGACCCTAACCCTAACCCTAAGAGCCTGAGTCTAACCCTAACCCTAAGAGCCTGAGTCTAACCCTAACCCTAAGAGCCTGAGTCTAACCCTAACCCTAAGAGCCTGAGTCTAAGCCTAACCCTAAGAGCCTGAGTCTAACCCTAACCCTAAGAGCCTGAGTCTAACCCTAACCCTAAGAGCCTGAGTCTAACCCTAACCCTAAGAGCCTGAGTCTAACCCTAACCCTAAGAGCCTGAGTCTAACCGTAACCCTAAGAGCCTGAGTCTAACCCTCACCCTAAGAGCCTGAGTCTAACCCTAACCCGAAGAGCCTGAGTCTAACCCTAACCCGAAGAGCCTGAGTCTAACCCTAACCCTAAGAGCCTGAGTATAACCCTAAGAGCCTGAGTCTAACCCTCACCCTAAGAGCCTGAGTCTAACCCTAACCCTAAGAGCCTGAGTCTAACCCTAACCCTAAGAGCCTGAGTCTAACCGTAACCCTAAGAGCCTGAGTCTAACCCTAACCCTAAGAGCCTGAGTCTAACCCTCACCCTAAGAGCCTGAGTCTAACCCTCACCCTAAGAGCCTGAGTCTAACCCTCACCCTAAGAGCCTGAAGTCTAACCCTAACCCTAAGAGCCTGAGTCTAACCCTAACCCTAAGAGCCTGAGTCTAACCCTAACCCTAAGAGCCTGAGTATAACCCTCACCCTAAGAGCCTGAGTCTAACCCTAACCCTAAGAGCCTGAGTCTAACCCTAACCCTAAGAGCCTGAGTCTAACCCTAACCCTAAGAGCCTGAGTCTAACCCTAACCCTAAAGAGCCTGAGTTAACCCTAACCCTAAGAGCCTGAGTCTAACCCTAACCCTAAGAGCCTGAGTCTAACCCTCATCCTAAGAGCCTGAGTCTAACCCTAACCCTAAGAGCCTGAGTCTAACCCTCACCCTAAGAGCCTGAGTCTAACCCTAACCCTAAGAGCCTGAGTCTAACCCTAACCCTAAGAGCCTGAGTCTAACCCTAACCCTAAGAGCCTGAGTCTAACCCTAACCCTAAGAGCCTGAGTCTAACCCTAACCCTAAAGAGCCTGAGTCTAACCCTCACCCTAAGAGCCTGAGTCTAACCCTAACCCTAAGAGCCTGAGTCTAACCCTCACCCTAAGAGCCTGAAGTCTAACCCTAACCCTAAGAGCCTGAGTCTAACCCTCACCCTAAGAGCCTGAAGTCTAACCCTAACCCTAAGAGCCTGAGTCTAACCCTAACCCTAAGAGCCTGAGTCTAACCGTAACCCTAAGAGCCTGAGTCTAACCCTCACCCTAAGAGCCTGAGTCTAACCCTAAGCCTAAGAGCCTGAGTCTAACCCTAACCCTAAGAGCCTGAGTCTAACCCTCACCCTAAGAGCCTGAGTCTAACCCTCACCCTAAGAGCCTGAGTCTAACCCTCACCCTAAGAGCCTGAGTCTAACCCTAACCCTAAGAGTCTGAGTCTAACCCTCACCCTAAGAGCCTGAGTCTAACCCTAACCCTAAGAGCCTGAGTCTAACCCTAACCCTAAGAGCCTGAGTATAACCCTCACCCTAAGAGCCTGAGTCTAACCCTAACCCTAAGAGCCTGAGTCTAACCCTAACCCTAAGAGCCTGAGTCTAACCCTAACCCTAAAGAGCCTGAGTTAACCCTCACCCTAAGAGCCTGAGTCTAACCCTAACCCTAAGAGCCTGAGTCTAACCCTCACCCTAAGAGCCTGAGTCTAACCCTAACCCTAAGAGCCTGAGTCTAACCCTCACCCTAAGAGCCTGAGTCTAACCCTAACCCTAAGAGCCTGAGTCTAACCCTCACCCTAAGAGCCTGAGTCTAACCCTAACCCTAAGTGCCTGAGTCTAACCCTAAGCCTAAGAGCCTGAGTCTAACCCTAACCCTAAGAGCCTGAGTCTAACCCTAACCCTAAGAGCCTGAGTCTAACCCTAACCTTAAGAGCCTGAGTCTAACCCTCACCCTAAGAGCCTGAGTCTAACCCTAACCCTAAGAGCCTGAGTCTAACCCTCACCCTAAGAGCCTGAGTCTAACCCTCACCCTAAGAGCCTGAGTCTAACCCTCACCCTAAGAGCCTGAGTCTAACCCTCACCCTAAGAGCCTGAGTCTAACCCTAACCCTAAGAGCCTGAGTCTAACCCTCACCCTAAGAGCCTGAGTCTAACCCTAACCCTAAGAGCCTGAGTCTAACCCTCACCCTAAGAGCCTGAGTCTAACCCTAACCCTAAGAGCCTGAGTCTAACCCTAACCCTAAGAGCCTGAGTCTAACCCTAACCCTAAGAGCCTGAGTCTAACCCTAACCCTAAGAGTCTGAGTCTAACCCTCACCCTAAGAGCCTGAAGTCTAACCCTAACCCTAAGAGCCTGAGTCTAACCCTAACCCTAAGAGCCTGAGTCTAACCCTAACCCTAAGAGCCTGAGTCTAACCCTAACCCTAAGAGCCTGAGTCTAACCCTAAGCCTAAGAGCCTGAGACTAACCCTAACCCTAAGAGCCTGAGTCTAACCCTAACCCTAAGAGCCTGAGTATAACCCTAACCCGAAGAGCCTGAGTCTAACCCTAACCCTAAGAGCCTGAGTCTAACCCTCACCCTAAGAGCCTGAGTCTAACCCTCACCCTAAGAGCCTGAGTCTAACCCTCACCCTAAGAGCCTGAGTCTAACCCTCACCCTAAGAGCCTGAGTCTAACCCTAACCCTAAGAGCCTGAGTCTAACCCTCACCCTAAGAGCCTGAGTCTAACCCTAACCCTAAGAGCCTGAGTCTAACCCTCACCCTAAGAGCCTGAGTCTAACCCTAACCCTAAGAGCCTGAGTCTAACCCTCACCCTAAGAGCCTGAGTCTAACCCTAACCCTAAGAGCCTGAGTCTAACCCTAACCCGAAGAGCCTGAGTCTAACCCTAACCCTAAGAGTCTGAGTCTAACCCTCACCCTAAGAGCCTGAATTCTAACCCTAACCCTAAGAGCCTGAGTCTAACCCTAACCCTAAGAGCCTGAGTCTAACCCTAACCCTAAGAGCCTGAGTCTAACCCTAACCCTAATAGCCTGAGTCTAACCCTAAGCCTAAGAGCCTGAGTCTAACCCTAACCCTAAGAGCCTGAGTCTAACCCTAACCCGAAGAGCCTGAGTATAACCCTCACCCTAAGAGCCTGAGTCTAACCCTAAGCCTAAGAGCCTGAGTCTAACCCTCACCCTAAGAGCCTGAGTCTAACCCTAACCCTAAGAGCCTGAGTCTAACCCTAACCCTAAGAGCCTGAGTCTAACCCTCACCCTAAGAGCCTGAGTCTAACCCTAACCCTAAGAGCCTGAGTCTAACCCTAACCCTAAGAGCCTGAGTCTAACCCTAACCCTAAGAGCCTGAGTCTAACCCTCACCCTAAGAGCCTGAGTCTAACTCTAAGCCTAAGAGCCTGAGTCTAACTTTAAGACTAAGAGCCTGAGTCTAACTTTAAGCCTAAGAGCCTGAGTCTAACCCTAACCCTAAGAGCCTGAGTCTAACCCTAACCCTAAGAGCCTGAGTCTTAACCCTAACCCTAAGAGCCTGAGTCTAACCCTCACCCTACGAGCCTGAGTCGAATCCTAACCCTACGAGCCTGAGTCTAACCCTCACCCTAAGAGCCTGAGTCTAACCCTAACCCTAAGAGCCTGAGTCTAACCCTCACCCTAAGAGCCTGAGTCTAACCCTCACCCTAAGAGCCTGAATCGAACCCTAACCCTAAGAGCCTGAGTCGAACCCTAACCCTAAGAGCCTGAGTCTAACCCTAACCCTAAGAGCCTGAGTCTAACACTAACCCTAAGAGCTTGAGTCTAACCCTCACCCTAAGAGCCTGAGTCTAACCCTAACCCGAAGAGCCTGAGTCTAACCCTAACCCTAAGAGCCTGAGTCTAACCCTAACCCTAAGAGCCTGAGTCTAACCCTAACCCTAAAGAGCCTGAGTCTAACCCTCACCCTAAGAGCCTGAGTCTAACCCTAACCCTAAGAGCCTGAGTCTAACCCTCACCCTAAGAGCCTGAAGTCTAACCCTAACCCTAAGAGCCTGAGTCTAACCCTCACCCTAAGAGCCTGAAGTCTAACCCTAACCCTAAGAGCCTGAGTCTAACCCTAACCCTAAGAGCCTGAGTCTAACCGTAACCCTAAGAGCCTGAGTCTAACCCTCACCCTAAGAGCCTGAGTCTAACCCTAAGCCTAAGAGCCTGAGTCTAACCCTAACCCTAAGAGCCTGAGTCTAACCCTCACCCTAAGAGCCTGAGTCTAACCCTCACCCTAAGAGCCTGAGTCTAACCCTCACCCTAAGAGCCTGAGTCTAACCCTAACCCTAAGAGTCTGAGTCTAACCCTCACCCTAAGAGCCTGAGTCTAACCCTAACCCTAAGAGCCTGAGTCTAACCCTAACCCTAAGAGCCTGAGTATAACCCTCACCCTAAGAGCCTGAGTCTAACCCTAACCCTAAGAGCCTGAGTCTAACCCTAACCCTAAGAGCCTGAGTCTAACCCTAACCCTAAAGAGCCTGAGTTAACCCTCACCCTAAGAGCCTGAGTCTAACCCTAACCCTAAGAGCCTGAGTCTAACCCTCACCCTAAGAGCCTGAGTCTAACCCTAACCCTAAGAGCCTGAGTCTAACCCTCACCCTAAGAGCCTGAGTCTAACCCTAACCCTAAGAGCCTGAGTCTAACCCTCACCCTAAGAGCCTGAGTCTAACCCTAACCCTAAGTGCCTGAGTCTAACCCTAAGCCTAAGAGCCTGAGTCTAACCCTAACCCTAAGAGCCTGAGTCTAACCCTAACCCTAAGAGCCTGAGTCTAACCCTAACCTTAAGAGCCTGAGTCTAACCCTCACCCTAAGAGCCTGAGTCTAACCCTAACCCTAAGAGCCTGAGTCTAACCCTCACCCTAAGAGCCTGAGTCTAACCCTCACCCTAAGAGCCTGAGTCTAACCCTCACCCTAAGAGCCTGAGTCTAACCCTCACCCTAAGAGCCTGAGTCTAACCCTAACCCTAAGAGCCTGAGTCTAACCCTCACCCTAAGAGCCTGAGTCTAACCCTAACCCTAAGAGCCTGAGTCTAACCCTCACCCTAAGAGCCTGAGTCTAACCCTAACCCTAAGAGCCTGAGTCTAACCCTAACCCTAAGAGCCTGAGTCTAACCCTCACCCTAAGAGCCTGAAGTCTAACCCTAACCCTAAGAGCCTGAGTCTAACCCTAAGCCTAAGAGCCTGAGTCTAACCCTAACCCTAAGAGCCTGAGTCTAACCCTAACCCGAAGAGCCTGAGTATAACCCTCACCCTAAGAGCCTGAGTCTAACCCTAAGCCTAAGAGCCTGAGTCTAACCCTAAGCCTAAGAGCCTGAGTCTAACCCTAACCCTAAGAGCCTGAGTCTAACCCTAACCCTAAGAGCCTGAGTCTAACCCTCACCCTAAGAGCCTGAGTCTAACCCTAACCCTAAGAGCCTGAGTCTAACCCTAACCCTAAGAGCCTGAGTCTAACCCTAACCCTAAGAGCCTGAGTCTAACCCTCACCCTAAGAGCCTGAGTCTAACTCTAAGCCTAAGAGCCTGAGTCTAACTTTAAGACTAAGAGCCTGAGTCTAACTTTAAGCCTAAGAGCCTGAGTCTAACCCTAACCCTAAGAGCCTGAGTCTAACCCTAACCCTAAGAGCCTGAGTCTTAACCCTAACCCTAAGAGCCTGAGTCTAACCCTCACCCTACGAGCCTGAGTCGAATCCTAACCCTACGAGCCTGAGTCTAACCCTCACCCTAAGAGCCTGAGTCTAACCCTAACCCTAAGAGCCTGAGTCTAACCCTCACCCTAAGAGCCTGAGTCTAACCCTCACCCTAAGAGCCTGAATCGAACCCTAACCCTAAGAGCCTGAGTCGAACCCTAACCCTAAGAGCCTGAGTCTAACCCTAACCCTAAGAGCCTGAGTCTAACACTAACCCTAAGAGCTTGAGTCTAACCCTCACCCTAAGAGCCTGAGTCTAACCCTAACCCGAAGAGCCTGAGTCTAACCCTAACCCTAAGAGCCTGAGTCTAACCCTAACCCTAAGAGCCTGAGTCTAACCCTAACCCTAAAGAGCCTGAGTCTAACCCTCACCCTAAGAGCCTGAGTCTAACCCTAACCCTAAGAGCCTGAGTCTAACCCTCACCCTAAGAGCCTGAAGTCTAACCCTAACCCTAAGAGCCTGAGTCTAACCCTCACCCTAAGAGCCTGAAGTCTAACCCTAACCCTAAGAGCCTGAGTCTAACCCTAACCCTAAGAGCCTGAGTCTAACCGTAACCCTAAGAGCCTGAGTCTAACCCTCACCCTAAGAGCCTGAGTCTAACCCTAAGCCTAAGAGCCTGAGTCTAACCCTAACCCTAAGAGCCTGAGTCTAACCCTCACCCTAAGAGCCTGAGTCTAACCCTCACCCTAAGAGCCTGAGTCTAACCCTCACCCTAAGAGCCTGAGTCTAACCCTAACCCTAAGAGTCTGAGTCTAACCCTCACCCTAAGAGCCTGAGTCTAACCCTAACCCTAAGAGCCTGAGTCTAACCCTAACCCTAAGAGCCTGAGTATAACCCTCACCCTAAGAGCCTGAGTCTAACCCTAACCCTAAGAGCCTGAGTCTAACCCTAACCCTAAGAGCCTGAGTCTAACCCTAACCCTAAAGAGCCTGAGTTAACCCTCACCCTAAGAGCCTGAGTCTAACCCTAACCCTAAGAGCCTGAGTCTAACCCTCACCCTAAGAGCCTGAGTCTAACCCTAACCCTAAGAGCCTGAGTCTAACCCTCACCCTAAGAGCCTGAGTCTAACCCTAACCCTAAGAGCCTGAGTCTAACCCTCACCCTAAGAGCCTGAGTCTAACCCTAACCCTAAGTGCCTGAGTCTAACCCTAAGCCTAAGAGCCTGAGTCTAACCCTAACCCTAAGAGCCTGAGTCTAACCCTAACCCTAAGAGCCTGAGTCTAACCCTAACCTTAAGAGCCTGAGTCTAACCCTCACCCTAAGAGCCTGAGTCTAACCCTAACCCTAAGAGCCTGAGTCTAACCCTCACCCTAAGAGCCTGAGTCTAACCCTCACCCTAAGAGCCTGAGTCTAACCCTCACCCTAAGAGCCTGAGTCTAACCCTCACCCTAAGAGCCTGAGTCTAACCCTAACCCTAAGAGCCTGAGTCTAACCCTCACCCTAAGAGCCTGAGTCTAACCCTAACCCTAAGAGCCTGAGTCTAACCCTCACCCTAAGAGCCTGAGTCTAACCCTAACCCTAAGAGCCTGAGTCTAACCCTAACCCTAAGAGCCTGAGTCTAACCCTAACCCTAAGAGCCTGAGTCTAACCCTAACCCTAAGAGTCTGAGTCTAACCCTCACCCTAAGAGCCTGAAGTCTAACCCTAACCCTAAGAGCCTGAGTCTAACCCTAACCCTAAGAGCCTGAGTCTAACCCTAACCCTAAGAGCCTGAGTCTAACCCTAACCCTAAGAGCCTGAGTCTAACCCTAAGCCTAAGAGCCTGAGACTAACCCTAACCCTAAGAGCCTGAGTCTAACCCTAACCCTAAGAGCCTGAGTATAACCCTAACCCGAAGAGCCTGAGTCTAACCCTAACCCTAAGAGCCTGAGTCTAACCCTCACCCTAAGAGCCTGAGTCTAACCCTCACCCTAAGAGCCTGAGTCTAACCCTCACCCTAAGAGCCTGAGTCTAACCCTCACCCTAAGAGCCTGAGTCTAACCCTAACCCTAAGAGCCTGAGTCTAACCCTCACCCTAAGAGCCTGAGTCTAACCCTAACCCTAAGAGCCTGAGTCTAACCCTCACCCTAAGAGCCTGAGTCTAACCCTAACCCTAAGAGCCTGAGTCTAACCCTCACCCTAAGAGCCTGAGTCTAACCCTAACCCTAAGAGCCTGAGTCTAACCCTAACCCGAAGAGCCTGAGTCTAACCCTAACCCTAAGAGTCTGAGTCTAACCCTCACCCTAAGAGCCTGAATTCTAACCCTAACCCTAAGAGCCTGAGTCTAACCCTAACCCTAAGAGCCTGAGTCTAACCCTAACCCTAAGAGCCTGAGTCTAACCCTAACCCTAATAGCCTGAGTCTAACCCTAAGCCTAAGAGCCTGAGTCTAACCCTAACCCTAAGAGCCTGAGTCTAACCCTAACCCGAAGAGCCTGAGTATAACCCTCACCCTAAGAGCCTGAGTCTAACCCTAAGCCTAAGAGCCTGAGTCTAACCCTAAGCCTAAGAGCCTGAGTCTAACCCTAACCCTAAGAGCCTGAGTCTAACCCTAACCCTAAGAGCCTGAGTCTAACCCTCACCCTAAGAGCCTGAGTCTAACCCTAACCCTAAGAGCCTGAGTCTAACCCTAACCCTAAGAGCCTGAGTCTAACCCTAACCCTAAGAGCCTGAGTCTAACCCTCACCCTAAGAGCCTGAGTCTAACTCTAAGCCTAAGAGCCTGAGTCTAACTTTAAGACTAAGAGCCTGAGTCTAACTTTAAGCCTAAGAGCCTGAGTCTAACCCTAACCCTAAGAGCCTGAGTCTAACCCTAACCCTAAGAGCCTGAGTCTTAACCCTAACCCTAAGAGCCTGAGTCTAACCCTCACCCTACGAGCCTGAGTCGAATCCTAACCCTACGAGCCTGAGTCTAACCCTCACCCTAAGAGCCTGAGTCTAACCCTAACCCTAAGAGCCTGAGTCTAACCCTCACCCTAAGAGCCTGAGTCTAACCCTCACCCTAAGAGCCTGAATCGAACCCTAACCCTAAGAGCCTGAGTCGAACCCTAACCCTAAGAGCCTGAGTCTAACCCTAACCCTAAGAGCCTGAGTCTAACACTAACCCTAAGAGCTTGAGTCTAACCCTCACCCTAAGAGCCTGAGTCTAACCCTAACCCGAAGAGCCTGAGTCTAACCCTAACCCTAAGAGCCTGAGTCTAACCCTAACCCTAAAGAGCCTGAGTCTAACCCTAACCCTAAGAGCCTGAGTCTAACCCTCACCCTAAGAGCCTGAGTCTAACCCTAACCCTAAGAGCCTGAGTCTAACCCTAACCCTAAGAGCCTGAGTCTAACCCTCACCCTAAGAGCCTGAGTCTAACCCTCACCCTAAGAGCCTGAATCGAACCCTAACCCTAAGAGCCTGAGTCGAACCCTAACCCTAAGAGCCTGAGTCTAACCCTAACCCTAAGAGCCTGAGTCGAACCCTAACCCTAAGAGCCTGAGTCTAACCCTCACCCTAAGAGCCTGAGTCTAACCCTAACCCTAAGAGCCTGAGTCTAACCCTAACCCTAAGAGCCTGAGTCGAACCCTAACCCTAAGAGCCTGAGTCTAACCCTCACCCTAAGAGCCTGAGTCTAACCCTAACCCTAAGAGCCTAAGTCTAACCCTAACCCTAAGAGCCTGAGTCTAACCCTCACCCTAAGAGCCTGAGTCTAACCCTCACCCTAAGAGCCTGAGTCTAACCCTCACCCTAAGAGCCTGACCCTAACCCTAACCCTAAGAGCCTGAGTCTAACCCTAACCCTAAGAGCCTGAGTCTAACCATCACCCTAAGAGCCTGAGTCTAACCCTAACCCTAAGAGCCTGAGTCTAAGCCTAACCCTAAGAGCCTGAGTCTAACCCTAACCCTAAGAGCCTGAGTCTAACCCTAACCCTAAGAGCCTGAGTCTAACCCTAACCCTAAGAGCCTGAGTCTAACCCTAACCCTAAGAGCCTGAGTCTAACCCTAACCCTAAGAGCCTGAGTCTAACCGTAACCCTAAGAGCCTGAGTCTAACCCTCACCCTAAGAGCCTGAGTCTAACCCTCACCCTAAGAGCCTGAGTCTAACCCTAACCCTAAGAGCCTGAGTCTAACCCTAACCCTAAGAGCCTGAGTCTAACCCTAAGAGCCTGAGTCTAACCCTCACCCTAAGAGCCTGAGTCTAACCCTAACCCTAAGAGCCTGAGTCTAACCCTAACCCTAAGAGCCTGAGTCTAACCGTAACCCTAAGAGCCTGAGTCTAACCCTAACCCTAAGAGCCTGAGTCTAACCCTCACCCTAAGAGCCTGAGTCTAACCCTCACCCTAAGAGCCTGAGTCTAACCCTCACCCTAAGAGCCTGAAGTCTAACCCTAACCCTAAGAGCCTGAGTCTAACCCTAACCCTAAGAGCCTGAGTCTAACCCTAACCCTAAGAGCCTGAGTATAACCCTCACCCTAAGAGCCTGAGTCTAACCCTAACCCTAAGAGCCTGAGTCTAACCCTAACCCTAAGAGCCTGAGTCTAACCCTAACCCTAAGAGCCTGAGTCTAACCCTAACCCTAAGAGCCTGAGTCTAACCCTAACCCTAAAGAGCCTGAGTTAACCCTAACCCTAAGAGCCTGAGTCTAACCCTAACCCTAAGAGCCTGAGTCTAACCCTCACCCTAAGAGCCTGAGTCTAACCCTAACCCTAAGAGCCTGAGTCTAACCCTAACCCTAAGAGCCTGAGTCTAACCCTAACCCTAAGAGCCTGAGTCTAACCCTAACCCTAAGAGCCTGAGTCTAACCCTAACCCTAAGAGCCTGAGTCTAACCCTAACCCTAAGAGCCTGAGTCTAACCCTAACCCTAAAGAGCCTGAGTCTAACCCTCACCCTAAGAGCCTGAGTCTAACCCTAACCCTAAGAGCCTGAGTCTAACCCTCACCCTAAGAGCCTGAGTCTAACCCTCACCCTAAGAGCCTGAAGTCTAACCCTAACCCTAAGAGCCTGAGTCTAACCCTAACCCTAAGAGCCTGAAGTCTAACCCTAACCCTAAGAGCCTGAGTCTAACCCTAACCCTAAGAGCCTGAGTCTAACCGTAACCCTAAAGAGCCTGAGTCTAACCCTAACCCTAAGAGCCTGAGTCTAACCCTCACCCTAAGAGCCTGAGTCTAACCCTAACCCGAAGAGCCTGAGTCTAACCCTAACCCGAAGAGCCTGAGTCTAACCCTCACCCTAAGAGCCTGAGTCTAACCCTCACCCTAAGAGCCTGAGTCTAACCCTCACCCTAAGAGCCTGAATCGAACCCTAACCCTAAGAGCCTGAGTCGAACCCTAACCCTAAGAGCCTGAGTCTAACCCTAACCCTAAGAGCCTGAGTCGAACCCTAACCCTAAGAGCCTGAGTCTAACCCTCACCCTAAGAGCCTGAGTCTAACCCTAACCCTATAGAGCCTGAGTCTAACCCTAACCCTAAGAGCCTGAGTCGAACCCTAACCCTAAGAGCCTGAGTCTAACCCTCACCCTAAGAGCCTGAGTCTAACCCTAACCCTAAGAGCCTAAGTCTAACCCTAACCCTAAGAGCCTGAGTCTAACCCTCACCCTAAGAGCCTGAGTCTAACCCTCACCCTAAGAGCCTGACCCTAACCCTAACCCTAAGAGCCTGAGTCTAACCCTAACCCTAAGAGCCTGACCCTAACCCTAACCCTAAGAGCCTGAGTCTAACCCTAACCCTAAGAGCCTGAGTCTAACCCTAACCCTAAGAGCCTGAGTCTAACCCTAACCCTAAGAGCCTGAGTCTAACCGTAACCCTAAGAGCCTGAGTCTAACCCTCACCCTAAGAGCCTGAGTCTAACCCTCACCCTAAGAGCCTGAGTCTAACCCTAACCCTAAGAGCCTGAGTCTAACCCTAAGAGCCTGAGTCTAACCCTCACCCTAAGAGCCTGAGTCTAACCCTAACCCTAAGAGCCTGAGTCTAACCCTAACCCTAAGAGCCTGAGTCTAACCCTAACCCTAAGAGCCTGAGTCTAACCCTAACCCTAAGAGCCTGAGTCTAACCCTCACCCTAAGAGCCTGAGTCTAACCCTCACCCTAAGAGCCTGAGTCTAACCCTCACCCTAAGAGCCTGAGTCTAACCCTCACCCTAAGAGCCTGAGTCTAACCCTCACCCTAAGAGCCTGAGTCTAACCCTAACCCTAAGAGCCTGAGTCTAACCCTCACCCTAAGAGCCTGAGTCTAACCCTCACCCTAAGAGCCTGAGTCTAACCCTAACCCTAAGTGCCTGACCCTAACCCTAACCCTAAGAGCCTGACTCTAACCCTAACCCTAAGAGCCTGAGTCTAACCGTAACCCTAAGAGCCTGAGTCTAACCCTAACCCTAAGAGCCTGAGTCTAACCCTAACCCTAAGAGCCTGAGTCTATCCCTCACCCTAAGAGCCTGAGTCTAACCCTCACCCTAAGAGCCTGAGTCTAACACTAACCCTAAGAGCCTGACCCTAACCCTAACCCTAAGAGCCTGAGTCTAACCCTAACCCTAAGAGCCTGAGTCTAACCCTCACCCTAAGAGCCTGACCCTAACCCTAACCCTAAGAGCCTGAGTCTAACCCTCACCCTAAGAGCCTGAGTCTAACCCTAACCCTAAGAGCCTGAGTCTAACCCTAACCCTAAGAGCCTGAGTCTAACCCTAACCCTAAGAGCCTGACCCTAACCCTAACCCTAAGAGCCTGAGTCTAACCCTAACCCTAAGAGCCTGAGTCTAACCCTCACCCTAAGAGCCTGACCCTAACCCTAACCCTTAGAGCCTGACCCTAACCCTAACCCTAAGAGCCTGAGTCTAACCCTAACCCTAAGAGCCTGAGTCTAACCCTAACCCTAAGAGCCTGAGTCTAACCCTAACCCTAAGAGCCTGAGTCTAACCCTAACCCTAAGAGCCTGACCCTAACCCTAACCCTAAGAGCCTGAGTCTAAGCCTAACCCTAAGAGCCTGAGTCGAACCCTCACCCTACGAGCCTGAATCGAACCCTCACCCTAAGAGCCTGAGTCTAACCCTCACCCTAAGAGCCTGAATCGAACCCTAACCCTAAGAGCCTGAGTCGAACCCTAACCCTAAGAGCCTGAGTCTAACCCTAACCCTAAGAGCCTGAGTCGAACCCTAACCCTAAGAGCCTGAGTCTAACCCTCACCCTAAGAGCCTGAGTCTAACCCTCACCCTAAGAGCCTGAGTCTAACCCTCACCCTAAGAGCCTGAGTCTAACCCTCACCCTAAGAGCCTGACCCTAACCCTAACCCTAAGAGCCTGAGTGTAACCCTAAGCCTAAGAGCCTGAGTCTAACCCTAACCCTAAGAGCCTGAGTCTAACCCTAACCCTAAGAGCCTGACCCTAACCCTAACCCTAAGAGCCTGAGTCTAAGCCTAACCCTAAGAGCCTGAGTCTAACCCTAACCCTAAGAGCCTGAGTCTAACCCTAACCCTAAGAGCCTGAGTCTAACCCTCACCCTAAGAGCCTGAGTCTAACCCTCACCCTAAGAGCCTGAGTCTAACCCTCACCCTAAGAGCCTGAGTCTAACCCTCACCCTAAGAGCCTGAGTCTAACCCTAAGAGCCTGAGTCTAACCCTCACCCTAAGAGCCTGAGTCTAACCCTAACCCTAAGAGCCTGAGTCTAACCCTAACCCTAAGAGCCTGAGTCTAACCCTAACCCTAAGAGCCTGAGTCTAACCCTAACCCTAAGAGCCTGAGTCTAACCCTCACCCTAAGAGCCTGAGTCTAACCCTCACCCTAAGAGCCTGAGTCTAACCCTCACCCTAAGAGCCTGAGTCTAACCCTAACCCTAAGAGCCTGAGTCTAACCCTCACCCTAAGAGCCTGAGTCTAACCCTAACCCTAAGAGCCTGAGTCTAACCCTCACCCTAAGAGCCTGAGTCTAACCCTAACCCTAAGAGCCTGACCCTAACCCTAACCCTAAGAGCCTGAGTCTAACCCTAACCCTAAGAGCCTGACCCTAACCCTAACCCTAAGAGCCTGAGTCTAAGCCTAACCCTAAGAGCCTGAGTCTAACCCTAACCCTAAGAGCCTGAGTCTAACCCTAACCCTAAGAGCCTGAGTCTAACCCTAAGCCTAAGAGCCTGAGTCTAACTTTAAGCCTAAGAGCCTGAGTCTAACTTTAAGCCTAAGAGCCTGAGTCTAACCCTAACCCTAAGAGCCTGAGTCTAACCCTAACCCTAAGAGTCTGAGTCTAACCCTCACCCTAAGAGCCTGAAGTCTAATCCTAACCCTAAGAGCCTGAGTCTAACCCTAACCCTAAGAGCCTGAGTCTAACCCTAACCCTAAGAGCCTGAGTCTAACCCTTACTCTAAGAGCCTGAGTCTAACCCTAACCCTAAGAGCCTGAGTCTAACCCTAACCCTAAGAGCCTGAGTCTAACCCTAACCCTAAGAGCCTGAGTATAACCCTCACCCTAAGAGCCTGAGTCTAACCCTAACCCTAAGAGCCTGAGTCTAACCCTAACCCTAAGAGCCTGAGTCTAACCCTAACCCTAAGAGCCTGAGTCTAACCCTAACCCTAAGAGCCTGAGTCTAACCCTCACCCTAAGAGCCTGAGTCTAACCCTAACCCTAAGAGCCTGAGTCTAACCCTCACCCTAAGAGCCTGAGTCTAACCCTCACCCTAAGAGCCTGAATCGAACCCTAACCCTAAGAGCCTGAGTCGAACCCTAACCCTAAGAGCCTGAGTCTAACCCTAACCCTAAGAGCCTGAGTCTAACCCTAACCCTAAGAGCCTGAGTCTAACCCTAACCCTAAGAGCCTGAGTCTAACCCTCACCCTAAGAGCCTGAGTCTAACCCTAACCCTAAGAGCCTGAGTCTAACCCTAACCCTAAGAGCCTGAGTATAACCCTCACCCTAAGAGCCTGAGTCTAACCCTAAGCCTAAGAGCCTGAGTCTAACCCTAAGCCTAAGAGCCTGAGTCTAACCCTAACCCTAAGAGCCTGAGTCTAACCCTAACCCTAAAGAGCCTGAGTTAACCCTAACCCTAAGAGCCTGAGTCTAACCCTAACCCTAAGAGCCTGAGTCTAACCCTCACCCTAAGAGCCTGAGTCTAACCCTAACCCTAAGAGCCTGAGTCTAACCCTCACCCTAAGAGCCTGAGTCTAACCCTAACCCTAAGAGCCTGAGTCTAACCCTCACCCTAAGAGCCTGAGTCTAACCCTAACCCTAAGTGCCTGAGTCTAACCCTAAGCCTAAGAGCCTGAGTCTAACCCTAACCCTAAGAGCCTGAGTCTAACCCTAACCCTAAGAGCCTGAGTCTAACCCTAACCTTAAGAGCCTGAGTCTAACCCTCACCCTAAGAGCCTGAGTCTAACCCTAACCCTAAGAGCCTGAGTCTAACCCTAACCCTAAGAGCCTGAGTCTAACCCTCACCCTAAGAGCCTGAGTCTAACCCTCACCCTAAGAGCCTGAGTCTAACCCTAACCCTAAGAGCCTGAGTCTAACCCTCACCCTAAGAGCCTGAGTCTAACCCTAACCCTAAGAGCCTGAGTCTAACCCTCACCCTAAGAGCCTGAGTCTAACCGTAACCCTAAGAGCCTGAGTCTAACCCTCACCCGAAGAGCCTGAGTCTAACCCTAACCCTAAGAGCCTGAGTCTAACCCTAACCCTAAGAGCCTGAGTCTAACCCTAACCCTAAGAGCCTGAGTCTAACCCTAACCCTAAGAGTCTGAGTCTAACCCTCACCCTAAGAGCCTGAAGTCTAACCCTAACCCTAAGAGCCTGAGTCTAACCCTAACCCTAAGAGCCTGAGTCTAACCCTAACCCTAAGAGCCTGAGTCTAACCCTTACTCTAAGAGCCTGAGTCTAACCCTAAGCCTAAGAGCCTGAGTCTAACCCTAACCCTAAGAGCCTGAGTCTAACCCTAACCCTAAGAGCCTCAGTATAACCCTCACCCTAAGAGCCTGAGTCTAACCCTAAGCCTAAGAGCCTGAGTCTAACCCTAACCCTAAGAGCCTGAGTCTAACCCTAACCCTAAGAGCCTGAGTCTAACCCTAACCCTAAGAGCCTGAGTCTAACCCTAACCCTAAGAGCCTGAGTCTAACCCTCACCCTAAGAGCCTGAGTCTAACCCTAACCCTAAGAGCCTGAGTCTAACCCTAACCCTAAGAGCCTGAGTCTAACCCTCACCCTAAGAGCCTGAGTCTAACTCTAAGCCTAAGAGCCTGAGTCTAACTTTAAGACTAAGAGCCTGAGTCTAACTTTAAGCCTAAGAGCCTGAGTCTAACCCTAACCCTAAGAGCCTGAGTCTAACCCTAACCCTAAGAGCCTGAGTCTTAACCCTAACCCTAAGAGCCTGAGTCTAACCCTCACCCTAAGAGCCTGAGTCTAACCCTAACCCTAAGAGCCTGAGTCTAACCCTCACCCTAAGAGCCTGAGTCTAACCCTAACCCTAAGAGCCTGAGTATAACCCTCACCCTAAGAGCCTGAGTCTAACCCTAACCCTAAGAGCCTGAGTCTAACCCTAACCCTAAGAGCCTGAGTCTAACCCTAACCCTAAGAGCCTGAGTCTAACCCTCACCCTAAGAGCCTGAGTCTAACCCTAACCCTAAGAGCCTGAGTCTAACCCTCACCCTAAGAGCCTGAGTCTAACCCTCACCCTAAGAGCCTGAATCGAACCCTAACCCTAAGAGCCTGAGTCGAACCCTAACCCTAAGAGCCTGAGTCTAACCCTAACCCTAAGAGCCTGAGTCTAACCCTAACCCTAAGAGCCTGAGTCTAACCCTAACCCTATAAGCCTGAGTCTAACCCTCACCCTAAGAGCCTGAGTCTAACCCTAACCCTAAGAGCCTGAGTCTAACCCTAACCCTAAGAGCCTGAGTATAACCCTCACCCTAAGAGCCTGAGTCTAACCCTAAGCCTAAGAGCCTGAGTCTAACCCTAAGCCTAAGAGCCTGAGTCTAACCCTAACCCTAAGAGCCTGAGTCTAACCCTAACCCTAAGAGCCTGAGTCTAACCCTAACCCTAAAGAGCCTGAGTTAACCCTAACCCTAAGAGCCTGAGTCTAACCCTAACCCTAAGAGCCTGAGTCTAACCCTCACCCTAAGAGCCTGAGTCTAACCCTAACCCTAAGAGCCTGAGTCTAACCCTCACCCTAAGAGCCTGAGTCTAACCCTAACCCTAAGAGCCTGAGTCTAACCCTCACCCTAAGAGCCTGAGTCTAACCCTAACCCTAAGTGCCTGAGTCTAACCCTAAGCCTAAGAGCCTGAGTCTAACCCTAACCCTAAGAGCCTGAGTCTAACCCTAACCCTAAGAGCCTGAGTCTAACCCTAACCTTAAGAGCCTGAGTCTAACCCTAACCCTAAGAGCCTGAGTCTAACCCTAACCCTAAGAGCCTGAGTCTAACCCTCACCCTAAGAGCCTGAGTCTAACCCTAACCCTAAGAGCCTGAGTCTAACCCTCACCCTAAGAGCCTGAGTCTAACCGTAACCCTAAGAGCCTGAGTCTAACCCTCACCCTAAGAGCCTGAGTCTAACCCTAACCCTAAGAGCCTGAGTCTAACCCTCACCCTAAGAGCCTGAGTCTAACCCTAACCCTAAGAGCCTGAGTCTAACCCTAACCCTAAGAGTCTGAGTCTAACCCTCACCCTAAGAGCCTGAAGTCTAACCCTAACCCTAAGAGCCTGAGTCTAACCCTAACCCTAAGAGCCTGAGTCTAACCCTAACCCTAAGAGCCTGAGTCTAACCCTTACTCTAAGAGCCTGAGTCTAACCCTAAGCCTAAGAGCCTGAGTCTAACCCTAACCCTAAGAGCCTGAGTCTAACCCTAACCCTAAGAGCCTGAGTCTAACCCTCACCCTAAGAGCCTGAGTCTAACCCTAAGCCTAAGAGCCTGAGTCTAACCCTAACCCTAAGAGCCTGAGTCTAACCCTAACCCTAAGAGCCTGAGTCTAACCCTAACCCTAAGAGCCTGAGTCTAACCCTAACCCTAAGAGCCTGAGTCTAACCCTCACCCTAAGAGCCTGAGTCTAACCCTAACCCTAAGAGCCTGAGTCTAACCCTAACCCTAAGAGCCTGAGTCTAACCCTCACCCTAAGAGCCTGAGTCTAACTCTAAGCCTAAGAGCCTGAGTCTAACTTTAAGACTAAGAGCCTGAGTCTAACTTTAAGCCTAAGAGCCTGAGTCTAACCCTAACCCTAAGAGCCTGAGTCTAACCCTAACCCTAAGAGCCTGAGTCTTAACCCTAACCCTAAGAGCCTGAGTCTAACCCTCACCCTAAGAGCCTGAGTCTAACCCTAACCCTAAGAGCCTGAGTCTAACCCTCACCCTAAGAGCCTGAGTCTAACCCTAACCCTAAGAGCCTGAGTCTAACCCTAACCCTAAGAGCCTGAGTCTAACCCTCACCCTAAGAGCCTGAATCGAACCCTAACCCTAAGAGCCTGAGTCGAACCCTAACCCTAAGAGCCTGAGTCTAACCCTAACCCTAAGAGCCTGAGTCTAACCCTAACCCTAAGAGCCTGAGTCTAACCCTAACCCTAAGAGCCTGAGTCTAACCCTAACCCTAAGAGCTTGAGTCTAACCCTAACCCTAAGAGCTTGAGTCTAACCCTCACCCTAAGAGCCTGAGTCTAACCCTAACCCTAAGAGCCTGAGTCTAACCCTAACCCTAAGAGCCTGAGTCTAACCCTAACCCTAAAGAGCCTGAGTCTAACCCTAACCCTAAGAGCCTGAGTCTAACCCTCACCCTAAGAGCCTGAGTCTAACCCTAACCCTAAGAGCCTGAGTCTAACCCTAACCCTAAGAGCCTGAGTCTAACCCTCACCCTAAGAGCCTGAGTCTAACCCTAACCCTATAAGCCTGAGTCTAACCCTAACCCTAAGAGCCTGAGTCTAACCCTAACCCTAAGAGCCTGAGTCTAACCCTCACCCTAAGAGCCTGAGTCTAACCCTAACCCTAAGAGCCTGAGTCGAACCCTAACCCTAAGAGCCTGAGTCTAACCCTAACCCTAAGAGCCTGAGTCTAACCCTAACCCTAAGAGCCTGAGTCTAACCCTAACCCTAAGAGCCTGAGTCGAACCCTAACCCTAAGAGCCTGAGTCTAACCCTCACCCTAAGAGCCTGAGTCTAACCCTAACCCTAAGAGCCTAAGTCTAACCCTAACCCTAAGAGCCTGAGTCTAACCCTAACCCTAAGAGCCTGAGTCTAACCCTCACCCTAAGAGCCTGAGTCTAACCCTCACCCTAAGAGCCTGACCCTAACCCTAACCCTAAGAGCCTGAGTCTAACCCTAACCCTAAGAGCCTGAGTCTAACCCTAACCCTAAGAGCCTGACCCTAACCCTAACCCTAAGAGCCTGAGTCTAAGCCTAACCCTAAGAGCCTGAGTCTAACCCTAACCCTAAGAGCCTGAGTCTAACCCTAACCCTAAGAGCCTGAGTCTAACCGTAACCCTAAGAGCCTGAGTCTAACCCTCACCCTAAGAGCCTGAGTCTAACCCTCACCCTAAGAGCCTGAGTCTAACCCTAACCCTAAGAGCCTGAGTCTAACCCTAACCCTAAGAGCCTGAGTCTAACCCTAAGAGCCTGAGTCTAACCCTCACCCTAAGAGCCTGAGTCTAACCCTAACCCTAAGAGCCTGAGTCTAACCCTAACCCTAAAGAGCCTGAGTCTAACCCTAACCCTAAGAGCCTGAGTCTAACCCTCACCCTAAGAGCCTGAGTCTAACCCTAACCCTAAGAGCCTGAGTCTAACCCTAACCCTAAGAGCCTGAGTCTAACCCTCACCCTAAGAGCCTGAGTCTAACCCTAACCCTATAAGCCTGAGTCTAACCCTAACCCTAAGAGCCTGAGTCTAACCCTAACCCTAAGAGCCTGAGTCTAACCCTCACCCTAAGAGCCTGAGTCTAACCCTAACCCTAAGAGCCTGAGTCGAACCCTAACCCTAAGAGCCTGAGTCTAACCCTCACCCTAAGAGCCTGAGTCTAACCCTAACCCTAAGAGCCTGAGTCTAACCCTAACCCTAAGAGCCTGAGTCGAACCCTAACCCTAAGAGCCTGAGTCTAACCCTCACCCTAAGAGCCTGAGTCTAACCCTAACCCTAAGAGCCTAAGTCTAACCCTAACCCTAAGAGCCTGAGTCTAACCCTAACCCTAAGAGCCTGAGTCTAACCCTCACCCTAAGAGCCTGAGTCTAACCCTCACCCTAAGAGCCTGACCCTAACCCTAACCCTAAGAGCCTGAGTCTAACCCTAACCCTAAGAGCCTGAGTCTAACCCTAAGAGCCTGAGTCTAACCCTCACCCTAAGAGCCTGAGTCTAACCCTAACCCTAAGAGCCTGAGTCTAACCCTAACCCTAAGAGCCTGAGTCTAACCGTAACCCTAAGAGCCTGAGTCTAACCCTAACCCTAAGAGCCTGAGTCTAACCCTCACCCTAAGAGCCTGAGTCTAACCCTCACCCTAAGAGCCTGAGTCTAACCCTCACCCTAAGAGCCTGAGTCTAACCCTCACCCTAAGAGCCTGAGTCTAACTCTAAGCCTAAGAGCCTGAGTCTAACTTTAAGACTAAGAGCCTGAGTCTAACTTTAAGCCTAAGAGCCTGAGTCTAACCCTAACCCTAAGAGCCTGAGTCTAACCCTAACCCTAAGAGCCTGAGTCTTAACCCTAACCCTAAGAGCCTGAGTCTAACCCTAACCCTAAGAGCCTGAGTCTAACCCTAACCCTAAGAGCCTGAGTCTAACCCTAACCCTAAGAGCCTTAGTCTAACCCTAACCCTAAGAGCCTGAGTCTAACCCTAACCCTAAGAGCCTGAGTCTAACCCTAACCCTAAGAGCCTGAGTCTAACCCTCACCCTAAGAGCCTGAGTCTAACCCTAACCCTAAGAGCCTGAGTCTAACCCTCACCCTAAGAGCCTGAGTCTAACCCTAACCCTAAGAGCCTGAGTCTAACCCTCACCCTAAGAGCCTGAGTCTAACCCTAACCCTAAGAGCCTGAATCGAACCCTAACCCTAAGAGCCTGAGTCGAACCCTAACCCTAAGAGCCTGAGTCTAACCCTAACCCTAAGAGCCTGAGTCTAACCCTAACCCTAAGAGCTTGAGTCTAACCCTCACCCTAAGAGCCTGAGTCTAACCCTAACCCTAAGAGCCTGAGTCTAACCCTAACCCTAAGAGCCTGAGTCTAACCCTAACCCTAAAGAGCCTGAGTCTAACCCTAACCCTAAGAGCCTGAGTCTAACCCTCACCCTAAGAGCCTGAGTCTAACCCTAACCCTAAGAGCCTGAGTCTAACCCTAACCCTAAGAGCCTGAGTCTAACCCTCACCCTAAGAGCCTGAGTCTAACCCTAACCCTATAAGCCTGAGTCTAACCCTAACCCTAAGAGCATGAGTCGAACCCTAACCCTAAGAGCCTGAGTCTAACCCTCACCCTAAGAGCATGAGTCTAACCCTAACCCTAAGAGCCTAAGTCTAACCCTAACCCTAAGAGCCTGAGTCTAACCCTAACCCTAAGAGCCTGAGTCTAACCCTCACCCTAAGAGCCTGAGTCTAACCCTCACCCTAAGAGCCTGACCCTAACCCTAACCCTAAGAGCCTGAGTCTAACCCTAACCCTAAGAGCCTGAGTCTAACCCTAACCCTAAGAGCCTGACCCTAACCCTAACCCTAAGAGCCTGAGTCTAAGCCTAACCCTAAGAGCCTGAGTCTAACCCTAACCCTAAGAGCCTGAGTCTAACCGTAACCCTAAGAGCCTGAGTCTAACCCTCACCCTAAGAGCCTGAGTCTAACCCTCACCCTAAGAGCCTGAGTCTAACCCTAACCCTAAGAGCCTGAGTCTAACCCTAACCCTAAGAGCCTGAGTCTAACCCTAAGAGCCTGAGTCTAACCCTCACCCTAAGAGCCTGAGTCTAACCCTAACCCTAAGAGCCTGAGTCTAACCCTAACCCTAAAGAGCCTGAGTCTAACCCTAACCCTAAGAGCCTGAGTCTAACCCTCACCCTAAGAGCCTGAGTCTAACCCTAACCCTAAGAGCCTGAGTCTATCCCTAACCCTAAGAGCCTGAGTCTAACCCTCACCCTAAGAGCCTGAGTCTAACCCTAACCCTATAAGCCTGAGTCTAACCCTAACCCTAAGAGCCTGAGTCTAACCCTAACCCTAAGAGCCTGAGTCTAACCCTCACCCTAAGAGCCTGAGTCTAACCCTAACCCTAAGAGCCTGAGTCGAACCCTAACCCTAAGAGCCTGAGTCTAACCCTCACCCTAAGAGCCTGAGTCTAACCCTAACCCTAAGAGCCTGAGTCTAACCCTAACCCTAAGAGCCTGAGTCGAACCCTAACCCTAAGAGCCTGAGTCTAACCCTCACCCTAAGAGCCTGAGTCTAACCCTAACCCTAAGAGCCTAAGTCTAACCCTAACCCTAAGAGCCTGAGTCTAACCCTAACCCTAAGAGCCTGAGTCTAACCCTCACCCTAAGAGCCTGAGTCTAACCCTCACCCTAAGAGCCTGACCCTAACCCTCACCCTAAGAGCCTGACCCTAACCCTAACCCTAAGAGCCTGAGTCTAACCCTAACCCTAAGAGCCTGACCCTAACCCTAACCCTAAGAGCCTGAGTCTAAGCCTAACCCTAAGAGCCTGAGTCTAACCCTAACCCTAAGAGCCTGAGTCTAACCCTAACCCTAAGAGCCTGAGTCTAACCGTAACCCTAAGAGCCTGAGTCTAACCCTCACCCTAAGAGCCTGAGTCTAACCCTCACCCTAAGAGCCTGAGTCTAACCCTAACCCTAAGAGCCTGAGTCTAACCCTAACCCTAAGAGCCTGAGTCTAACCCTAAGAGCCTGAGTCTAACCCTCACCCTAAGAGCCTGAGTCTAACCCTAACCCTAAGAGCCTGAGTCTAACCCTAACCCTAAGAGCCTGAGTCTAACCGTAACCCTAAGAGCCTGAGTCTAACCCTAACCCTAAGAGCCTGAGTCTAACCCTCACCCTAAGAGCCTGAGTCTAACCCTCACCCTAAGAGCCTGAGTCTAACCCTCACCCTAAGAGCCTGAGTCTAACCCTCACCCTAAGAGCCTGAGTCTAACCCTAACCCTAAGAGCCTAAGTCTAACCCTAACCCTAAGAGCCTGAGTCTAACCCTAACCCTAAGAGCCTGAGTCTAACCCTCACCCTAAGAGCCTGAGTCTAACCCTCACCCTAAGAGCCTGACCCTAACCCTAACCCTAAGAGCCTGAGTCTAACCCTAACCCTAAGAGCCTGAGTCTAACCCTAACCCTAAGAGCCTGACCCTAACCCTAACCCTAAGAGCCTGAGTCTAAGCCTAACCCTAAGAGCCTGAGTCTAACCCTAACCCTAAGAGCCTGAGTCTAACCCTAACCCTAAGAGCCTGAGTCTAACCGTAACCCTAAGAGCCTGAGTCTAACCCTCACCCTAAGAGCCTGAGTCTAACCCTCACCCTAAGAGCCTGAGTCTAACCCTAACCCTAAGAGCCTGAGTCTAACCCTAACCCTAAGAGCCTGAGTCTAACCCTAAGAGCCTGAGTCTAACCCTCACCCTAAGAGCCTGAGTCTAACCCTAACCCTAAGAGCCTGAGTCTAACCCTAACCCTAAAGAGCCTGAGTCTAACCCTAACCCTAAGAGCCTGAGTCTAACCCTCACCCTAAGAGCCTGAGTCTAACCCTAACCCTAAGAGCCTGAGTCTAACCCTAACCCTAAGAGCCTGAGTCTAACCCTCACCCTAAGAGCCTGAGTCTAACCCTAACCCTATAAGCCTGAGTCTAACCCTAACCCTAAGAGCCTGAGTCTAACCCTAACCCTAAGAGCCTGAGTCTAACCCTCACCCTAAGAGCCTGAGTCTAACCCTAACCCTAAGAGCCTGAGTCGAACCCTAACCCTAAGAGCCTGAGTCTAACCCTCACCCTAAGAGCCTGAGTCTAACCCTAACCCTAAGAGCCTGAGTCTAACCCTAACCCTAAGAGCCTGAGTCGAACCCTAACCCTAAGAGCCTGAGTCTAACCCTCACCCTAAGAGCCTGAGTCTAACCCTAACCCTAAGAGCCTAAGTCTAACCCTAACCCTAAGAGCCTGAGTCTAACCCTAACCCTAAGAGCCTGAGTCTAACCCTCACCCTAAGAGCCTGAGTCTAACCCTCACCCTAAGAGCCTGACCCTAACCCTAACCCTAAGAGCCTGAGTCTAACCCTAACCCTAAGAGCCTGAGTCTAACCCTAAGAGCCTGAGTCTAACCCTCACCCTAAGAGCCTGAGTCTAACCCTAACCCTAAGAGCCTGAGTCTAACCCTAACCCTAAGAGCCTGAGTCTAACCGTAACCCTAAGAGCCTGAGTCTAACCCTAACCCTAAGAGCCTGAGTCTAACCCTCACCCTAAGAGCCTGAGTCTAACCCTCACCCTAAGAGCCTGAGTCTAACCCTCACCCTAAGAGCCTGAGTCTAACCCTCACCCTAAGAGCCTGAGTCTAACTCTAAGCCTAAGAGCCTGAGTCTAACTTTAAGACTAAGAGCCTGAGTCTAACTTTAAGCCTAAGAGCCTGAGTCTAACCCTAACCCTAAGAGCCTGAGTCTAACCCTAACCCTAAGAGCCTGAGTCTTAACCCTAACCCTAAGAGCCTGAGTCTAACCCTAACCCTAAGAGCCTGAGTCTAACCCTAACCCTAAGAGCCTGAGTCTAACCCTAACCCTAAGAGCCTTAGTCTAACCCTAACCCTAAGAGCCTGAGTCTAACCCTAACCCTAAGAGCCTGAGTCTAACCCTAACCCTAAGAGCCTGAGTCTAACCCTCACCCTAAGAGCCTGAGTCTAACCCTAACCCTAAGAGCCTGAGTCTAACCCTCACCCTAAGAGCCTGAGTCTAACCCTAACCCTAAGAGCCTGAGTCTAACCCTCACCCTAAGAGCCTGAGTCTAACCCTAACCCTAAGAGCCTGAATCGAACCCTAACCCTAAGAGCCTGAGTCGAACCCTAACCCTAAGAGCCTGAGTCTAACCCTAACCCTAAGAGCCTGAGTCTAACCCTAACCCTAAGAGCTTGAGTCTAACCCTCACCCTAAGAGCCTGAGTCTAACCCTAACCCTAAGAGCCTGAGTCTAACCCTAACCCTAAGAGCCTGAGTCTAACCCTAACCCTAAAGAGCCTGAGTCTAACCCTAACCCTAAGAGCCTGAGTCTAACCCTCACCCTAAGAGCCTGAGTCTAACCCTAACCCTAAGAGCCTGAGTCTAACCCTAACCCTAAGAGCCTGAGTCTAACCCTCACCCTAAGAGCCTGAGTCTAACCCTAACCCTATAAGCCTGAGTCTAACCCTAACCCTAAGAGCATGAGTCGAACCCTAACCCTAAGAGCCTGAGTCTAACCCTCACCCTAAGAGCATGAGTCTAACCCTAACCCTAAGAGCCTAAGTCTAACCCTAACCCTAAGAGCCTGAGTCTAACCCTAACCCTAAGAGCCTGAGTCTAACCCTCACCCTAAGAGCCTGAGTCTAACCCTCACCCTAAGAGCCTGACCCTAACCCTAACCCTAAGAGCCTGAGTCTAACCCTAACCCTAAGAGCCTGAGTCTAACCCTAACCCTAAGAGCCTGACCCTAACCCTAACCCTAAGAGCCTGAGTCTAAGCCTAACCCTAAGAGCCTGAGTCTAACCCTAACCCTAAGAGCCTGAGTCTAACCGTAACCCTAAGAGCCTGAGTCTAACCCTCACCCTAAGAGCCTGAGTCTAACCCTCACCCTAAGAGCCTGAGTCTAACCCTAACCCTAAGAGCCTGAGTCTAACCCTAACCCTAAGAGCCTGAGTCTAACCCTAAGAGCCTGAGTCTAACCCTCACCCTAAGAGCCTGAGTCTAACCCTAACCCTAAGAGCCTGAGTCTAACCCTAACCCTAAAGAGCCTGAGTCTAACCCTAACCCTAAGAGCCTGAGTCTAACCCTCACCCTAAGAGCCTGAGTCTAACCCTAACCCTAAGAGCCTGAGTCTATCCCTAACCCTAAGAGCCTGAGTCTAACCCTCACCCTAAGAGCCTGAGTCTAACCCTAACCCTATAAGCCTGAGTCTAACCCTAACCCTAAGAGCCTGAGTCTAACCCTAACCCTAAGAGCCTGAGTCTAACCCTCACCCTAAGAGCCTGAGTCTAACCCTAACCCTAAGAGCCTGAGTCGAACCCTAACCCTAAGAGCCTGAGTCTAACCCTCACCCTAAGAGCCTGAGTCTAACCCTAACCCTAAGAGCCTGAGTCTAACCCTAACCCTAAGAGCCTGAGTCGAACCCTAACCCTAAGAGCCTGAGTCTAACCCTCACCCTAAGAGCCTGAGTCTAACCCTAACCCTAAGAGCCTAAGTCTAACCCTAACCCTAAGAGCCTGAGTCTAACCCTAACCCTAAGAGCCTGAGTCTAACCCTCACCCTAAGAGCCTGAGTCTAACCCTCACCCTAAGAGCCTGACCCTAACCCTCACCCTAAGAGCCTGACCCTAACCCTAACCCTAAGAGCCTGAGTCTAACCCTAACCCTAAGAGCCTGACCCTAACCCTAACCCTAAGAGCCTGAGTCTAAGCCTAACCCTAAGAGCCTGAGTCTAACCCTAACCCTAAGAGCCTGAGTCTAACCCTAACCCTAAGAGCCTGAGTCTAACCGTAACCCTAAGAGCCTGAGTCTAACCCTCACCCTAAGAGCCTGAGTCTAACCCTCACCCTAAGAGCCTGAGTCTAACCCTAACCCTAAGAGCCTGAGTCTAACCCTAACCCTAAGAGCCTGAGTCTAACCCTAAGAGCCTGAGTCTAACCCTCACCCTAAGAGCCTGAGTCTAACCCTAACCCTAAGAGCCTGAGTCTAACCCTAACCCTAAGAGCCTGAGTCTAACCGTAACCCTAAGAGCCTGAGTCTAACCCTAACCCTAAGAGCCTGAGTCTAACCCTCACCCTAAGAGCCTGAGTCTAACCCTCACCCTAAGAGCCTGAGTCTAACCCTCACCCTAAGAGCCTGAGTCTAACCCTCACCCTAAGAGCCTGAGTCTAACCCTCACCCTAAGAGCCTGAGTCTAACCCTAACCCTAAGAGCCTGAGTCTAACCCTCACCCTAAGAGCCTGAGTCTAACCCTCACCCTAAGTGCCTGACCCTAACCCTAACCCTAAGTGCCTGACCCTAACCCTAACCCTAAGAGCCTGACTCTAACCCTAACCCTAAGAGCCTGAGTCTAACCCTAACCCTAAGAGCCTGAGTCGAACCCTAACCCGAAGAGCCTGAGTCTAACCCTCACCATAAGAGCCTGAGTCTAACCCTAACCCTAAGAGCCTAAGTCTAACCCTAACCCTAAGAGCCTGAGTCTAACCCTAACCCTAAGAGCCTGAGTCTAACCCTCACCCTAAGAGCCTGAGTCTAACCCTCACCCTAAGAGCCTGACCCTAACCCTAACCCTAAGAGCCTGAGTCTAACCCTAACCCTAAGAGCCTGAGTCTAACCCTAACCCTAAGAGCCTGACCCTAACCCTAACCCTAAGAGCCTGAGTCTAAGCCTAACCCTAAGAGCCTGAGTCTAACCCTAACCCTAAGAGCCTGAGTCTAACCCTAACCCTAAGAGCCTGAGTCTAACCGTAACCCTAAGAGCCTGAGTCTAACCCTCACCCTAAGAGCCTGAGTCTAACCCTCACCCTAAGAGCCTGAGTCTAACCCTAACCCTAAGAGCCTGAGTCTAACCCTAAGAGCCTGAGTCTAACCCTCACCCTAAGAGCCTGAGTCTAACCCTAACCCTAAGAGCCTGAGTCTAACCCTAACCCTAAGAGCCTGAGTCTAACCGTAACCCTAAGAGCCTGAGTCTAACCCTAACCCTAAGAGCCTGAGTCTAACCCTCACCCTAAGAGCCTGAGTCTAACCCTCACCCTAAGAGCCTGAGTCTAACCCTCACCCTAAGAGCCTGAGTCTAACCCTCACCCTAAGAGCCTGAGTCTAACCCTCACCCTAAGAGCCTGAGTCTAACCCTAACCCTAAGAGCCTGAGTCTAACCCTCACCCTAAGAGCCTGAGTCTAACCCTCACCCTAAGAGCCTGAGTCTAACCCTAACCCTAAGTGCCTGACCCTAACCCTAACCCTAAGAGCCTGACTCTAACCCTAACCCTAAGAGCCTGAGTCTAACCCTAACCCTAAGAGCCTGAGTCTAACCCTAACCCTAAGAGCCTGAGTCTATCCCTCACCCTAAGAGCCTGAGTCTAACCCTCACCCTAAGAGCCTGAGTCTAACCCTAACCCTAAGAGCCTGAGTCTAACCCTAACCCTAAGAGCCTGAGTCTAACCCTAACCCTAAGAGCCTGAGTCTAACCCTCACCCTAAGAGCCTGAGTCTAACCCTAACCCTAAGAGCCTGACCCTAACCCTAACCCTAAGAGCCTGAGTCTAACCCTAACCCTAAGAGCCTGAGTCTAACCCTAACCCTAAGAGCCTGAGTCTAACCCTAACCCTAAGAGCCTGAGTCTAACCCTCACCCTAAGAGCCTGAGTCTAACCCTAACCCTAAGAGCCTGAGTCTAACCCTCACCCTAAGAGCCTGACCCTAACCCTAACCCTAAGAGCCTGACCCTAACCCTAACCCTAAGAGCCTGAGTCTAACCCTAACCCTAAGAGCCTGAGTCTAACCCTAACCCTAAGAGCCTGAGTCTAACCCTAACCCTAAGAGCCTGACCCTAACCCTAACCCTAAGAGCCTGACCCTAACCCTAACCCTAAGAGCCTGAGTCTAAGCCTAACCCTAAGAGCCTGAGTCTAAGCCTAACCCGAAGAGCCTGAGTCTAACCCTCACCCTAAGAGCCTGAGTCTAACCCTCACCCTAAGAGCCTGAGTCTAACCCTCACCCTAAGAGCCTGAATCGAACCCTAACCCTAAGAGCCTGAGTCGAACCCTAACCCTAAGAGCCTGAGTCTAACCCTAACCCTAAGAGCCTGAGTCGAACCCTAACCCTAAGAGCCTGAGTCTAACCCTCACCCTAAGAGCCTGAGTCTAACCCTCACCCTAAGAGCCTGAGTCTAACCCTCACCCTAAGAGCCTGAGTCGAACCCTAACCCTAAGAGCCTGAGTCTAACCCTCACCCTAAGAGCCTGAGTCTAACCCTAACCCTAAGAGCCTAAGTCTAACCCTAACCCTAAGAGCCTGAGTCTAACCCTCACCCTAAGAGCCTGAGTCTAACCCTCACCCTAAGAGCCTGAGTCTAACCCTCACCCTAAGAGCCTGACCCTAACCCTAACCCTAAGAGCCTGAGTCTAACCCTAACCCGAAGAGCCTGACCCTAACCCTAACCCTAAGAGCCTGAGTCTAACCCTAACCCTAAGAGCCTGAGTCTAAGCCTAACCCTAAGAGCCTGAGTCTAACCCTAACCCTAAGAGCCTGAGTCTAACCCTAACCCTAAGAGCCTGAGTCTAACCGTAACCCTAAGAGCCTGAGTCTAACCCTCACCCTAAGAGCCTGAGTCTAACCCTAACCCTAAGAGCCTGAGTCTAACCCTAACCCTAAGAGCCTGAGTCTAACCCTAAGAGCCTGAGTCTAACCCTCACCCTAAGAGCCTGAGTCTAACCCTAACCCTAAGAGCCTGAGTCTAACCCTAACCCTAAAGAGCCTGAGTCTAACCCTAACCCTAAGAGCCTGAGTCTAACCCTCACCCTAAGAGCCTGAGTCTAACCCTAACCCTAAGAGCCTGAGTCTAACCCTAACCCTAAGAGCCTGAGTCTAACCCTCACCCTAAGAGCCTGAGTCTAACCCTAACCCTATAAGCCTGAGTCTAACCCTAACCCTAAGAGCCTGAGTCTAACCCTAACCCTAAGAGCCTGAGTCTAACCCTCACCCTAAGAGCCTGAGTCTAACCCTAACCCTAAGAGCCTGAGTCGAACCCTAACCCTAAGAGCCTGAGTCTAACCCTCACCCTAAGAGCCTGAGTCTAACCCTAACCCTAAGAGCCTGAGTCTAACCCTAACCCTAAGAGCCTGAGTCGAACCCTAACCCTAAGAGCCTGAGTCTAACCCTCACCCTAAGAGCCTGAGTCTAACCCTAACCCTAAGAGCCTAAGTCTAACCCTAACCCTAAGAGCCTGAGTCTAACCCTAACCCTAAGAGCCTGAGTCTAACCCTCACCCTAAGAGCCTGAGTCTAACCCTCACCCTAAGAGCCTGACCCTAACCCTAACCCTAAGAGCCTGAGTCTAACCCTAACCCTAAGAGCCTGAGTCTAACCCTAACCCTAAGAGCCTGACCCTAACCCTAACCCTAAGAGCCTGAGTCTAAGCCTAACCCTAAGAGCCTGAGTCTAACCCTAACCCTAAGAGCCTGAGTCTAACCCTAACCCTAAGAGCCTGAGTCTAACCGTAACCCTAAGAGCCTGAGTCTAACCCTCACCCTAAGAGCCTGAGTCTAACCCTCACCCTAAGAGCCTGAGTCTAACCCTAACCCTAAGAGCCTGAGTCTAACCCTAACCCTAAGAGCCTGAGTCTAACCCTAAGAGCCTGAGTCTAACCCTCACCCTAAGAGCCTGAGTCTAACCCTAACCCTAAGAGCCTGAGTCTAACCCTAACCCTAAGAGCCTGAGTCTAACCGTAACCCTAAGAGCCTGAGTCTAACCCTAACCCTAAGAGCCTGAGTCTAACCGTAACCCTAAGAGCCTGAGTCTAACCCTAACCCTAAGAGCCTGAGTCTAACCCTCACCCTAAGAGCCTGAGTCTAACCCTCACCCTAAGAGCCTGAGTCTAACCCTCACCCTAAGAGCCTGAGTCTAACCCTCACCCTAAGAGCCTGAGTCTAACTCTAAGCCTAAGAGCCTGAGTCTAACTTTAAGACTAAGAGCCTGAGTCTAACTTTAAGCCTAAGAGCCTGAGTCTAACCCTAACCCTAAGAGCCTGAGTCTAACCCTAACCCTAAGAGCCTGAGTCTTAACCCTAACCCTAAGAGCCTGAGTCTAACCCTAACCCTAAGAGCCTGAGTCTAACCCTAACCCTAAGAGCCTGAGTCTAACCCTAACCCTAAGAGCCTTAGTCTAACCCTAACCCTAAGAGCCTGAGTCTAACCCTAACCCTAAGAGCCTGAGTCTAACCCTAACCCTAAGAGCCTGAGTCTAACCCTCACCCTAAGAGCCTGAGTCTAACCCTAACCCTAAGAGCCTGAGTCTAACCCTCACCCTAAGAGCCTGAGTCTAACCCTAACCCTAAGAGCCTGAGTCTAACCCTAACCCTAAGAGCCTGAGTCTAACCCTCACCCTAAGAGCCTGAATCGAACCCCAACCCTAAGAGCCTGAGTCGAACCCTAACCCTAAGAGCCTGAGTCTAACCCTAACCCTAAGAGCCTGAGTCTAACCCTAACCCTAAGAGCTTGAGTCTAACCCTCACCCTAAGAGCCTGAGTCTAACCCTAACCCTAAGAGCCTGAGTCTAACCCTAACCCTAAGAGCCTGAGTCTAACCCTAACCCTAAAGAGCCTGAGTCTAACCCTAACCCTAAGAGCCTGAGTCTAACCCTCACCCTAAGAGCCTGAGTCTAACCCTAACCCTAAGAGCCTGAGTCTAACCCTAACCCTAAGAGCCTGAGTCTAACCCTCACCCTAAGAGCCTGAGTCTAACCCTAACCCTAAGAGCCTGAGTCTAACCCTAACCCTAAGAGCCTGAGTCTAACCCTAACCCTAAGAGCCTGAGTCTAACCCTCACCCTAAGAGCCTGAGTCTAACCCTAACCCTAAGAGCCTGAGTCGAACCCTAACCCTAAGAGCCTGAGTCTAACCCTCACCCTAAGAGCCTGAGTCTAACCCTAACCCTAAGAGCCTGAGTCTAACCCTAACCCTAAGAGCCTGAGTCGAACCCTAACCCTAAGAGCCTGAGTCTAACCCTCACCCTAAGAGCCTGAGTCTAACCCTAACCCTAAGAGCCTAAGTCTAACCCTAACCCTAAGAGCCTGAGTCTAACCCTAACCCTAAGAGCCTGAGTCTAACCCTCACCCTAAGAGCCTGAGTCTAACCCTCACCCTAAGAGCCTGACCCTAACCCTAACCCTAAGAGCCTGAGTCTAACCCTAACCCTAAGAGCCTGAGTCTAACCCTAACCCTAAGAGCCTGACCCTAACCCTAACCCTAAGAGCCTGAGTCTAAGCCTAACCCTAAGAGCCTGAGTCTAACCCTAACCCTAAGAGCCTGAGTCTAACCCTAACCCTAAGAGCCTGAGTCTAACCGTAACCCTAAGAGCCTGAGTCTAACCCTCACCCTAAGAGCCTGAGTCTAACCCTCACCCTAAGAGCCTGAGTCTAACCCTAACCCTAAGAGCCTGAGTCTAACCCTAACCCTAAGAGCCTGAGTCTAACCCTAAGAGCCTGAGTCTAACCCTCACCCTAAGAGCCTGAGTCTAACCCTAACCCTAAGAGCCTGAGTCTAACCCTAACCCTAAAGAGCCTGAGTCTAACCCTAACCCTAAGAGCCTGAGTCTAACCCTCACCCTAAGAGCCTGAGTCTAACCCTAACCCTAAGAGCCTGAGTCTAACCCTAACCCTAAGAGCCTGAGTCTAACCCTCACCCTAAGAGCCTGAGTCTAACCCTAACCCTATAAGCCTGAGTCTAACCCTAACCCTAAGAGCCTGAGTCTAACCCTAACCCTAAGAGCCTGAGTCTAACCCTCACCCTAAGAGCCTGAGTCTAACCCTCACCCTAAGAGCCTGAGTCGAACCCTAACCCTAAGAGCCTGAGTCTAACCCTCACCCTAAGAGCCTGAGTCTAACCCTAACCCTAAGAGCCTGAGTCTAACCCTAACCCTAAGAGCCTGAGTCGAACCCTAACCCTAAGAGCCTGAGTCTAACCCTCACCCTAAGAGCCTGAGTCTAACCCTAACCCTAAGAGCCTAAGTCTAACCCTAACCCTAAGAGCCTGAGTCTAACCCTAACCCTAAGAGCCTGAGTCTAACCCTCACCCTAAGAGCCTGAGTCTAACCCTCACCCTAAGAGCCTGACCCTAACCCTAACCCTAAGAGCCTGAGTCTAACCCTAACCCTAAGAGCCTGAGTCTAACCCTAACCCTAAGAGCCTGACCCTAACCCTAACCCTAAGAGCCTGAGTCTAAGCCTAACCCTAAGAGCCTGAGTCTAACCCTAACCCTAAGAGCCTGAGTCTAACCCTAACCCTAAGAGCCTGAGTCTAACCGTAACCCTAAGAGCCTGAGTCTAACCCTCACCCTAAGAGCCTGAGTCTAACCCTCACCCTAAGAGCCTGAGTCTAACCCTAACCCTAAGAGCCTGAGTCTAACCCTAACCCTAAGAGCCTGAGTCTAACCCTAAGAGCCTGAGTCTAACCCTCACCCTAAGAGCCTGAGTCTAACCCTAACCCTAAGAGCCTGAGTCTAACCCTAACCCTAAGAGCCTGAGTCTAACCGTAACCCTAAGAGCCTGAGTCTAACCCTAACCCTAAGAGCCTGAGTCTAACCCTCACCCTAAGAGCCTGAGTCTAACCCTCACCCTAAGAGCCTGAGTCTAACCCTCACCCTAAGAGCCTGAGTCTAACCCTCACCCTAAGAGCCTGAGTCTAACCCTAACCCTAAGAGCCTGAGTCTAACCCTCACCCTAAGAGCCTGAGTCTAACCCTCACCCTAAGAGCCTGAGTCTAACCCTAACCCTAAGTGCCTGACCCTAACCCTAACCCTAAGAGCCTGAGTCTAACCCTAACCCTAAGAGCCTGAGTCTAACCCTAACCCTAAGAGCCTGAGTCTAACCCTAACCCTAAGAGCCTGAGTCTAACCCTCACCATAAGAGCCTGAGTCTAACCCTAACCCTAAGAGCCTAAGTCTAACCCTAACCCTAAGAGCCTGAGTCTAACCCTAACCCTAAGAGCCTGAGTCTAACCCTCACCCTAAGAGCCTGAGTCTAACCCTCACCCTAAGAGCCTGACCCTAACCCTAACCCTAAGAGCCTGAGTCTAACCCTAACCCTAAGAGCCTGAGTCTAACCCTAACCCTAAGAGCCTGACCCTAACCCTAACCCTAAGAGCCTGAGTCTAAGCCTAACCCTAAGAGCCTGAGTCTAACCCTAACCCTAAGAGCCTGAGTCTAACCCTAACCCTAAGAGCCTGAGTCTAACCGTAACCCTAAGAGCCTGAGTCTAACCCTCACCCTAAGAGCCTGAGTCTAACCCTCACCCTAAGAGCCTGAGTCTAACCCTAACCCTAAGAGCCTGAGTCTAACCCTAACCCTAAGAGCCTGAGTCTAACCCTAAGAGCCTGAGTCTAACCCTCACCCTAAGAGCCTGAGTCTAACCCTAACCCTAAGAGCCTGAGTCTAACCCTAACCCTAAGAGCCTGAGTCTAACCGTAACCCTAAGAGCCTGAGTCTAACCCTAACCCTAAGAGCCTGAGTCTAACCCTCACCCTAAGAGCCTGAGTCTAACCCTCACCCTAAGAGCCTGAGTCTAACCCTCACCCTAAGAGCCTGAGTCTAACCCTCACCCTAAGAGCCTGAGTCTAACCCTCACCCTAAGAGCCTGAGTCTAACCCTAACCCTAAGAGCCTGAGTCTAACCCTCACCCTAAGAGCCTGAGTCTAACCCTCACCCTAAGAGCCTGAGTCTAACCCTAACCCTAAGTGCCTGACCCTAACCCTAACCCTAAGAGCCTGAGTCTAACCCTAACCCTAAGAGCCTGAGTCTAACCCTAACCCTAAGAGCCTGAGTCTAACCCTAACCCTAAGAGCCTGAGTCTAACCCTCACCCTAAGAGCCTGAGTCTAACCCTAACCCTAAGAGCCTGACCCTAACCCTAACCCTAAGAGCCTGAGTCTAACCCTAACCCTAAGAGCCTGAGTCTAACCCTAACCCTAAGAGCCTGAGTCTAACCCTAACCCTAAGAGCCTGAGTCTAACCCTCACCCTAAGAGCCTGAGTCTAACCCTAACCCTAAGAGCCTGAGTCTAACCCTCACCCTAAGAGCCTGACCCTAACCCTAACCCTAAGAGCCTGACCCTAACCCTAACCCTAAGAGCCTGAGTCTAAGCCTAACCCTAAGAGCCTGAGTCTAAGCCTAACCCTAAGAGCCTGAGTCTAACCCTCACCCTAAGAGCCTGAGTCTAACCCTCACCCTAAGAGCCTGAGTCTAACCCTCACCCTAAGAGCCTGAATCGAACCCTAACCCTAAGAGCCTGAGTCGAACCCTAACCCTAAGAGCCTGAGTCTAACCCTAACCCTAAGAGCCTGAGTCGAACCCTAACCCTAAGAGCCTGAGTCTAACCCTCACCCTAAGAGCCTGAGTCTAACCCTCACCCTAAGAGCCTGAGTCTAACCCTAACCCTAAGAGCCTGAGTCGAACCCTAACCCTAAGAGCCTGAGTCTAACCCTCACCCTAAGAGCCTGAGTCTAACCCTAACCCTAAGAGCCTAAGTCTAACCCTAACCCTAAGAGCCTGAGTCTAACCCTCACCCTAAGAGCCTGAGTCTAACCCTCACCCTAAGAGCCTGAGTCTAACCCTCACCCTAAGAGCCTGACCCTAACCCTAACCCTAAGAGCCTGAGTCTAACCCTAACCCTAAGAGCCTGACCCTAACCCTAACCCTAAGAGCCTGAGTCTAACCCTAACCCTAAGAGCCTGAGTCTAAGCCTAACCCTAAGAGCCTGAGTCTAACCCTAACCCTAAGAGCCTGAGTCTAACCCTAACCCTAAGAGCCTGAGTCTAACCCTCACCCTAAGAGCCTGAGTCTAACCCTCACCCTAAGAGCCTGAGTCTAACCCTAACCCTAAGTGCCTGACCCTAACCCTAACCCTAAGAGCCTGACTCTAACCCTAACCCTAAGAGCCTGAGTCTAACCCTAACCCTAAGAGCCTGAGTCTAACCCTAACCCTAAGAGCCTGAGTCTATCCCTCACCCTAAGAGCCTGAGTCTAACCCTCACCCTAAGAGCCTGAGTCTAACCCTAACCCTAAGAGCCTGAGTCTAACCCTAACCCGAAGAGCCTGAGTCTAACCCTAACCCTAAGAGCCTGAGTCTAACCCTCACCCTAAGAGCCTGAGTCTAACCCTAACCCTAAGAGCCTGACCCTAACCCTAACCCTAAGAGCCTGAGTCTAACCCTAACCCTAAGAGCCTGAGTCTAACCCTAACCCTAAGAGCCTGAGTCTAACCCTAACCCTAAGAGCCTGAGTCTAACCCTCACCCTAAGAGCCTGAGTCTAACCCTAACCCTAAGAGCCTGAGTCTAACCCTCACCCTAAGAGCCTGACCCTAACCCTAACCCTAAGAGCCTGACCCTAACCCTAACCCTAAGAGCCTGAGTCTAAGCCTAACCCTAAGAGCCTGAGTCTAACCCTCACCCTAAGAGCCTGAGTCTAACCCTCACCCTAAGAGCCTGAGTCTAACCCTCACCCTAAGAGCCTGAATCGAACCCTAACCCTAAGAGCCTGAGTCGAACCCTAACCCTAAGAGCCTGAGTCTAACCCTAACCCTAAGAGCCTGAGTCGAACCCTAACCCTAAGAGCCTGAGTCTAACCCTCACCCTAAGAGCCTGAGTCTAACCCTAACCCTAAGAGCCTGAGTCGAACCCTAACCCTAAGAGCCTGAGTCTAACCCTCACCCTAAGAGCCTGAGTCTAACCCTAACCCTAAGAGCCTAAGTCTAACCCTAACCCTAAGAGCCTGAGTCTAACCCTCACCCTAAGAGCCTGAGTCTAACCCTCACCCTAAGAGCCTGAGTCTAACCCTCACCCTAAGAGCCTGACCCTAACCCTAACCCTAAGAGCCTGAGTCTAACCCTAACCCTAAGAGCCTGACCCTAACCCTAACCCTAAGAGCCTGAGTCTAACCCTAACCCTAAGAGCCTGAGTCTAAGCCTAACCCTAAGAGCCTGAGTCTAACCCTAACCCTAAGAGCCTGAGTCTAACCCTAACCCTAAGAGCCTGAGTCTAACCCTAACCCTAAGAGCCTGAGTCTAACCCTCACCCTAAGAGCCTGAGTCTAACCCTCACCCTAAGAGCCTGAGTCTAACCCTCACCCTAAGAGCCTGAGTCTAACCCTAACCCTAAGAGCCTGAGTCTAACCCTCACCCTAAGAGCCTGAGTCTAACCCTCACCCTAAGAGCCTGAGTCTAACCCTAACCCTAAGTGCCTGACCCTAACCCTAACCCTAAGAGCCTGACTCTAACCCTAACCCTAAGAGCCTGAGTCTAACCCTAACCCTAAGAGCCTGAGTCTAACCCTAACCCTAAGAGCCTGAGTCTATCCCTCACCCTAAGAGCCTGAGTCTAACCCTCACCCTAAGAGCCTGAGTCTAACCCTAACCCTAAGAGCCTGAGTCTAACCCTAACCCTAAGAGCCTGAGTCTAACCCTCACCCTAAGAGCCTGAGTCTAACCCTCACCCTAAGAGCCTGAGTCTAACCCTAACCCTAAGAGCCTGACCCTAACCCTAACCCTAAGAGCCTGAGTCTAACCCTAACCCTAAGAGCCTGAGTCTAACCCTAACCCTAAGAGCCTGAGTCTAACCCTAACCCTAAGAGCCTGAGTCTAACCCTCACCCTAAGAGCCTGAGTCTAACCCTAACCCTAAGAGCCTGAGTCTAACCCTCACCCTAAGAGCCTGACCCTAACCCTAACCCTAAGAGCCTGACCCTAACCCTAACCCTAAGAGCCTGAGTCTAAGCCTAACCCTAAGAGCCTGAGTCTAAGCCTAACCCTAAGAGCCTGAGTCTAACCCTCACCCTAAGAGCCTGAGTCTAACCCTCACCCTAAGAGCCTGAGTCTAACCCTCACCCTAAGAGCCTGAATCGAACCCTAACCCTAAGAGCCTGAGTCGAACCCTAACCCTAAGAGCCTGAGTCTAACCCTAACCCTAAGAGCCTGAGTCGAACCCTAACCCTAAGAGCCTGAGTCTAACCCTCACCCTAAGAGCCTGAGTCTAACCCTCACCCTAAGAGCCTGAGTCTAACCCTAACCCTAAGAGCCTGAGTCGAACCCTAACCCTAAGAGCCTGAGTCTAACCCTCACCCTAAGAGCCTGAGTCTAACCCTAACCCTAAGAGCCTAAGTCTAACCCTAACCCTAAGAGCCTGAGTCTAACCCTCACCCTAAGAGCCTGAGTCTAACCCTCACCCTAAGAGCCTGACCCTAACCCTAACCCTAAGAGCCTGAGTCTAACCCTAACCCTAAGAGCCTGACCCTAACCCTAACCCTAAGAGCCTGAGTCTAACCCTAACCCTAAGAGCCTGAGTCTAAGCCTAACCCTAAGAGCCTGAGTCTAACCCTAACCCTAAGAGCCTGAGTCTAACCCTAACCCTAAGAGCCTGAGTCTAACCGTAACCCTAAGAGCCTGAGTCTAACCCTCACCCTAAGAGCCTGAGTCTAACCCTAACCCTAAGAGCCTGAGTCTAACCCTAACCCTAAGAGCCTGAGTCTAACCCTAAGAGCCTGACCCTAACCCTAACCCTAAGAGCCTGAGTCTAACCCTAACCCTAAGAGCCTGAGTCTAACCCTAACCCTAAGAGCCTGAGTCTAACCCTCACCCTAAGAGCCTGAGTCTAACCCTAACCCTAAGAGCCTGAGTCTAACCCTAACCCTAAGAGCCTGAGTCTAACCCTCACCCTAAGAGCCTGAGTCTAACCCTCACCCTAAGAGCCTGAGTCTAACCCTCACCCTAAGAGCCTGAGTCTAACCCTAACCCTAAGAGCCTGAGTCTAACCCTCACCCTAAGAGCCTGAGTCTAACCCTAACCCTAAGAGCCTGACCCTAACCCTAACCCTAAGAGCCTGAGTCTAACCCTAACCCTAAGAGCCTGACCCTAACCCTAACCCTAAGAGCCTGAGTCTAACCCTAACCCTAAGAGCCTGAGTCTAACCCTAACCCTAAGAGCCTGAGTCTAACCCTAACCCTAAGAGCCTGAGTCTAACTTTAAGCCTAAGAGCCTGAGTCTAACCCTCACCCTAAGAGCCTGAGTCTAACCCTCACCCTAAGAGCCTGAGTCTAACCCTAACCCTAAGAGTCTGAGTCGAACCCTAACCCTAAGAGCCTGAAGTCTAACCCTAACCCTAAGAGCCTGAGTCTAACCCTAACCCTAAGAGCCTGAGTCTAACCCTTACTCTAAGAGCCTGAGTCTAACCCTAAGCCTAAGAGCCTGAGTCTAACCCTAACCCTAAGAGCCTGAGTCTAACCCTAACCCTAAGAGCCTGAGTATAACCCTCACCCTAAGAGCCTGAGTCTAACCCTAAGCCTAAGAGCCTGAGTCTAACCCTAACCCTAAGAGCCTGAGTCTAACCCTAACCCTAAGAGCCTGAGTCTAACCCTAACCCTAAGAGCCTGAGTCTAACCCTAACCCTAAGAGCCTGAGTCTCACCCTAACCCTAAGAGCCTGAGTCTAACCCTAACCCTAAGAGCCTGAGTCTAACCCTCACCCTAAGAGCCTGAGTTTAACCCTAACCCTAAGAGCCTGAGTCTAACCCTCACCCTAAGAGCCTGAGTCTAACCCTCACCCTAAGAGCCTGAGTCTAACCCTCACCCTAAGAGCCTGAGTCTAACCCTCACCCTAAGAGCCTGAATCGAACCCTAACCCTAAGAGCCTGAGTCGAACCCTAACCCTAAGAGCCTGAGTCTAACCCTAACCCTAAGAGCCTGAGTCTAACCCTAACCCTAAGAGCCTGAGTCTAACCCTAACCCTAAGAGCCTGAGTCTAACCCTAACCCTAAGAGCCTGAGTCTAACCCTCACCCTAAGAGCCTGAGTCTAACCCTCACCCTAAGAGCCTGAGTCTAACCCTAACCCTAAGAGCCTGAGTCTAACCCTAACCCTAAAGAGCCTGAGTCTAACCCTAACCCTAAGAGCCTGAGTCTAACCCTAACCCTAAGAGCCTGAGTCGAACCCTCACCCTAAGAGCCTGAGTCTAACCCTAACCCTAAGAGCCTGAGTCTAACCCTAACCCTAAGAGCCTGAGTCTAACCCTAACCCTAAGAGCCTGAGTCTAACCCTCACCCTAAGAGCCTGAGTCTAACCCTCACCCTAAGAGCCTGAATCGAACCCTAACCCTAAGAGCCTGAGTCGAACCCTAACCCTAAGAGCCTGAGTCTAACCCTAACCCTAAGAGCCTGAGTCTAACCCTAACCCTAAGAGCCTGAGTATAACCCTCACCCTAAGAGCCTGAGTCTAACCCTAACCCTAAGAGCCTGAGTCTAACCCTAACCCGAAGAGCCTGAGTCTAACCCTAACCCTAAGAGCCTGAGTCTAACCCTAACCCTAAGAGCCTGAGTCTAACCCTAACCCTAAGAGCCTGAGTCTAACCCTAACCCTAAGAGCCTGAGTCTAACCCTCACCCTAAGAGCCTGAGTCTAACCCTAACCCTAAGAGCCTGAGTCTAACCCTAACCCTAAGAGCCTGAGTCTAACCCTCACCCTAAGAGCCTGAGTCTAACCCTAACCCTAAGAGCCTGAGTCTAACCCTCACCCTAAGAGCCTGAGTCTAACCCTCACCCTAAGAGCCTGAATCGAACCCTAACCCTAAGAGCCTGAGTCGAACCCTAACCCTAAGAGCCTGAGACTAACCCTAAGCCTAAGAGCCTGAGTCTAACCCTAACCCTAAGAGCCTGAGTCTAACCCTAACCCTAAGAGCCTGAGTCTAACCCTCACCCTAAGAGCCTGAGTCTAACCCTAACCCTAAGAGCCTGAGTCTAACCCTAACCCTAAGAGCCTGAGTCTAACCCTAACCCTAAAGAGCCTGAGTCTAACCCTAACCCTAAGAGCCTGAGTCTAACCCTCACCCTAAGAGCCTGAGTCTAACCCTAACCCTAAGAGCCTGAGTCTAACCCTAACCCTAAGAGCCTGAGTCTAACCCTAACCCTAAGAGCCTGAGTCTAACCCTCACCCTAAGAGCCTGAGTCTAACCCTCACCCTAAGAGCCTGAATCGAACCCTAACCCTAAGAGCCTGAGTCGAACCCTAACCCTAAGAGCCTGAGTCTAACCCTAACCCTAAGAGCCTGAGTCTAACCCTAACCCTAAGAGCCTGAGTCTAACCCTCACCCTAAGAGCCTGAGTCTAACCCTCACCCTAAGAGCCTGAGTCTAACCCTCACCCTAAGAGCCTGAGTCTAACCCTAACCCTAAGAGCCTGAGTCTAACCCTCACCCTAAGAGCCTGAGTCTAACCCTAACCCTAAGAGCCTGAGTCTAACCCTCACCCTAAGAGCCTGAGTCTAACCCTCACCCTAAGAGCCTGAGTCTAACCCTAACCCTAAGAGCCTGAGTCTAACCCTCACCCTAAGAGCCTGAGTCTAACCCTCACCCTAAGAGCCTGAGTCTAACCCTAACCCTAAGAGCCTGAGTCTAACCCTAACCCTAAGAGCCTAAGTCTAACCCTCACCCTAAGAGCCTGAGTCTAACCCTAACCCTAAGAGCCTGAGTCTAACCCTAACCCTAAGAGCCTGAGTCTAACCCTAACCCGAAGAGCCTGAGTCTAACCCTCACCATAAGAGCATGAGTCTAACCCTCACCCTAAGAGCCTGAGTCTAACCCTAACCCTAAGAGCCTGAATCGAACCCTCACCCTAAGAGCCTGAGTCGAACCCTCACCCTAAGAGCCTGAGTCTAACCCTCACCCTAAGAGCCTGAGTCTAACCCTAACCCTAAGAGCCTGAGTCTAACCCTCACCCTAAGAGCCTGAGTCTAACCCTAACCCTAAGAGCCTGAGTCTAACCCTAACCCTAAGAGCCTGAGTCTAACCCTAACCCTAAGAGCCTGAGTCTAACCCTCACCCTAAGAGCCTGAGTCTAACCCTAACCCTACGAGCCTGAGTCTAACTTTAAGCCTAAGAGCCTGAGTCTAACCCTAACCCTAAGAGCCTGAGTCTAACCCTAACCCTAAGAGTCTGAGTCTAACCCTCACCCTAAGAGCCTGAGTCTAACCCTAACCCTAAGAGCCTGAGTCTAACCCTAACCCTAAGAGCCTGAGTCTAACCCTAACCCTAAGAGCCTGAGTCTAACCCTTACTCTAAGAGCCTGAGTCTAACCCTAACCCTAAGAGCCTGAGTCTAACCCTAACCCTAAGAGCCTGAGTCTAACCCTCACCCTAAGAGCCTGAGTCTAACCCTCACCCTAAGAGCCTGAATCGAACCCTAACCCTAAGAGCCTGAGTCGAACCCTAACCCTAAGAGCCTGAGTCTAACCCTAACCCTAAGAGCCTGAGTCTAACCCTAACCCTAAGAGCCTGAGTATAACCCTCACCCTAAGAGCCTGAGTCTAACCCTAACCCTAAGAGCCTGAGTCTAACCCTAACCCGAAGAGCCTGAGTCTAACCCTAACCCTAAGAGCCTGAGTCTAACCCTAACCCTAAGAGCCTGAGTCTAACCCTAACCCTAAGAGCCTGAGTCTAACCCTAACCCTAAGAGCCTGAGTCTAACCCTCACCCTAAGAGCCTGAGTCTAACCCTAACCCTAAGAGCCTGAGTCTAACCCTAACCCTAAGAGCCTGAGTCTAACCCTCACCCTAAGAGCCTGAGTCTAACCCTAACCCTAAGAGCCTGAGTCTAACCCTCACCCTAAGAGCCTGAGTCTAACCCTCACCCTAAGAGCCTGAATCGAACCCTAACCCTAAGAGCCTGAGTCGAACCCTAACCCTAAGAGCCTGAGTCTAACCCTAACCCTAAGAGCCTGAGTCTAACCCTAACCCTAAGAGCCTGAGTCTAACCCTAACCCTAAGAGCCTGAGTCTAACCCTCACCCTAAGAGCCTGAGTCTAACCCTAACCCTAAGAGCCTGAGTCTAACCCTAACCCTAAGAGCCTGAGTCTAACCCTAACCCTAAAGAGCCTGAGTCTAACCCTAACCCTAAGAGCCTGAGTCTAACCCTCACCCTAAGAGCCTGAGTCTAACCCTAACCCTAAGAGCCTGAGTCTAACCCTAACCCTAAGAGCCTGAGTCTAACCCTAACCCTAAGAGCCTGAGTCTAACCCTCACCCTAAGAGCCTGAATCGAACCCTAACCCTAAGAGCCTGAGTCGAACCCTAACCCTAAGAGCCTGAGTCTAACCCTAACCCTAAGAGCCTGAGTCTAACCCTAACCCTAAGAGCCTGAGTCTAACCCTCACCCTAAGAGCCTGAGTCTAACCCTCACCCTAAGAGCCTGAGTCTAACCCTCACCCTAAGAGCCTGAGTCTAACCCTAACCCTAAGAGCCTGAGTCTAACCCTCACCCTAAGAGCCTGAGTCTAACCCTAACCCTAAGAGCCTGAGTCTAACCCTCACCCTAAGAGCCTGAGTCTAACCCTCACCCTAAGAGCCTGAGTCTAACCCTAACCCTAAGAGCCTGAGTCTAACCCTCACCCTAAGAGCCTGAGTCTAACCCTCACCCTAAGAGCCTGAGTCTAACCCTAACCCTAAGAGCCTGAGTCTAACCCTAACCCTAAGAGCCTAAGTCTAACCCTCACCCTAAGAGCCTGAGTCTAACCCTAACCCTAAGAGCCTGAGTCTAACCCTAACCCTAAGAGCCTGAGTCTAACCCTAACCCGAAGAGCCTGAGTCTAACCCTCACCATAAGAGCATGAGTCTAACCCTAACCCTAAGAGCCTGAGTCGAACCCTCACCCTACGAGCCTGAATCGAACCCTCACCCTAAGAGCCTGAGTCGAACCCTCACCCTAAGAGCCTGAGTCTAACCCTCACCCTAAGAGCCTGAGTCTAACCCTAACCCTAAGAGCCTGAGTCTAACCCTCACCCTAAGAGCCTGAGTCTAACCCTAACCCTAAGAGCCTGAGTCTAACCCTAACCCTAAGAGCCTGAGTCTAACCCTAACCCTAAGAGCCTGAGTCTAACCCTCACCCTAAGAGCCTGAGTCTAACCCTAACCCTACGAGCCTGAGTCTAACTTTAAGCCTAAGAGCCTGAGTCTAACCCTAACCCTAAGAGCCTGAGTCTAACCCTAACCCTAAGAGTCTGAGTCTAACCCTCACCCTAAGAGCCTGAGTCTAACCCTAACCCTAAGAGCCTGAGTCTAACCCTAACCCTAAGAGCCTGAGTCTAACCCTAACCCTAAGAGCCTGAGTCTAACCCTTACTCTAAGAGCCTGAGTCTAACCCTAAGCCTAAGAGCCTGAGTCTAACCCTAACCCTAAGAGCCTGAGTCTAACCCTAACCCTAAGAGCCTGAGTATAACCCTCACCCTAAGAGCCTGAGTCTAACCCTAAGCCTAAGAGCCTGAGTCTAACCCTCACCCTAAGAGCCTGAGTCTAACCCTAACCCTAAGAGCCTGAGTCTAACCCTCACCCTAAGAGCCTGAGTCGAACCCTAACCCTAAGAGCCTGAGTCTAACCCTAACCCTAAGAGCCTGAGTCTAACCCTAACCCTAAGAGCCTGAGTCTAACCCTAACCCTAAGAGCCTGAGTCTAACCCTCACCCTAAGAGCCTGAGTCTAACCCTAACCCTAAGAGCCTGAGTCTAACCCTAACCCTAAGAGCCTGAGTCTAACCCTAACCCTAAAGAGCCTGAGTCTAACCCTAACCCTAAGAGCCTGAGTCTAACCCTAACCCTAAGAGCCTGAGTCTAACCCTCACCCTAAGAGCCTGAGTCTAACCCTCACCCTAAGAGCCTGAGTATAACCCTCACCCTAAGAGCCTGAATCGAACCCTAACCCTAAGAGCCTGAGTCGAACCCTAACCCTAAGAGCCTGAGTCTAACCCTAACCCTAAGAGCCTGAGTCTAACCCTAACCCTAAGAGCCTGAGTCTAACCCTCACCCTAAGAGCCTGAGTCTAACCCTCACCCTAAGAGCCTGAGTCTAACCCTCACCCTAAGAGCCTGAGTCTAACCCTAACCCTAAGAGCCTGAGTCTAACCCTAACCCTAAGAGCCTGAGTCTAACCCTTAATCTAAGAGCCTGAGTCTAACCCTAACCCTAAGAGCCTGAGTCTAACCCTCACCCTAAGAGCCTGAGTCTAACCCTAACCCTAAGAGCCTGAGTCTAACCCTAACCCTAAGAGCCTGAGTCTAACCCTAACCCTAAGAGCCTGAGTCTAACCCTCACCCTAAGAGCCTGAGTCTAACCCTCACCCTAAGAGCCTGAGTCTAACCCTAACCCTAAGAGCCTAAGTCTAACCCTCACCCTAAGAGCCTGAGTCTAACCCTAACCCTAAGAGCCTGAGTCTAACCCTAACCCTAAGAGCCTGAGTCTAACCCTAACCCGAAGAGCCTGAGTCTAACCCTCACCATAAGAGCATGAGTCTAACCCTAACCCTAAGAGCCTGAGTCGAACCCTCACCCTACGAGCCTGAATCGAACCCTCACCCTAAGAGCCTGAGTCGAACCCTCACCCTAAGAGCCTGAGTCTAACCCTAACCCTAAGAGCCTGAGTCTAACCCTAACCCTAAGAGCCTGAGTCTAACCCTCACCCTAAGAGCCTGAGTCTAACCCTAACCCTAAGAGCCTGAGTCTAACCCTAACCCTAAGAGCCTGAGTCTAACCCTAACCCTAAGAGCCTGAGTCTAACCCTAAGCCTAAGAGCCTGAGTCTAACTTTAAGCCTAAGAGCCTGAGTCTAACTTTAAGCCTAAGAGCCTGAGTCTAACCCTAACCCTAAGAGCCTGAGTCTAACCCTAACCCTAAGAGTCTGAGTCTAACCCTCACCCTAAGAGCCTGAAGTCTAACCCTAACCCTAAGAGCCTGAGTCTAACCCTAACCCTAAGAGCCTGAGTCTAACCCTTACTCTAAGAGCCTGAGTCTAACCCTAAGCCTAAGAGCCTGAGTCTAACCCTAACCCTAAGAGCCTGAGTCTAACCCTAACCCTAAGAGCCTGAGTCTAACCCTCACCCTAAGAGCCTGAGTCTAACCCTAAGCCTAAGAGCCTGAGTCTAACCCTCACCCTAAGAGCCTGAGTCTAACCCTAACCCTAAGAGCCTGAGTCTAACCCTAACCCTAAGAGCCTGAGTCTAACCCTCACCCTAAGAGCCTGAGTCTAACCCTCACCCTAAGAGCCTGAGTCTAACCCTAAGCCTAAGAGCCTGAGTCTAACCCTAACCCTAAGAGCCTGAGTCTAACCCTAACCCTAAGAGCCTGAGTCTAACCCTCACCCTAAGAGCCTGAGTCTAACTCTAAGCCTAAGAGCCTGAGTCTAACTTTAAGACTAAGAGCCTGAGTCTAACTTTAAGCCTAAGAGCCTGAGTCTAACCCTAACCCTAAGAGCCTGAGTCTAACCCTAACCCTAAGAGCCTGAGTCTAACCCTCACCCTAAGAGCCTGAGTCTAACCCTAACCCTAAGAGCCTGAGTCTAACCCTCACCCTAAGAGCCTGAGTCTAACCCTAACCCTAAGAGCCTGAGTCTAACCCTCACCCTAAGAGCCTGAATCGAACCCTAACCCTAAGAGCCTGAGTCGAACCCTCACCCTAAGAGCCTGAGTCTAACCCTAACCCTAAGAGCCTGAGTCTAACCCTAACCCTAAGAGCCTGAGTCTAACCCTAACCCTAAGAGCTTGAGTCTAACCCTCACCCTAAGAGCCTGAGTCTAACCCTAACCCTAAGAGCCTGAGTCTAACCCTAACCCTAAGAGCCTGAGTCTAACCCTAACCCTAAAGAGCCTGAGTCTAACCCTAACCCTAAGAGCCTGAGTCTAACCCTCACCCTAAGAGCCTGAGTCTAACCCTAACCCTAAGAGCCTGAGTCTAACCCTAACCCTAAGAGCCTGAGTCTAACCCTCACCCTAAGAGCCTGAGTCTAACCCTCACCCTAAGAGCCTGAGTCTAACCCTCACCCTAAGAGCCTGAATCGAACCCTAACCCTAAGAGCCTGAGTCGAACCCTAACCCTAAGAGCCTGAGTCTAACCCTAACCCTAAGAGCCTGAGTCTAACCCTAACCCTAAGAGCCTGAGTCTAACCCTCACCCTAAGAGCCTGAGTCTAACCCTCACCCTAAGAGCCTGAGTCTAACCCTCACCCTAAGAGCCTGAGTCTAACCCTCACCCTAAGAGCCTGAATCGAACCCTAAGCCTAAGAGCCTGAGTCTAACCCTAACCCTAAGAGCCTGAGTCTAACCCTAACCCTAAGAGCCTGAGTCTAACCCTAACCCTAAGAGCCTGAGTCTAACCCTCACCCTAAGAGCCTGAGTCTAACCCTAACCCTAAGAGCCTGAGTCTAACCCTAACCCTAAAGAGCCTGAGTCTAACCCTAACCCTAAGAGCCTGAGTCTAACCCTAACCCTAAGAGCCTGAGTCTAACCCTCACCCTAAGAGCCTGAGTCTAACCCTAACCCTAAGAGCCTGAGTCTAACCCTAACCCTAAGAGCCTGAGTCTAACCCTAACCCTAAGAGCCTGAGTCTAACCCTCACCCTAAGAGCCTGAGTCTAACCCTAACCCTAAGAGCCTGAGTCTAACCCTAACCCTAAGAGCCTGAGTCTAACCCTAACCCTAAGAGCCTGAGTCTAACCCTCACCCTAAGAGCCTGAGTCTAACCCTCACCCTAAGAGCCTGAATCGAACCCTAACCCTAAGAGCCTGAGTCGAACCCTAACCCTAAGAGCCTGAGTCTAACCCTAACCCTAAGAGCCTGAGTCTAACCCTAACCCTAAGAGCCTGAGTCTAACCCTCACCCTAAGAGCCTGAGTCTAACCCTCACCCTAAGAGCCTGAGTCTAACCCTCACCCTAAGAGCCTGAGTCTAACCCTAACCCTAAGAGCCTGAGTCTAACCCTAACCCTAAGAGCCTGAGTCTAACCCTCACCCTAAGAGCCTGAGTCTAACCCTAACCCTAAGAGCCTGAGTCTAACCCTCACCCTAAGAGCCTGAGTCTAACCCTCACCCTAAGAGCCTGAGTCTAACCCTAACCCTAAGAGCCTGAGTCTAACCCTCACCCTAAGAGCCTGAGTCTAACCCTCACCCTAAGAGCCTGAGTCTAACCCTCACCCTAAGAGCCTGAGTCTAACCCTAACCCTAAGAGCCTGAGTCTAACCCTAACCCTAAGAGCCTAAGTCTAACCCTCACCCTAAGAGCCTGAGTCTAACCCTAACCCTAAGAGCCTGAGTCTAACCCTAACCCTAAGAGCCTGAGTCTAACCCTAACCCGAAGAGCCTGAGTCTAACCCTCACCCTAAGAGCATGAGTCTAACCCTAAGAGCCTGAGTCGAACCCTCACCCTACGAGCCTGAATCGAACCCTCACCCTAAGAGCCTGAGTCGAACCCTCACCCTAAGAGCCTGAGTCTAACCCTCACCCTAAGAGCCTGAGTCTAACCCTAACCCTAAGAGCCTGAGTCTAACCCTCACCCTAAGAGCCTGAGTCTAACCCTAACCCTAAGAGCCTGAGTCTAACCCTAACCCTAAGAGCCTGAGTCTAACCCTAAGCCTAAGAGCCTGAGTCTAACTTTAAGCCTAAGAGCCTGAGTCTAACTTTAAGCCTAAGAGCCTGAGTCTAACCCTAACCCTAAGAGCCTGAGTCTAACCCTAACCCTAAGAGTCTGAGTCTAACCCTCACCCTAAGAGCCTGAAGTCTAACCCTAAGCCTAAGAGCCTGAGTCTAACCCTAACCCTAAGAGCCTGAGTCTAACCCTAACCCTAAGAGCCTGAGTATAACCCTCACCCTAAGAGCCTGAGTCTAACCCTAAGCCTAAGAGCCTGAGTCTAACCCTAACCCTAAGAGCCTGAGTCTAACCCTAACCCTAAGAGCCTGAGTCTAACCCTAACCCTAAGAGCCTGAGTCTAACCCTCACCCTAAGAGCCTGAGTCTAACCCTAACCCTAAGAGCCTGAGTCTAACCCTCACCCTAAGAGCCTGAGTCTAACCCTCACCCTAAGAGCCTGAGTCTAACCCTAAGCCTAAGAGCCTGAGTCTAACCCTAACCCTAAGAGCCTGAGTCTAACCCTAACCCTAAGAGCCTGAGTCTAACCCTCACCCTAAGAGCCTGAGTCTAACTCTAAGCCTAAGAGCCTGAGTCTAACTTTAAGACTAAGAGCCTGAGTCTAACTTTAAGCCTAAGAGCCTGAGTCTAACCCTAACCCTAAGAGCCTGAGTCTAACCCTAACCCTAAGAGCCTGAGTCTAACCCTAACCCTAAGAGTCTGAGTCTAACCCTCACCCTAAGAGCCTGAAGTCTAACCCTAAGCCTAAGAGCCTGAGTCTAACCCTAACCCTAAGAGCCTGAGTCTAACCCTAACCCTAAGAGCCTGAGTATAACCCTCACCCTAAGAGCCTGAGTCTAACCCTAACCCTAAGAGCCTGAGTCTAACCCTAACCCTAAAGAGCCTGAGTCTAACCCTAACCCTAAGAGCCTGAGTCTAACCCTAACCCTAAGAGCCTGAGTCTAACCCTCACCCTAAGAGCCTGAGTCTAACCCTAACCCTAAGAGCCTGAGTCTAACCCTAACCCTAAGAGCCTGAGTCTAACCCTAAGAGCCTGAGTCTAACCCTCACCCTAAGAGCCTGAGTCTAACCCTAACCCTAAGAGCCTGAGTCTAACCCTAACCCTAAGAGCCTGAGTCTAACCCTAACCCTAAGAGCCTGAGTCTAACCCTCACCCTAAGAGCCTGAGTCTAACCCTAACCCTAAGAGCCTGAGTCTAACCCTAACCCTAAGAGCCTGAGTCTAACCCTCACCCTAAGAGCCTGAGTCTAACCCTAACCCTAAGAGCCTGAGTCTAACCCTAACCCTAAGAGCCTGAGTCTAACCCTCACCCTAAGAGCCTGAGTCTAACCCTCACCCTAAGAGCCTGAGTCTAACCCTCACCCTAAGAGCCTGAGTCTAACCCTAACCCGAAGAGCCTGAGTCTAACCCTAACCCTAAGAGCCTGAGTCTAACCCTCACCCTAAGAGCCTGAGTCTAACCCTAACCCTAAGAGCCTGAGTCTAACCCTCACCCTAAGAGCCTGAGTCTAACCCTCACCCTAAGAGCCTGAGTCTAACCCTAACCCTAAGAGCCTGAGTCTAACCCTCACCCTAAGAGCCTGAGTCTAACCCTCACCCTAAGAGCCTGAGTCTAACCCTCACCCTAAGAGCCTGAGTCTAACCCTAACCCTAAGAGCCTGAGTCTAACCCTAACCCTAAGAGCCTAAGTCTAACCCTCACCCTAAGAGCCTGAGTCTAACCCTAACCCTAAGAGCCTGAGTCTAACCCTAACCCTAAGAGCCTGAGTCTAACCCTAACCCGAAGAGCCTGAGTCTAACCCTCACCCTAAGAGCATGAGTCTAACCCTAACCCTAAGAGCCTGAGTCGAACCCTCACCCTACGAGCCTGAATCGAACCCTCACCCTAAGAGCCTGAGTCGAACCCTCACCCTAAGAGCCTGAGTCTAACCCTCACCCTAAGAGCCTGAGTCTAACCCTAACCCTAAGAGCCTGAGTCTAACCCTCACCCTAAGAGCCTGAGTCTAACCCTAACCCTAAGAGCCTGAGTCTAACCCTAACCCTAAGAGCCTGAGTCTAACCCTAAGCCTAAGAGCCTGAGTCTAACTTTAAGCCTAAGAGCCTGAGTCTAACTTTAAGCCTAAGAGCCTGAGTCTAACCCTAACCCTAAGAGCCTGAGTCTAACCCTAACCCTAAGAGTCTGAGTCTAACCCTCACCCTAAGAGCCTGAAGTCTAACCCTAAGCCTAAGAGCCTGAGTCTAACCCTAACCCTAAGAGCCTGAGTCTAACCCTAACCCTAAGAGCCTGAGTATAACCCTCACCCTAAGAGCCTGAGTCTAACCCTAACCCGAAGAGCCTGAGTCTAACCCTAACCCTAAGAGCCTGAGTCTAACCCTAACCCTAAGAGCCTGAGTCTAACCCTAACCCTAAGAGCCTGAGTCTAACCCTAACCCTAAGAGCCTGAGTCTAACCCTCACCCTAAGAGCCTGAGTCTAACCCTAACCCTAAGAGCCTGAGTCTAACCCTAACCCTAAGAGCCTGAGTCTAACCCTAACCCTAAGAGCCTGAGTCTAACCCTAACCCTAAGAGCCTGAGTCTAACCCTAACCCTAAGAGCCTGAGTCTAACCCTAACCCTAAGAGCCTGAGTCTAACTCTAAGCCTAAGAGCCTGAGTCTAACTTTAAGACTAAGAGCCTGAGTCTAACTTTAAGCCTAAGAGCCTGAGTCTAACCCTAACCCTAAGAGCCTGAGTCTAACCCTAACCCTAAGAGCCTGAGTCTAACCCTAACCCTAAGAGCCTGAGTCTAACCCTCACCCTAAGAGCCTGAGTCTAACCCTAACCCTAAGAGCCTGAGTCTAACCCTAACCCTAAGAGCCTGAGTCTAACCCTCACCCTAAGAGCCTGAGTCTAACCCTAATCCTAAGAGCCTGAGTCGAACCCTCACCCTAAGAGCCTGAGTCTAACCCTCACCCTAAGAGCCTGAATCGAACCCTAACCCTAAGAGCCTGAGTCGAACCCTAACCCTAAGAGCCTGAGTCTAACCCTAAGCCTAAGAGCCTGAGTCTAACTTTAAGCCTAAGAGCCTGAGTCTAACTTTAAGCCTAAGAGCCTGAGTCTAACCCTCACCCTAAGAGCCTGAGTCTAACCCTCACCCTAAGAGCCTGAGTCTAACCCTAACCCTAAGAGCCTGAGTCTAACCCTCACCCTAAGAGCCTGAGTCTAACCCTCACCCTAAGAGCCTGAGTCTAACCCTAACCCTAAGAGCCTGAGTCTAACCCTAACCCTAAGAGCCTGAGTCTAACCCTAAGCCTAAGAGCCTGAGTCTAACCCTAACCCTAAGAGCCTGAGTCTAACCCTAACCCTAAGAGCCTGAGTCTAACCCTAACCCTAAGAGCCTGAGTCTAACCCTCACCCTAAGAGCCTGAGTCTAACTTTAAGCCTAAGAGCCTGAGTCTAACCCTAACCCTAAGAGCCTGAGTCTAACCCTAACCCTAAGAGTCTGAGTCTAACCCTCACCCTAAGAGCCTGAAGTCTAACCCTAACCCTAAGAGCCTGAGTCTAACCCTAACCCTAAGAGCCTGAGTCTAACCCTAAGCCTAAGAGCCTGAGTCTAACCCTAACCCTAAGAGCCTGACCCTAACCCTAACCCTAAGAGCCTGAGTCTAACCCTCACCCTAAGAGCCTGAGTCTAACCCTAAGCCTAAGAGCCTGAGTCTAACCCTAACCCGAAGAGCCTGAGTCTAACCCTCACCCTAAGAGCCTGAGTCTAACCCTAACCCTAAGAGCCTGAGTCTAACCCTCACCCTAAGAGCCTGAGTCTAACCCTAACCCTAAGAGCCTGAGTCTAACCCTAACCCTAAGAGCCTGAGTCTAACCCTCACCCTAAGAGCCTGAGTCTAACCCTAACCCTAAGAGCCTGAGTCTAACCCTCACCCTAAGAGCCTGAGTCTAACCCTCACCCTAAGAGCCTGAATCGAACCCTAACCCTAAGAGCCTGAGTCGAACCCTAACCCTAAGAGCCTGAGTCTAACCCTAACCCTAAGAGCCTGAGTCTAACCCTAACCCTAAGAGCCTGAGTCTAACCCTCACCCTAAGAGCCTGAGTCTAACCCTCACCCTAAGAGCCTGAGTCTAACCCTAACCCTAAGAGCCTGAGTCTAACCCTAACCCTAAGAGCCTGAGTCTAACCCTAACCCTAAAGAGCCTGAGTCTAACCCTAACCCTAAGAGCCTGAGTCTAACCCTAACCCTAAGAGCCTGAGTCTAACCCTAACCCTAAGAGCCTGAGTCTAACCCTAACCCTAAGAGCCTGAGTCTAACCCTCACCCTAAGAGCCTGAGTCTAACCCTCACCCTAAGAGCCTGAGTCTAACCCTCACCCTAAGAGCCTGAATCGAACCCTAACCCTAAGAGCCTGAGTCGAACCCTAACCCTAAGAGCCTGAGTCGAACCCTAACCCTAAGAGCCTGAGTCTAACCCTAACCCTAAGAGCCTGAGTCTAACCCTCACCCTAAGAGCCTGAGTCTAACCCTCACCCTAAGAGCCTGAGTCTAACCCTAACCCTAAGAGCCTGAGTCTAACCCTAACCCTAAGAGCCTGAGTCTAACCCTCACCCTAAGAGCCTGAGTCTAACCCTCACCCTAAGAGCCTGAGTCTAACCCTAACCCTAAGAGCCTGAGTCTAACCCTCACCCTAAGAGCCTGAGTCTAACCCTAACCCTAAGAGCCTGAGTCTAACCCTAACCCTAAGAGCCTGAGTCTAACCCTAACCCTAAGAGCCTGAGTCTAACCCTAACCCTAAGAGCCTGAGTCTAACCCTAACCCTAAGAGCCTAAGTCTAACCCTAACCCTAAGAGCCTGAGTCTAACCCTAACCCTAAGAGCCTGAGTCTAACCCTAACCCTAAGAGCCTGAGTCTAACCCTAACCCGAAGAGCCTGAGTCTAACCCTCACCATAAGAGCATGAGTCTAACCCTAACCCTAAGAGCCTGAGTCGAACCCTCACCCTACGAGCCTGAATCGAACCCTCACCCTAAGAGCCTGAGTCGAACCCTCACCCTAAGAGCCTGAGTCTAACCCTCACCCTAAGAGCCTGAGTCTAACCCTAACCCTAAGAGCCTGAGTCTAACCCTCACCCTAAGAGCCTGAGTCTAACCCTAACCCTAAGAGCCTGAGTCTAACCCTAACCCTAAGAGCCTGAGTCTAACCCTAACCCTAAGAGCCTGAGTCTAACCCTAACCCTAAGAGCCTGAGTCTAACCCTCACCCTAAGAGCCTGAGTCTAACCCTAACCCTACGAGCCTGAGTCGAATCCTAACCCTACGAGCCTGAGTCTAACCCTAACCCTAAGAGCCTGAGTCGAATCCTAACCCTACGAGCCTGAATCGAACCCTAACCCTAAGAGCCTGAGTCGAACCCTAACCCTAAGAGCCTGAGTCTAACCCTCACCCTAAGAGCCTGAGTCTAACCCTAACCCTAAGAGCCTGAGTCTAACCCTAACCCTAAGAGCCTGAGTCTAACCCTAACCCGAAGAGCCTGAGTCTAACCCTAACCCGAAGAGCCTGAGTCTAACCCTCACCCTAAGAGCCTGAGTCTAACCCTCACCCTAAGAGCCTGAGTCTAACCCTAACCCTAAGAGCCTGAGTCTAACCCTCACCCTAAGAGCCTGAGTCTAACCCTAACCCGAAGAGCCTGAGTCTAACCCTAACCCTAAGAGCCTGAGTCTAACCCTAACCCTAAAGAGCCTGAGTCTAACCCTAACCCTAAGAGCCTGAGTCTAACCCTAACCCTAAGAGCCTGAGTCTAACCCTCACCCTAAGAGCCTGAGTCTAACCCTAACCCTAAGAGCCTGAGTCTAACCCTCACCCTAAGAGCCTGAGTCTAACCCTAACCCGAAGAGCCTGAGTCTAACCCTCACCCTAAGAGCCTGAGTCTAACCCTAAACCTAAGAGCCTGAGTCTAACCCTAAGCCTAAGAGCCTGAGTCTAACCCTAACCCTAAGAGCCTGAGTCTAACCCTAACCCTAAGAGCCTGAGTCTAACCCTCACCCTAAGAGCCTGAGTCTAACCCTAACCCTAAGAGCCTGAAGTCTAACCCTAACCCTAAGAGCCTGAGTCTAACCCTAACCCTAAGAGCCTGACCCTAACCCTAACCCTAAGAGCCTGAGTCTAACCCTAAGCCTAAGAGCCTGAGTCTAACTTTAAGCCTAAGAGCCTGAGTCTAACTTTAAGCCTAAGAGCCTGAGTCTAACCCTAACCCTAAGAGCCTGAGTCTAACCCTAACCCTAAGAGTCTGAGTCTAACCCTCACCCTAAGAGCCTGAAGTCTAACCCTAACCCTAAGAGCCTGAGTCTAACCCTAACCCTAAGAGCCTGAGTCTAACCCTAACCCTAAGAGCCTGAGTCTAACCCTTACTCTAAGAGCCTGAGTCTAACCCTAAGCCTAAGAGCCTGAGTCTAACCCTAACCCTAAGAGCCTGAGTCTAACCCTAACCCTAAGAGCCTGAGTATAACCCTCACCCTAAGAGCCTGAGTCTAACCCTAAGCCTAAGAGCCTGAGTCTAACCCTAACCCGAAGAGCCTGAGTCTAACCCTAACCCTAAGAGCCTGAGTCTAACCCTAACCCTAAGAGCCTGAGTCTAACCCTCACCCTAAGAGCCTGAGTCTAACCCTCACCCTAAGAGCCTGAGTCTAACTCTAAGCCTAAGAGCCTGAGTCTAACCCTAACCCGAAGAGCCTGAGTCTAACCCTAACCCTAAGAGCCTGAGTCTAACCCTAACCCTAAGAGCCTGAGTCTAACCCTAACCCTAAGAGCCTGAGTCTAACCCTAACCCTAAGAGCCTGAGTCTAACCCTAACCCTAAGAGCCTGAGTCTAACCCTAACCCGAAGAGCCTGAGTCTAACCCTCACCCTAAGAGCCTGAGTCTAACCCTAACCCTAAGAGCCTGAGTCTAACCCTAACCCTAAGAGCCTGAGTCTAACCCTCACCCTAAGAGCCTGAATCGAACCCTAACCCTAAGAGCCTGAGTCGAACCCTAACCCTAAGAGCCTGAGTCTAACCCTAACCCTAAGAGCCTGAGTCTAACCCTCACCCTAAGAGTCTGAATCGAACCCTAACCCTAAGAGCCTGAGTCGAACCCTAACCCTAAGAGCCTGAGTCTAACCCTAACCCTAAGAGCCTGAGTCTAACCCTAACCCTAAGAGCCTGAGTCTAACTCTAACCCTAAGAGCCTGAGTCTAACCCTCACCCTAAGAGCCTGAGTCTAACCCTAACCCTAAGAGCCTGAGTGTAACCCTAACCCTAAGAGCCTGAGTCTAACCCTAACCCCAAGAGCCTGAGTCTAACCCTAACCCTAAGAGCCTGAGTCTAACCCTAACCCTAAGAGCCTGAGTCTAACCCTCACCCTAAGAGCCTGAGTCTAACCCTAACCCTAAGAGCCTGAGTCTAACCCTAACCCTAAGAGCCTGAGTCTAACCCTCACCCTAAGAGCCTGAGTCTAACCCTAACCCTAAGAGCCTGAGTCTAACCCTAACCCTAAGAGCCTGAGTCTAACCCTCACCCTAAGAGCCTGAATCGAACCCTAACCCTAAGAGCCTGAGTCGAACCCTAACCCTAAGAGCCTGAGTCTAACCCTAACCCTAAGAGCCTGAGTCTAACCCTCACCCTAAGAGCCTGAGTCTAACCCTCACCCTAAGAGCCTGAGTCTAACCCTCACCCTAAGAGCCTGAGTCTAACCCTAACCCTAAGAGCCTGAGTCTAACCCTCACCCTAAGAGCCTGAGTCTAACCCTCACCCTAAGAGCCTGAGTCTAACCCTAACCCTAAGAGCCTGAGTCTAACCCTAACCCTAAGAGCCTGAGTCTAACCCTCACCCTAAGAGCCTGAGTCTAACCCTAACCCTAAGAGCCTGAGTCTAACCCTAACCCGAAGAGCCTGAGTCTAACCCTCACCCTAAGAGCCTGAGTCTAACCCTAACCCTATAAGCCTGAGTCTAACCCTAACCCTAAGAGCCTGAGTCTAACCCTAACCCTAAGAGCCTAAGTCTAACCCTCACCCTAAGAGCCTGAGTCTAACCCTAACCCTAAGAGCCTGAGTCTAACCCTCACCCTAAGAGCCTGAGTCTAACCCTCACCCTAAGAGCCTGAGTCTAACCCTAACCCTAAGAGCCTGAGTCTAACCCTCACCCTAAGAGCCTGAGTCTAACCCTCACCCTAAGAGCCTGAATCGAACCCTAACCCTAAGAGCCTGAGTCGAACCCTAACCCTAAGAGCCTGAGTCTAACCCTAACCCTAAGAGCCTGAGTCTAACCCTCACCCTAAGAGCCTGAGTCTAACCCTCACCCTAAGAGCCTGAGTCTAACCCTCACCCTAAGAGCCTGAGTCTAACCCTAACCCTAAGAGCCTGAGTCTAACCCTCACCCTAAGAGCCTGAGTCTAACCCTCACCCTAAGAGCCTGAGTCTAACCCTAACCCTAAGAGCCTGAGTCTAACCCTCACCCTAAGAGCCTGAGTCTAACCCTAACCCTATAAGCCTGAGTCTAACCCTAACCCTAAGAGCCTGAGTCTAACCCTAACCCTAAGAGCCTAAGTCTAACCCTCACCCTAAGAGCCTGAGTCTAACCCTAACCCTAAGAGCCTGAGTCTAACCCTAACCCTAAGAGCCTGAGTCTAACCCTAACCCGAAGAGCCTGAGTCTAACCCTCACCCTAAGAGCCTGAGTCTAACCCTAACCCTAAGAGCCTGAGTCGAACCCTCACCCTACGAGCCTGAATCGAACCCTCACCCTAAGAGCCTGAGTCGAACCCTAACCCTAAGAGCCTGAGTCTAACCCTCACCCTAAGAGCCTGAGTCTAACCCTAACCCTAAGAGCCTGAGTCTAACCCTAACCCTAAGAGCCTGAGTCTAACCCTAACCCTAAGAGCCTGAGTCTAACCCTCACCCTAAGAGCCTGAGTCTAACCCTAACCCTAAGAGCCTGAGTCTAACCCTAACCCTAAGAGCCTGAGTCTAACCCTCACCCTAAGAGCCTGAGTCTAACCCTAACCCTAAGAGCCTGAGTCTAACCCTAACCCTAAGAGCCTGAGTCTAACCCTAACCCTAAGAGCCTGAGTCTAACCCTAACCCTAAGAGCCTGAGTATAACCCTCACCCTAAGAGCCTGAGTCTAACCCTAACCCTAAGAGCCTGAGTCTAACCCTCACCCTAAGAGCCTGAGTCTAACCCTAACCCTAAGAGCCTGAGTCTAACCCTAACCCTAAGAGCCTGAGTCTAACCCTCACCCTAAGAGCCTGAGTCTAACCCTCACCCTAAGAGCCTGAGTCTAACCCTAACCCTAAGAGCCTGAGTCTAACCGTCACCCTAAGAGCCTGAGTCTAACCCTAACCCTAAGAGCCTGAGTCTAACCCTAACCCTAAGAGCCTGAGTCTAACCCTCACCCTAAGAGCCTGAGTCTAACCCTAACCCTAAGAGCCTGAGTCTAACCCTCACCCTAAGAGCCTGAGTCTAACCCTCACCCTAAGAGCCTGAATCGAACCCTAACCCTAAGAGCCTGAGTCGAACCCTAACCCTAAGAGCCTGAGTCTAACCCTAACCCTAAGAGCCTGAGTCTAACCCTCACCCTAAGAGCCTGAGTCTAACCCTCACCCTAAGAGCCTGAGTCTAACCCTCACCCTAAGAGCCTGAGTCTAACCCTAACCCGAAGAGCCTGAGTCTAACCCTCACCCTAAGAGCCTGAGTCTAACCCTCACCCTAAGAGCCTGAGTCTAACCCTAACCCTAAGAGCCTGAGTCTAACCCTCACCCTAAGAGCCTGAGTCTAACCCTCACCCTAAGAGCCTGAGTCTAACCCTAACCCTAAGAGCCTGAGTCTAACCCTAACCCGAAGAGCCTGAGTCTAACCCTCACCCTAAGAGCCTGAGTCTAACCCTAACCCTAAGAGCCTGAGTCTAACCCTAAGCCTAAGAGCCTGAGTCTAACCCTAAGCCTAAGAGCCTGAGTCTAACCCTAAGCCTAAGAGCCTGAGTCTAACCCTAACCCTAAGAGCCTGAGTCTAACCCTAACCCTAAGAGCCTGAGTCTAACCCTCACCCTAAGAGCCTGAGTCTAACCCTCACCCTAAGAGCCTGAATCGAACCCTAACCCTAAGAGCCTGAGTCGAACCCTAACCCTAAGAGCCTGAGTCTAACCCTAACCCTAAGAGCCTGAGTCTAACCCTCACCCTAAGAGCCTGAGTGTAACCCTCACCCTAAGAGCCTGAGTCTAACCCTAACCCTAAGAGCCTGAGTCTAACCCTAACCCTAAGAGCCTGAGTCTAACCCTCACCCTAAGAGCCTGAGTCTAACCCTAACCCTAAGAGCCTGAGTCTAACCCTCACCCTAAGAGCCTGAGTCTAACCCTAACCCTAAGAGCCTGAGTCTAACCCTAACCCGAAGAGCCTGAGTCTAACCCTCACCCTAAGAGCCTGAGTCTAACCCTAACCCTATAAGCCTGAGTCTAACCCTAACCCTAAGAGCCTGAGTCTAACCCTAACCCTAAGAGCCTAAGTCTAACCCTCACCCTAAGAGCCTGAGTCTAACCCTAACCCTAAGAGCCTGAGTCTAACCCTAACCCTAAGAGCCTGAGTCTAACCCTAACCCGAAGAGCCTGAGTCTAACCCTCACCATAAGAGCATGAGTCTAACCCTAACCCTAAGAGCCTGAGTCGAACCCTCACCCTACGAGCCTGAATCGAACCCTCACCCTAAGAGCCTGAGTCGAACCCTAACCCTAAGAGCCTGAGTCTAACCCTCACCCTAAGAGCCTGAGTCTAACCCTAACCCTAAGAGCCTGAGTCTAACCCTAACCCTAAGAGCCTGAGTCTAACCCTAACCCTAAGAGCCTGAGTCTAACCCTAACCCTAAGAGCCTGAGTCTAACCCTCACCCTAAGAGCCTGAGTCTAACCCTCACCCTAAGAGCCTGAGTCTAACCCTAACCCTAAGAGCCTGAGTCTAACCCTCACCCTAAGAGCCTGAGTCTAACCCTAACCCTAAGAGCCTGAGTCTAACCCTAACCCTAAGAGCCTGAGTCTAACCCTCACCCTAAGAGCCTGAGTCTAACCCTCACCCTAAGAGCCTGAGTCTAACCCTCACCCTAAGAGCCTGAGTCTAACCCTAACCCTAAGAGCCTGAGTCTAACCCTCACCCTAAGAGCCTGAGTGTAACCCTAACCCTAAGAGCCTGAGTCTAACCCTAACCCTACGAGCCTGAGTCTAACCCTAACCCTAAGAGCCTGAGTCTAACCCTAACCCTAAGAGCCTGAGTCTAACCCTAACCCTAAGAGCCTGAGTCTAACCCTCACCCTAAGAGCCTGAGTCTAACCCTAACCCTACGAGCCTGAGTCTAACCCTAACCCTAAGAGCCTGAGTCTAACCCTAACCCTAAGAGCCTGAGTCTAACCCTAACCCGAAGAGCCTGAGTCTAACCCTCACCCTAAGAGCCTGAGTCTAACCCTAACCCTACGAGCCTGAGTCGAATCCTAACCCTACGAGCCTGAGTCTAACCCTAACCCTAAGAGCCTGAGTCGAATCCTAACCCTACGAGCCTGAATCGAACCCTAACCCTAAGAGCCTGAGTCGAACCCTAACCCTAAGAGCCTGAGTCTAACCCTCACCCTAAGAGCCTGAGTCTAACCCTAACCCTAAGAGCCTGAGTCTAACCCTAACCCTAAGAGCCTGAGTCTAACCCTCACCCTAAGAGCCTGAGTCTAACCCTAACCCTAAGAGCCTGAGTCTAACCCTAACCCGAAGAGCCTGAGTCTAACCCTAACCCGAAGAGCCTGAGTCTAACCCTCACCCTAAGAGCCTGAGTCTAACCCTCACCCTAAGAGCCTGAGTCTAACCCTAACCCTAAGAGCCTGAGTCTAACCCTAACCCTAAGAGCCTAAGTCTAACCCTCACCCTAAGAGCCTGAGTCTAACCCTAACCCTAAGAGCCTGAGTCTAACCCTCACCCTAAGAGCCTGAGTCTAACCCTAACCCTAAGAGCCTGAGTCGAACCCTAACCCTAAGAGCCTGAGTCTAACCCTAACCCTAAGAGCCTGAGTCTAACCCTCACCCTAAGAGCCTGAGTCTAACCCTAACCCTAAGAGCCTGAGTCTAACCCTAACCCTAAGAGCCTGAGTCTAACCCTCACCCTAAGAGCCTGAGTCTAACCCTAACCCTAAGAGCCTGAGTCTAACCCTCACCCTAAGAGCCTGAGTCTAACCCTAACCCTAAAGAGCCTGAGTCTAACCCTAACCCTAAGAGCCTGAGTCTAACCCTCACCCTAAGAGCCTGAGTCTAACCCTAACCCTAAGAGCCTGAGTCTAACCCTAACCCTAAGAGCCTGAGTCTAACCCTCACCCTAAGAGCCTAAGTCTAACCCTCACCCTAAGAGCCTGAGTCTAACCCTAACCCTAAGAGCCTGAGTCTAACCCTAACCCTAAGAGCCTGAGTCTAACCCTAACCCTAAGAGCCTGAGTCTAACCCTCACCCTAAGAGCCTGAGTCTAACCCTCACCCTAAGAGCCTGAATCGAACCCTAACCCTAAGAGCCTGAGTCGAACCCTAACCCTAAGAGCCTGAGTCTAACCCTAACCCTAAGAGCCTGAGTCTAACCCTCACCCTAAGAGCCTGAGTCTAACCCTCACCCTAAGAGCCTGAGTCTAACCCTAACCCTAAGACCCTGAGTCTAACCCTCACCCTAAGAGCCTGAGTCTAACCCTCACCCTAAGAGCCTGAGTCTAACCCTAACCCTAAGAGCCTGAGTCTAACCCTCACCCTAAGAGCCTGAGTCTAACCCTAACCCTAAGAGCCTGAGTCTAACCCTAACCCGAAGAGCCTGAGTCTAACCCTCACCCTAAGAGCCTGAGTCTAACCCTAACCCTATAAGCCTGAGTCTAACCCTAACCCTAAGAGCCTGAGTCTAACCCTAACCCTAAGAGCCTAAGTCTAACCCTCACCCTAAGAGCCTGAGTCTAACCCTAACCCTAAGAGCCTGAGTCTAACCCTAACCCTAAGAGCCTGAGTCTAACCCTAACCCGAAGAGCCTGAGTCTAACCCTCACCATAAGAGCATGAGTCTAACCCTAACCCTAAGAGCCTGAGTCGAACCCTCACCCTACGAGCCTGAATCGAACCCTCACCCTAAGAGCCTGAGTCGAACCCTAACCCTAAGAGCCTGAGTCTAACCCTAACCCTAAGAGCCTGAGTCTAACCCTAACCCAAAGAGCCTGAGTCTAACCCTAACCCTAAGAGCCTGAGTCTAACCCTAACCCTAAGAGCCTGAGTCTAACCCTCACCCTAAGAGCCTGAGTCTAACCCTAACCCTAAGAGCCTGAGTCTAACCCTAACCCTAAGAGCCTGAGTCTAACCCTCACCCTAAGAGCCTGAGTCTAACCCTAACCCTAAGAGCCTGAGTCTAACCCTAACCCTAAGAGCCTGAGTCTAACCCTAACCCTAAGAGCCTGAGTCTAACCCTAACCCTAAGAGCCTGAGTCTAACCCTCACCCTAAGAGCCTGAGTCTAACCCTAACCCTAAGAGCCTGAGTCTAACCCTCACCCTAAGAGCCTGAGTCTAACCCTAACCCTAAGAGCCTGAGTCTAACCCTAACCCTAAGAGCCTGAGTCTAACCCTCACCCTAAGAGCCTGAGTCTAACCCTCACCCTAAGAGCCTGAGTCTAACCCTAACCCTAAGAGCCTGAGTCTAACCCTCACCCTAAGAGCCTGAGTCTAACCCTAACCCTAAGAGCCTGAGTCTAACCCTAACCCTAAGAGCCTGAGTCTAACCCTAACCCTAAGAGCCTGAGTCTAACCCTAACCCTAAGAGCCTGAGTCTAACCCTAACCCTAAGAGCCTGAGTCTAACCCTCACCCTAAGAGCCTGAGTCTAACCCTAACCCTAAGAGCCTGAGTCTAACCCTAACCCTAAGAGCCTGAGTCTAACCCTCACCCTAAGAGCCTGAGTCTAACCCTCACCCTAAGAGCCTGAGTCTAACCCTCACCCTAAGAGCCTGAGTCTAACCCTAACCCTAAGAGCCTGAGTCTAACCCTCACCCTAAGAGCCTGAGTGTAACCCTAACCCTAAGAGCCTGAGTCTAACCCTAACCCTACGAGCCTGAGTCTAACCCTAACCCGAAGAGCCTGAGTCTAACCCTAACCCTAAGAGCCTGAGTCTAACCCTAACCCTAAGAGCCTGAGTCTAACCCTCACCCTAAGAGCCTGAGTCTAACCCTCACCCTAAGAGCCTGAGTCTAACCCTAACCCTACGAGCCTGAGTCTAACCCTAACCCTAAGAGCCTGAGTCTAACCCTAACCCTAAGAGCCTGAGTCTAACCCTAACCCGAAGAGCCTGAGTCTAACCCTCACCCTAAGAGCCTGAGTCTAACCCTAACCCTACGAGCCTGAGTCGAATCCTAACCCTACGAGCCTGAGTCTAACCCTAACCCTAAGAGCCTGAGTCGAATCCTAACCCTACGAGCCTGAATCGAACCCTAACCCTAAGAGCCTGAGTCGAACCCTAACCCTAAGAGCCTGAGTCTAACCCTCACCCTAAGAGCCTGAGTCTAACCCTCACCCTAAGAGCCTGAGTCTAACCCTAACCCTAAGAGCCTGAGTCTAACCCTCACCCTAAGAGCCTGAGTCTAACCCTAACCCGAAGAGCCTGAGTCTAACCCTAACCCGAAGAGCCTGAGTCTAACCCTAACCCGAAGAGCCTGAGTCTAACCCTCACCCTAAGAGCCTGAGTCTAACCCTCACCCTAAGAGCCTGAGTCTAACCCTAACCCTAAGAGCCTGAGTCTAACCCTAACCCTAAGAGCCTAAGTCTAACCCTCACCCTAAGAGCCTGAGTCTAACCCTAACCCGAAGAGCCTGAGTCTAACCCTCACCCTAAGAGCCTGAGTCTAACCCTAACCCTAAGAGCCTGAGTCGAACCCTAACCCTAAGAGCCTGAGTCTAACCCTAACCCTAAGAGCCTGAGTCTAACCCTCACCCTAAGAGCCTGAGTCTAACCCTAACCCTAAGAGCCTGAGTCTAACCCTAACCCTAAGAGCCTGAGTCTAACCCTCACCCTAAGAGCCTGAGTCTAACCCTCACCCTAAGAGCCTGAGTCTAACCCTAACCCTAAGAGCCTGAGTCTAACCCTAACCCTAAGAGCCTGAGTCTAACCCTAACCCTAAAGAGCCTGAGTCTAACCCTAACCCTAAGAGCCTGAGTCTAACCCTCACCCTAAGAGCCTGAGTCTAACCCTAACCCTAAGAGCCTGAGTCTAACCCTAACCCTAAGAGCCTGAGTCTAACCCTAACCCTAAGAGCCTAAGTCTAACCCTCACCCTAAGAGCCTGAGTCTAACCCTAACCCTAAGAGCCTGAGTCTAACCCTCACCCTAAGAGCCTGAGTCTAACCCTAACCCTAAGAGCCTGAGTCTAACCCTCACCCTAAGAGCCTGAGTCTAACCCTCACCCTAAGAGCCTGAATCGAACCCTAACCCTAAGAGCCTGAGTCGAACCCTAACCCTAAGAGCCTGAGTCTAACCCTAACCCTAAGAGCCTGAGTCTAACCCTCACCCTAAGAGCCTGAGTCTAACCCTCACCCTAAGAGCCTGAGTCTAACCCTCACCCTAAGAGCCTGAGTCTAACCCTAACCCTAAGAGCCTGAGTCTAACCCTAACCCTAAGACCCTGAGTCTAACCCTCACCCTAAGAGCCTGAGTCTAACCCTAACCCTAAGAGCCTGAGTCTAACCCTCACCCTAAGAGCCTGAGTCTAACCCTAACCCTAAGAGCCTGAGTCTAACCCTAACCCGAAGAGCCTGAGTCTAACCCTCACCCTAAGAGCCTGAGTCTAACCCTAACCCTAAGAGCCTGAGTCTAACCCTAACCCTAAGAGCCTGAGTCTAACCCTAACCCTAAGAGCCTAAGTCTAACCCTCACCCTAAGAGCCTGAGTCTAACCCTAACCCTAAGAGCCTGAGTCTAACCCTAACCCTAAGAGCCTGAGTCTAACCCTAACCCTAAGAGCCTGAGTCTAACCCTCACCATAAGAGCATGAGTCTAACCCTAACCCTAAGAGCCTGAGTCGAACCCTCACCCTAAGAGCCTGAATCGAACCCTCACCCTAAGAGCCTGAGTCGAACCCTAACCCTAAGAGCCTGAGTCTAACCCTCACCCTAAGAGCCTGAGTCTAACCCTAACCCTAAGAGCCTGAGTCTAACCCTAACCCTAAGAGCCTGAGTCTAACCCTAACCCTAAGAGCCTGAGTCTAACCCTCACCCTAAGAGCCTGAGTCTAACCCTAACCCTAAGAGCCTGAGTCTAACCCTCACCCTAAGAGCCTGAGTCTAACCCTAACCCTAAGAGCCTGAGTCTAACCCTAACCCTAAGAGCCTGAGTCTAACCCTAACCCTAAGAGCCTGAGTCTAACCCTCACCCTAAGAGCCTGAGTCTAACCCTAACCCTAAGAGCCTGAGTCTAACCCTCACCCTAAGAGCCTGAGTCTAACCCTAACCCTAAGAGCCTGAGTCTAACCCTAACCCTAAGAGCCTGAGTCTAACCCTCACCCTAAGAGCCTGAGTCTAACCCTAACCCTAAGAGCCTGAGTCTAACCCTCACCGTAAGAGCCTGAGTCTAACCCTCACCCTAAGAGCCTGAGTCTAACCCTCACCCTAAGAGCCTGAGTCTAACCCTCACCCTAAGAGCCTGAGTCTAACCCTAACCCTAAGAGCCTGAGTCTAACCCTAACCCGAAGAGCCTGAGTCTAACCCTCACCCTAAGAGCCTGAGTCTAACCCTAACCCTATAAGCCTGAGTCTAACCCTAACCCTAAGAGCCTGAGTCTAACCCTAACCCTAAGAGCCTAAGTCTAACCCTCACCCTAAGAGCCTGAGTCTAACCCTAACCCTAAGAGCCTGAGTCTAACCCTCACCCTAAGAGCCTGAGTCTAACCCTAACCCTAAGAGCCTGAGTCTAACCCTCACCCTAAGAGCCTGAATCGAACCCTAACCCTAAGAGCCTGAGTCGAACCCTAACCCTAAGAGCCTGAGTCTAACCCTAACCCTAAGAGCCTGAGTCTAACCCTCACCCTAAGAGCCTGAGTCTAACCCTCACCCTAAGAGCCTGAGTCTAACCCTCACCCTAAGAGCCTGAGTCTAACCCTCACCCTAAGAGCCTGAGTCTAACCCTAACCCTAAGAGCCTGAGTCTAACCCTAACCCGAAGAGCCTGAGTCTAACCCTTACCCTAAGAGCCTGAGTCTAACCCTCACCCTAAGAGCCTGAGTCTAACCCTAACCCTAAGAGCCTGAGTCTAACCCTAACCCTAAGAGCCTGAGTCTAACCCTCACCCTAAGAGCCTGAGTCTAACCCTAACCCTATAAGCCTGAGTCTAACCCTAACCCTAAGAGCCTGAGTCTAACCCTAACCCTAAGAGCCTAAGTCTAACCCTCACCCTAAGAGCCTGAGTCTAACCCTCACCCTAAGAGCCTGAGTCTAACCCTAACCCTAAGAGCCTGAGTCTAACCCTAACCCTAAGAGCCTGAGTCTAACCCTCACCCTAAGAGCCTGAGTCTAACCCTAACCCTATAAGCCTGAGTCTAACCCTAACCCTAAGAGCCTGAGTCTAACCCTAACCCTAAGAGCCTAAGTCTAACCCTCACCCTAAGAGCCTGAGTCTAACCCTAACCCTAAGAGCCTGAGTCTAACCCTAACCCTAAGAGCCTGAGTCTAACCCTAACCCGAAGAGCCTGAGTCTAACCCTCACCATAAGAGCATGAGTCTAACCCTAACCCTAAGAGCCTTAGTCGAACCCTCACCCTACGAGCCTGAATCGAACCCTCACCCTAAGAGCCTGAGTCGAACCCTAACCCTAAGAGCCTGAGTCTAACCCTCACCCTAAGAGCCTGAGTCTAACCCTAACCCTAAGAGCCTGAGTCTAACCCTAACCCTAAGAGCCTGAGTCTAACCCTAACCCTAAGAGCCTGAGTCTAACCCTAACCCTAAGAGCCTGAGTCTAACCCTCACCCTAAGAGCCTGAGTCTAACCCTCACCCTAAGAGCCTGAGTCTAACCCTAACCCTAAGAGCCTGAGTCTAACCCTAACCCTAAGAGCCTGAGTCTAACCCTCACCCTAAGAGCCTGAGTCTAACCCTAACCCTAAGAGCCTGAGTCTAACCCTAACCCTAAGAGCCTGAGTCTAACCCTAACCCTAAGAGCCTGAGTCTAACCCTCACCCTAAGAGCCTGAGTCTAACCCTAACCCTAAGAGCCTGAGTCTAACCCTAACCCTAAGAGCCTGAGTCTAACCCTAACCCTAAGAGCCTGAGTCTAACCCTCACCCTAAGAGCCTGAGTCTAACCCTAAGCCTAAGAGCCTGAGTCTAACTTTAAGCCTAAGAGCCTGAGTCTAACTTTAAGCCTAAGAGCCTGAGTCTAACCCTAACCCTAAGAGCCTGAGTCTAACCCTAACCCTAAGAGCCTGAGTCTAACCCTCACCCTAAGAGCCTGAGTCTAACCCTAACCCTAAGAGCCTGAGTCTAACCCTTAATCTAAGAGCCTGAGTCTAACCCTCACCCTAAGAGCCTGAGTCTAACCCTAACCCTAAGAGCCTGAGTCTAACCCTCACCCTAAGAGCCTGAGTCTAACCCTAACCCGAAGAGCCTGAATCGAACCCTAACCCTAAGAGCCTGAGTCGAACCCTAACCCTAAGAGCCTGAGTCTAACCCTAACCCTAAGAGCCTGAGTCTAACCCTAACCCTAAGAGCCTGAGTCTAACCCTCACCCTAAGAGCCTGAGTCTAACCCTAACCCTAAGAGCCTGAGTCTAACCCTAACCCTAAAGAGCCTGAGTCTAACCCTAACCCTAAGAGCCTGAGTCTAACCCTAAGCCTAAGAGCCTGAGTCTAACCCTCACCCTAAGAGCCTGAGTCTAACCCTAACCCTAAGAGCCTGAAGTCTAACCCTAACCCTAAGAGCCTGAGTCTAACCCTAACCCTAAGAGCCTGAGTCTAACCCTCACCCTAAGAGCCTGAGTCTAACCCTAACCCTAAGAGCCTGAGTCTAACCCTCACCCTAAGAGCCTGAGTCTAACCCTAACCCTAAGAGCCTGAGTCTAACCCTAACCCTAAGAGCCTGAGTCTAACCCTCACCCTAAGAGCCTGAATCGAACCCTAACCCTAAGAGCCTCAGTCTAACCCTAACCCTAAGAGCCTGAGTCTAACCCTAACCCGAAGAGCCTGAGTCTAACCCTCACCCTAAGAGCCTGAGTCTAACCCTAACCCTAAGAGCCTGAGTCTAACCCTAACCCTAAGAGCCTGAGTCTAACCCTCACCCTAAGAGCCTGAGTCTAACCCTCACCCTAAGAGCCTGAGTCTAACCCTCACCCTAAGAGCCTGAGTCTAACCCTCACCCTAAGAGCCTGAGTCTAACCCTCACCCTAAGAGCCTGAGTCTAACCCTCACCCTAAGAGCCTGAGTCTAACCCTAACCCTAAGAGCCTGAGTCTAACCCTCACCCTAAGAGCCTGAGTCTAACCCTAACCCTAAGAGCCTGAGTCTAACCCTCACCCTAAGAGCCTGAGTCTAACCCTCACCCTAAGAGCCTGAATCGAACCCTAACCCTAAGAGCCTGAGTCGAACCCTAACCCTAAGAGCCTGAGTCTAACCCTCACCCTAAGAGCCTGAGTCTAACCCTCACCCTAAGAGCCTGAGTCTAACCCTCACCCTAAGAGCCTGAGTCTAACCCTAACCCTAAGAGCCTGAGTCTAACCCTCACCGTAAGAGCCTGAGTCTAACCCTCACCCTAAGAGCCTGAGTCTAACCCTCACCCTAAGAGCCTGAGTCTAACCCTCACCCTAAGAGCCTGAGTCTAACCCTAACCCTAAGAGCCTGAGTCTAACCCTAACCCGAAGAGCCTGAGTCTAACCCTCACCCTAAGAGCCTGAGTCTAACCCTAACCCTATAAGCCTGAGTCTAACCCTAACCCTAAGAGCCTGAGTCTAACCCTAACCCTAAGAGCCTAAGTCTAACCCTCACCCTAAGAGCCTGAGTCTAACCCTAACCCTAAGAGCCTGAGTCTAACCCTCACCCTAAGAGCCTGAGTCTAACCCTAACCCTAAGAGCCTGAGTCTAACCCTCACCCTAAGAGCCTGAATCGAACCCTAACCCTAAGAGCCTGAGTCGAACCCTAACCCTAAGAGCCTGAGTCTAACCCTAACCCTAAGAGCCTGAGTCTAACCCTCACCCTAAGAGCCTGAGTCTAACCCTCACCCTAAGAGCCTGAGTCTAACCCTCACCCTAAGAGCCTGAGTCTAACCCTAACCCTAAGAGCCTGAGTCTAACCCTAACCCTAAGAGCCTGAGTCTAACCCTCACCCTAAGAGCCTGAGTCTAACCCTAACCCTAAGAGCCTGAGTCTAACCCTCACCCTAAGAGCCTGAGTCTAACCCTAACCCTAAGAGCCTGAGTCTAACCCTAACCCTAAGAGCCTGAGTCTAACCCTCACCCTAAGAGCCTGAGTCTAACCCTAACCCTATAAGCCTGAGTCTAACCCTAACCCTAAGAGCCTGAGTCTAACCCTAACCCTAAGAGCCTAAGTCTAACCCTCACCCTAAGAGCCTGAGTCTAACCCTCACCCTAAGAGCCTGAGTCTAACCCTAACCCTAAGAGCCTGAGTCTAACCCTAACCCTAAGAGCCTGAGTCTAACCCTCACCCTAAGAGCCTGAGTCTAACCCTAACCCTATAAGCCTGAGTCTAACCCTAACCCTAAGAGCCTGAGTCTAACCCTAACCCTAAGAGCCTAAGTCTAACCCTCACCCTAAGAGCCTGAGTCTAACCCTAACCCTAAGAGCCTGAGTCTAACCCTAACCCTAAGAGCCTGAGTCTAACCCTAACCCGAAGAGCCTGAGTCTAACCCTCACCATAAGAGCATGAGTCTAACCCTAACCCTAAGAGCCTTAGTCGAACCCTCACCCTACGAGCCTGAATCGAACCCTCACCCTAAGAGCCTGAGTCGAACCCTAACCCTAAGAGCCTGAGTCTAACCCTCACCCTAAGAGCCTGAGTCTAACCCTAACCCTAAGAGCCTGAGTCTAACCCTAACCCTAAGAGCCTGAGTCTAACCCTAACCCTAAGAGCCTGAGTCTAACCCTAACCCTAAGAGCCTGAGTCTAACCCTCACCCTAAGAGCCTGAGTCTAACCCTCACCCTAAGAGCCTGAGTCTAACCCTAACCCTAAGAGCCTGAGTCTAACCCTAACCCTAAGAGCCTGAGTCTAACCCTCACCCTAAGAGCCTGAGTCTAACCCTAACCCTAAGAGCCTGAGTCTAACCCTAACCCTAAGAGCCTGAGTCTAACCCTAACCCTAAGAGCCTGAGTCTAACCCTCACCCTAAGAGCCTGAGTCTAACCCTAACCCTAAGAGCCTGAGTCTAACCCTAACCCTAAGAGCCTGAGTCTAACCCTAACCCTAAGAGCCTGAGTCTAACCCTCACCCTAAGAGCCTGAGTCTAACCCTAAGCCTAAGAGCCTGAGTCTAACTTTAAGCCTAAGAGCCTGAGTCTAACTTTAAGCCTAAGAGCCTGAGTCTAACCCTAACCCTAAGAGCCTGAGTCTAACCCTAACCCTAAGAGCCTGAGTCTAACCCTAAGCCTAAGAGCCTGAGTCTAACCCTAACCCTAAGAGCCTGAGTCTAACCCTCACCCTAAGAGCCTGAGTCTAACCCTAACCCGAAGAGCCTGAATCGAACCCTAACCCTAAGAGCCTGAGTCGAACCCTAACCCTAAGAGCCTGAGTCTAACCCTAACCCTAAGAGCCTGAGTCTAACCCTAACCCTAAGAGCCTGAGTCTAACCCTCACCCTAAGAGCCTGAGTCTAACCCTAACCCTAAGAGCCTGAGTCTAACCCTAACCCTAAAGAGCCTGAGTCTAACCCTAACCCTAAGAGCCTGAGTCTAACCCTAAGCCTAAGAGCCTGAGTCTAACCCTCACCCTAAGAGCCTGAGTCTAACCCTAACCCTAAGAGCCTGAAGTCTAACCCTAACCCTAAGAGCCTGAGTCTAACCCTAACCCTAAGAGCCTGAGTCTAACCCTCACCCTAAGAGCCTGAGTCTAACCCTAACCCTAAGAGCCTGAGTCTAACCCTCACCCTAAGAGCCTGAGTCTAACCCTAACCCTAAGAGCCTGAGTCTAACCCTAACCCTAAGAGCCTGAGTCTAACCCTCACCCTAAGAGCCTGAATCGAACCCTAACCCTAAGAGCCTCAGTCTAACCCTAACCCTAAGAGCCTGAGTCTAACCCTAACCCGAAGAGCCTGAGTCTAACCCTCACCCTAAGAGCCTGAGTCTAACCCTAACCCTAAGAGCCTGAGTCTAACCCTAACCCTAAGAGCCTGAGTCTAACCCTCACCCTAAGAGCCTGAGTCTAACCCTCACCCTAAGAGCCTGAGTCTAACCCTAACCCTAAGAGCCTGAGTCTAACCCTCACCCTAAGAGCCTGAGTCTAACCCTCACCCTAAGAGCCTGAGTCTAACCCTCACCCTAAGAGCCTGAGTCTAACCCTAACCCTAAGAGCCTGAGTCGAATCCTAACCCTACGAGCCTGAATCGAACCCTAACCCTAAGAGCCTGAGTCTAACCCTAACCCTAAGAGCCTGAGTCTAACCCTAACCCTAAGAGCCTGAGTCTAACCATCACCCTAAGAGCCTGAGTCTAACCCTAACCCGAAGAGCCTGAGTCTAACCCTCACCCTAAGAGCCTGAGTCTAACCCTCACCCTAAGAGCCTGAGTCTAACCCTCACCCTAAGAGCCTGAGTCTAACCCTAACCCTAAGAGCCTGAGTCTAACCCTAACCCTAAGAGCCTGAGTCTAACCCTCACCCTAAGAGCCTGAGTCTAACCCTCACCCTAAGAGCCTGAGTCTAACCCTAACCCTAAAAGCCTGAGTCTAACCCTCACCCTAAGAGCCTGAGTCTAACCCTCACCCTAAGAGCCTGAGTCGAACCCTAACCCTAAGAGCCTGAGTCTAACCCTCACCCTAAGAGCCTGAGTCTAACCCTAACCCTAAGAGCCTGAGTCTAACCCTAACCCTAAGAGCCTGAGTCTAACCCTCACCCTAAAAGCCTGAGTCTAACCCTAACCCTAAGAGCCTGAGTCGAACCCTAACCCTAAGAGCCTGAGTCTAACCCTAACCCTAAGAGCCTGAGTCTAACCCTAACCCTAAGAGCCTGAGTCTAACCCTCACCCTAAGAGCCTGAGTCTAACCCTAACCCTAAGAGCCTGAGTCTAACCCTAACCCGAAGAGCCTGAGTCTAACCCTCACCCTAAGAGCCTGAGTCTAACCCTCACCCTAAGAGCCTGAGTCTAACCCTCACCCTAAGAGCCTGAGTCGAACCCTCACCCTAAGAGCCTGAGTCTAACCCTCACCCTAAGAGCCTGAGTCTAACCCTAACCCTAAGAGCCTGAGTCTAACCCTAACCCTAAGAGCCTGAGTCTAACCCTAAGCCTAAGAGCCTGAGTCTAACTTTAAGCCTAAGAGCCTGAGTCTAACCCTCACCCTAAGAGCCTGAGTCTAACCCTAACCCTAAGAGCCTGAGTCTAACCCTAACCCTAAGAGCCTGAGTCTAACCCTCACCCTAAGAGCCTGAATCGAACCCTAACCCTAAGAGCCTGAGTCGAACCCTAGCCCTAAGAGCCTGAGTCTAACCCTAACCCTAAGAGCCTGAGTCTAACCCTTAATCTAAGAGCCTGAGTCTAACCCTCACCCTAAGAGCCTGAGTCTAACCCTCACCCTAAGAGCCTGAATCGAACCCTAACCCTAAGAGCCTGAGTCGAACCCTAACCCTAAGAGCCTGAGTCTAACCCTAACCCTAAGAGCCTGAGTCTAACCCTAACCCTAAGAGCCTGAGTCTAACCCTAACCCTAAGAGCCTGAGTCTAACCCTAACCCTAAGAGCCTGAGTCTAACCCTCACCCTAAGAGCCTGAGTCTAACCCTCACCCTAAGAGCCTGAGTCTAACCCTAACCCTAAGAGCCTGAGTCTAACCCTAACCCTAAGAGCCTGAGTCTAACCCTAACCCTAAGAGCCTGAGTCTAACCCTCACCCTAAGAGCCTGAGTCTAACCCTAACCCTAAGAGCCTGAGTCTAACCCTAACCCTAAGAGCCTGAGTCTAACCCTAACCCTAAGAGCCTGAGTCTAACCCTCACCCTAAGAGCCTGAGTCTAACCCTAACCCTAAGAGCCTGAGTCTAACCCTAACCCTAAGAGCCTGAGTCTAACCCTCACCCTAAGAGCCTGAGTCTAACCCTAAGCCTAAGAGCCTGAGTCTAACTTTAAGCCTAAGAGCCTGAGTCTAACTTTAAGCCTAAGAGCCTGAGTCTAACCCTAACCCTAAGAGCCTGAGTCTAACCCTAACCCTAAGAGCCTGAGTCTAACCCTCACCCTAAGAGCCTGAGTCTAACCCTAACCCTAAGAGCCTGAGTCTAACCCTAACCCTAAGAGCCTGAGTCTAACCCTCACCCTAAGAGCCTGAGTCTAACCCTAACCCTAAGAGCCTGAGTCTAACCCTCACCCTAAGAGCCTGAGTCTAACCCTAACCCGAAGAGCCTGAATCGAACCCTAACCCTAAGAGCCTGAGTCGAACCCTAACCCTAAGAGCCTGAGTCTAACCCTAACCCTAAGAGCCTGAGTCTAACCCTAACCCTAAGAGCCTGAGTCTAACCCTCACCCTAAGAGCCTGAGTCTAACCCTAACCCTAAGAGCCTGAGTCTAACCCTAACCCTAAAGAGCCTGAGTCTAACCCTAACCCTAAGAGCCTGAGTCTAACCCTAAGCCTAAGAGCCTGAGTCTAACCCTCACCCTAAGAGCCTGAGTCTAACCCTAACCCTAAGAGCCTGAAGTCTAACCCTAACCCTAAGAGCCTGAGTCTAACCCTCACCCTAAGAGCCTGAGTCTAACCCTAACCCTAAGAGCCTGAGTCTAACCCTCACCCTAAGAGCCTGAGTCTAACCCTAACCCTAAGAGCCTGAGTCTAACCCTAACCCTAAGAGCCTGAGTCTAACCCTAACCCTAAGAGCCTGAGTCTAACCCTCACCCTAAGAGCCTGAGTCTAACCCTCACCCTAAGAGCCTGAATCGAACCCTAACCCTAAGAGCCTGAGTCTAACCCTAACCCTAAGAGCCTGAGTCTAACCCTAACCCGAAGAGCCTGAGTCTAACCCTCACCCTAAGAGCCTGAGTCTAACCCTAACCCTAAGAGCCTGAGTCTAACCCTAACCCTAAGAGCCTGAGTCTAACCCTCACCCTAAGAGCCTGAGTCTAACCCTCACCCTAAGAGCCTGAGTCTAACCCTAACCCTAAGAGCCTGAGTCTAACCCTCACCCTAAGAGCCTGAGTCTAACCCTCACCCTAAGAGCCTGAGTCTAACCCTAACCCTAAGAGCCTGAGTCTAACCCTAACCCTAAGAGCCTGAGTCTAACCCTAACCCGAAGAGCCTGAGTCTAACCCTCACCCTAAGAGCCTGAGTCTAACCATAACCCTAAGAGCCTGAGTCCAACCCTCACCCTAAGAGCCTGAGTCTAACCCTAACCCTACGAGCCTGAGTCTAACCCTAACCCTACGAGCCTGAGTCTAACCCTAACCCGAAGAGCCTGAGTCTAACCCTCACCCTAAGAGCCTGAGTCTAACCCTAACCCTAAGAGCCTGAGTCTAACCCTCACCCTAAGAGCCTGAGTCTAACCCTAACCCTAAGAGCCTGAGTCTAACCCTAACCCTAAGAGCCTGAGTCTAACCCTAACCCGAAGAGCCTGAGTCTAACCCTCACCCTAAGAGCCTGAGTCTAACCCTCACCCTAAGAGCCTGAGTCTAACCCTCACCCTAAGAGCCTGAGTCTAACCCTAACCCTAAGAGCCTGAGTCTAACCCTAACCCTAAGAGCCTGAGTCTAACCCTCACCCTAAGAGCCTGAGTCTAACCCTCACCCTAAGAGCCTGAGTCTAACCCTAACCCTAAAAGCCTGAGTCTAACCCTCACCCTAAGAGCCTGAGTCTAACCCTCACCCTAAGAGCCTGAGTCGAACCCTAACCCTAAGAGCCTGAGTCTAACCCTCACCCTAAGAGCCTGAGTCTAACCCTAAGCCTAAGAGCCTGAGTCTAACCCTAACCCTAAGAGCCTGAGTCTAACCCTAACCCTAAGAGCCTGAGTCTAACCCTCACCCTAAAAGCCTGAGTCTAACCCTAACCCTAAGAGCCTGAGTCGAACCCTAACCCTAAGAGCCTGAGTCTAACCCTAACCCTAAGAGCCTGAGTCTAACCCTAACCCTAAGAGCCTGAGTCTAACCCTCACCCTAAGAGCCTGAGTCTAACCCTAACCCTAAGAGCCTGAGTCTAACCCTAACCCGAAGAGCCTGAGTCTAACCCTCACCCTAAGAGCCTGAGTCTAACCCTCACCCTAAGAGCCTGAGTCTAACCCTCACCCTAAGAGCCTGAGTCGAACCCTCACCCTAAGAGCCTGAGTCTAACCCTCACCCTAAGAGCCTGAGTCTAACCCTAACCCTAAGAGCCTGAGTCTAACCCTAACCCTAAGAGCCTGAGTCTAACCCTAAGCCTAAGAGCCTGAGTCTAACTTTAAGCCTAAGAGCCTGAGTCTAACCCTCACCCTAAGAGCCTGAGTCTAACCCTAACCCTAAGAGCCTGAGTCTAACCCTAACCCTAAGAGCCTGAGTCTAACCCTCACCCTAAGAGCCTGAATCGAACCCTAACCCTAAGAGCCTGAGTCGAACCCTAGCCCTAAGAGCCTGAGTCTAACCCTAACCCTAAGAGCCTGAGTCTAACCCTTAATCTAAGAGCCTGAGTCTAACCCTCACCCTAAGAGCCTGAGTCTAACCCTCACCCTAAGAGCCTGAATCGAACCCTAACCCTAAGAGCCTGAGTCGAACCCTAACCCTAAGAGCCTGAGTCTAACCCTAACCCTAAGAGCCTGAGTCTAACCCTAACCCTAAGAGCCTGAGTCTAACCCTAACCCTAAGAGCCTGAGTCTAACCCTAACCCTAAGAGCCTGAGTCTAACCCTCACCCTAAGAGCCTGAGTCTAACCCTCACCCTAAGAGCCTGAGTCTAACCCTAACCCTAAGAGCCTGAGTCTAACCCTAACCCTAAGAGCCTGAGTCTAACCCTAACCCTAAGAGCCTGAGTCTAACCCTCACCCTAAGAGCCTGAGTCTAACCCTAACCCTAAGAGCCTGAGTCTAACCCTAACCCTAAGAGCCTGAGTCTAACCCTAACCCTAAGAGCCTGAGTCTAACCCTCACCCTAAGAGCCTGAGTCTAACCCTAACCCTAAGAGCCTGAGTCTAACCCTAACCCTAAGAGCCTGAGTCTAACCCTCACCCTAAGAGCCTGAGTCTAACCCTAAGCCTAAGAGCCTGAGTCTAACTTTAAGCCTAAGAGCCTGAGTCTAACTTTAAGCCTAAGAGCCTGAGTCTAACCCTAACCCTAAGAGCCTGAGTCTAACCCTAACCCTAAGAGCCTGAGTCTAACCCTCACCCTAAGAGCCTGAGTCTAACCCTAACCCTAAGAGCCTGAGTCTAACCCTAACCCTAAGAGCCTGAGTCTAACCCTCACCCTAAGAGCCTGAGTCTAACCCTAACCCTAAGAGCCTGAGTCTAACCCTCACCCTAAGAGCCTGAGTCTAACCCTAAGCCGAAGAGCCTGAATCGAACCCTAACCCTAAGAGCCTGAGTCGAACCCTAACCCTAAGAGCCTGAGTCTAACCCTAACCCTAAGAGCCTGAGTCTAACCCTAACCCTAAGAGCCTGAGTCTAACCCTCACCCTAAGAGCCTGAGTCTAACCCTAACCCTAAGAGCCTGAGTCTAACCCTAACCCTAAAGAGCCTGAGTCTAACCCTAACCCTAAGAGCCTGAGTCTAACCCTAAGCCTAAGAGCCTGAGTCTAACCCTCACCCTAAGAGCCTGAGTCTAACCCTAACCCTAAGAGCCTGAAGTCTAACCCTAACCCTAAGAGCCTGAGTCTAACCCTCACCCTAAGAGCCTGAGTCTAACCCTAACCCTAAGAGCCTGAGTCTAACCCTCACCCTAAGAGCCTGAGTCTAACCCTAACCCTAAGAGCCTGAGTCTAACCCTAACCCTAAGAGCCTGAGTCTAACCCTAACCCTAAGAGCCTGAGTCTAACCCTCACCCTAAGAGCCTGAGTCTAACCCTCACCCTAAGAGCCTGAATCGAACCCTAACCCTAAGAGCCTGAGTCTAACCCTAACCCTAAGAGCCTGAGTCTAACCCTAACCCGAAGAGCCTGAGTCTAACCCTCACCCTAAGAGCCTGAGTCTAACCCTAACCCTAAGAGCCTGAGTCTAACCCTAACCCTAAGAGCCTGAGTCTAACCCTCACCCTAAGAGCCTGAGTCTAACCCTCACCCTAAGAGCCTGAGTCTAACCCTAACCCTAAGAGCCTGAGTCTAACCCTAACCCTAAGAGCCTGAGTCTAACCCTAACCCTAAGAGCCTGAGTCTAACCCTCACCCTAAGAGCCTGAGTCTAACCCTAACCCTAAGAGCCTGAGTCTAACCCTAACCCTAAGAGCCTGAGTCTAACCCTAACCCGAAGAGCCTGAGTCTAACCCTCACCCTAAGAGCCTGAGTCTAACCCTCACCCTAAGAGCCTGAGTCTAACCCTCACCCTAAGAGCCTGAGTCGAACCCTAACCCTAAGAGCCTGAGTCTAACCCTCACCCTAAGAGCCTGAGTCTAACCCTCACCCTAAGAGCCTGAGTCTAACCCTAACCCTAAGAGCCTGAGTCTAACCCTCACCCTAAAAGCCTGAGTCTAACCCTAACCCTAAGAGCCTGAGTCGAACCCTAACCCTAAGAGCCTGAGTCTAACCCTAACCCTAAGAGCCTGAGTCTAACCCTAACCCTAAGAGCCTGAGTCTAACCCTCACCCTAAGAGCCTGAGTCTAACCCTAACCCTAAGAGCCTGAGTCTAACCCTAACCCTAAGAGCCTGAGTCTAACCCTCACCCTAAGAGCCTGAGTCTAACCCTAACCCTAAGAGCCTGAGTCTAACCCTCACCCTAAGAGCCTGAGTCTAACCCTCACCCTAAGAGCCTGAATCGAACCCTAACCCTAAGAGCCTGAGTCGAACCCTAACCCTAAGAGCCTGAGTCTAACCCTAACCCTAAGAGCCTGAGTCTAACCCTAACCCTAAGAGCCTGAGTCTAACCCTAACCCTAAGAGCCTGAGTCTAACCCTAACCCTAAGAGCCTGAGTCTAACCCTAACCCTAAAGAGCCTGAGTCTAACCCTAACCCTAAGAGCCTGAGTCTAACCCTAACCCTAAGAGCCTGAGTCTAACCCTCACCCTAAGAGCCTGAGTCTAACCCTAACCCTAAGAGCCTGAGTCTAACCCTAACCCTAAGAGCCTGAGTCTAACCCTCACCCTAAGAGCCTGAGTCTAACCCTAACCCTAAGAGCCTGAGTCTAACCCTCACCCTAAGAGCCTGAGTCTAACCCTAACCCTAAGAGCCTGAGTCTAACCCTCACCCTAAGAGCCTGAGTCTAACCCTCACCCTAAGAGCCTGAGTCTAACCCTAACCCTAAGAGCCTGAGTCTAACCCTAACCCTAAGAGCCTGAGTCTAACCCTCACCCTAAGAGCCTGAGTCTAACCCTAACCCTAAGAGCCTGACTCTAACCCTAAGCCTAAGAGCCTGAGTCTAACCCTAAGCCTAAGAGCCTGAGTCTAACCCTAACCCGAAGAGCCTGAGTCTAACCCTCACCCTAAGAGCCTGAGTCTAACCCTCACCCTAAGAGCCTGAGTCTAACCCTAACCCTAAGAGCCTGAGTCTAACCCTAACCCTAAGAGCCTGAGTCTAACCCTAACCCTAAGAGCCTGAGTCGAACCCTCACCCTAAGAGCCTGAGTGTAACCCTCACCCTAAGAGCCTGAGTGTAACCCTCACCCTAAGAGCCTGAGTCTAACCCTAACCCTAAGAGCCTGAGTCTAACCCTCACCCTAAAAGCCTGAGTCTAACCCTAACCCTAAGAGCCTGAGTCGAACCCTAACCCTAAGAGCCTGAGTCGAACCCTAACCCTAAGAGCCTGAGTCTAACCCTAACCCTAAGAGCCTGAGTCTAACCCTCACCCTAAGAGCCTGAGTCTAACCCTAACCCTAAGAGCCTGAGTCTAACCCTAACCCTAAGAGCCTGAGTCTAACCCTCACCCTAAGAGCCTGAGTCTAACCCTAACCCTAAGAGCCTGAGTCTAACCCTCACCCTAAGAGCCTGAGTCTAACCCTCACCCTAAGAGCCTGAATCGAACCCTAACCCTAAGAGCCTGAGTCGAACCCTAACCCTAAGAGCCTGAGTCGAACCCTAACCCTAAGAGCCTGAGTCTAACCCTAACCCTAAGAGCCTGAGTCTAACCCTCACCCTAAGAGCCTGAGTCTAACCCTAACCCTAAGAGCCTGAGTCTAACCCTAACCCTAAAGAGCCTGAGTCTAACCCTAACCCTAAGAGCCTGAGTCTAACCCTAACCCTAAGAGCCTGAGTCTAACCCTCACCCTAAGAGCCTGAGTCTAACCCTAACCCTAAGAGCCTGAGTCTAACCCTAACCCTAAGAGCCTGAGTCTAACCCTCACCCTAAGAGCCTGAGTCTAACCCTAACCCTAAGAGCCTGAGTCTAACCCTCACCCTAAGAGCCTGAGTCTAACCCTCACCCTAAGAGCCTGAATCGAACCCTAACCCTAAGAGCCTGAGTCTAACCCTAACCCTAAGAGCCTGAGTCTAACCCTAACCCTAAGAGCCTGAGTCGAACCCTCACCCTAAGAGCCTGAGTCTAACCCTCACCCTAAGAGCCTGAGTGTAACCCTCACCCTAAGAGCCTGAGTCTAACCCTAACCCTAAGAGCCTGAGTCTAACCCTCACCCTAAAAGCCTGAGTCTAACCCTAACCCTAAGAGCCTGAGTCGAACCCTAACCCTAAGAGCCTGAGTCGAACCCTAACCCTAAGAGCCTGAGTCTAACCCTCACCCTAAAAGCCTGAGTCTAACCCTAACCCTAAGAGCCTGAGTCTAACCCTAACCCTAAGAGCCTGAGTCTAACCCTCACCCTAAGAGCCTGAGTCTAACCCTAACCCTAAGAGCCTGAGTCTAACCCTCACCCTAAGAGCCTGAGTCTAACCCTCACCCTAAGAGCCTGAATCGAACCCTAACCCTAAGAGCCTGAGTCGAACCCTAACCCTAAGAGCCTGAGTCTAACCCTAACCCTAAGAGCCTGAGTCTAACCCTAACCCTAAGAGCCTGAGTCTAACCCTAACCCTAAGAGCCTGAGTCTAACCCTCACCCTAAGAGCCTGAGTCTAACCCTAACCCTAAGAGCCTGAGTCTAACCCTAACCCTAAAGAGCCTGAGTCTAACCCTAACCCTAAGAGCCTGAGTCTAACCCTAACCCTAAGAGCCTGAGTCTAACCCTCACCCTAAGAGCCTGAGTCTAACCCTAACCCTAAGAGCCTGAGTCTAACCCTCACCCTAAGAGCCTGAGTCTAACCCTCACCCTAAGAGCCTGAATCGAACCCTAACCCTAAGAGCCTGAGTCGAACCCTAACCCTAAGAGCCTGAGTCTAACCCTCACCCTAAGAGCCTGAGTCTAACCCTAACCCTAAGAGCCTGAGTCTAACCCTAACCCTAAGAGCCTGAGTCTAACCCTCACCCTAAGAGCCTGAATCGAACCCTAACCCTAAGAGCCTGAGTCGAACCCTAACCCTAAGAGCCTGAGTCTAACCCTCACCCTAAGAGCCTGAGTCTAACCCTAACCCTAAGAGCCTGAGTCTAACCCTAACCCTAAGAGCCTGAGTCTAACCCTCACCCTAAGAGCCTGAGTCTAACCCTAACCCTAAGAGCCTGACTCTAACCCTAAGCCTAAGAGCCTGAGTCTAACCCTAAGCCTAAGAGCCTGAGTCTAACCCTAACCCTAAGAGCCTGAGTCTAACCCTCACCCTAAGAGCCTGAGTCTAACCCTAACCCTAAGAGCCTGAGTCTAACCCTAACCCTAAGAGCCTGAGTCTAACCCTCACCCTAAGAGCCTGAGTCTAACCCTAACCCTAAGAGCCTGAGTCTAACCCTAACCCGAAGAGCCTGAGTCTAACCCTAACCCGAAGAGCCTGAGTCTAACCCTCACCATAAGAGCATGAGTCTAACCCTCACCCTAAGAGCCTGAGTCGAACCCTCACCCTACGAGCCTGAATCGAACCCTCACCCTAAGAGCCTGAGTCGAACCCTAACCCTAAGAGCCTGAGTCTAACCCTCACCCTAAGAGCCTGAGTCTAACCCTCACCCTAAGAGCCTGAGTCTAACCCTCACCCGAAGAGCCTGAGTCTAACCCTAACCCGAAGAGCCTGAGTCTAACCCTCACCCTAAGAGCCTGAGTCTAACCCTCACCCTAAGAGCCTGAATCGAACCCTAACCCTAAGAGCCTGAGTCGAACCCTAACCCTAAGAGCCTGAGTCTAACCCTCACCCTAAGAGCCTGAGTCTAACCCTAACCCTAAGAGCCTGAGTCTAACCCTAACCCTAAGAGCCTGAGTCTAACCCTCACCCTAAGAGCCTGAGTCTAACCCTAACCCTAAGAGCCTGACTCTAACCCTAAGCCTAAGAGCCTGAGTCTAACCCTAAGCCTAAGAGCCTGAGTCTAACCCTAACCCTAAGAGCCTGAGTCTAACCCTCACCCTAAGAGCCTGAGTCTAACCCTAACCCTAAGAGCCTGAGTCTAACCCTAACCCTAAGAGCCTGAGTCTAACCCTCACCCTAAGAGCCTGAGTCTAACCCTAACCCTAAGAGCCTGAGTCTAACCCTAACCCGAAGAGCCTGAGTCTAACCCTAACCCGAAGAGCCTGAGTCTAACCCTCACCATAAGAGCATGAGTCTAACCCTCACCCTAAGAGCCTGAGTCGAACCCTCACCCTACGAGCCTGAATCGAACCCTCACCCTAAGAGCCTGAGTCGAACCCTAACCCTAAGAGCCTGAGTCTAACCCTCACCCTAAGAGCCTGAGTCTAACCCTCACCCTAAGAGCCTGAGTCTAACCCTCACCCGAAGAGCCTGAGTCTAACCCTAACCCGAAGAGCCTGAGTCTAACCCTCACCCTAAGAGCCTGAGTCTAACCCTCACCCTAAGAGCCTGAGTCTAACCCTAACCCTAAGAGCCTGAGTCTAACCCTCACCCTAAGAGCCTAAGTCTAACCCTCACCCTAAGAGCCTGAGTCTAACCCTAACCCGAAGAGCCTGAGTCTAACCCTCACCCTAAGAGCCTGAGTCTAACCCTAACCCTAAGAGCCTGAGTCGAACCCTAACCCTAAGAGCCTGAGTCTAACCCTAACCCTAAGAGCCTGAGTCTAACCCTAACCCTAAGAGCCTGAGTCTAACCCTCACCCTAAGAGCCTGAGTCTAACCCTAACCCTAAGAGCCTGAGTCTAACCCTAACCCTAAGAGCCTGAGTCTAACCCTCACCCTAAGAGCCTGAGTCTAACCCTAACCCTAAGAGCCTGAGTCTAACCCTCACCCTAAGAGCCTGAATCGAACCCTAACCCTAAGAGCCTGAGTCTAACCCTCACCCTAAGAGCCTGAGTCTAACCCTCACCCTAAGAGCCTGAGTCTAACCCTCACCCTAAGAGCCTGAGTCTAACCCTAACCCTAAGAGCCTGAGTCTAACCCTAACCCTAAGAGCCTGAGTCTAACCCTAACCCTAAGAGCCTGAGTCTAACCCTCACCCTAAGAGCCTGAGTCTAACCCTAACCCTAAGAGCCTGAGTCTAACCCTAACCCTAAGAGCCTGAGTCTAACCCTAACCCTAAAGAGCCTGAGTCTAACCCTAACCCTAAGAGCCTGAGTCTAACCCTAAGCCTAAGAGCCTAAGTCTAACCCTCACCCTAAGAGCCTGAGTCTAACCCTAACCCGAAGAGCCTGAGTCTAACCCTCACCCTAAGAGCCTGAGTCTAACCCTAACCCTAAGAGCCTGAGTCGAACCCTAACCCTAAGAGCCTGAGTCTAACCCTAACCCTAAGAGCCTGAGTCTAACCCTAACCCTAAGAGCCTGAGTCTAACCCTCACCCTAAGAGCCTGAGTCTAACCCTAACCCTAAGAGCCTGAGTCTAACCCTAACCCTAAGAGCCTGAGTCTAACCCTCACCCTAAGAGCCTGAGTCTAACCCTAACCCTAAGAGCCTGAGTCGAACCCTAACCCTAAGAGCCTGAGTCTAACCCTCACCCTAAGAGCCTGAGTCTAACCCTCACCCTAAGAGCCTGAGTCTAACCCTCACCCTAAGAGCCTGAGTCTAACCCTCACCCTAAGAGCCTGAGTCTAACCCTAACCCTAAGAGCCTGAGTCTAACCCTAACCCTAAGAGCCTGAGTCTAACCCTAACCCTAAGAGCCTGAGTCTAACCCTCACCCTAAGAGCCTGAGTCTAACCCTAACCCTAAGAGCCTGAGTCTAACCCTAACCCTAAGAGCCTGAGTCTAACCCTAACCCTAAAGAGCCTGAGTCTAACCCTAACCCTAAGAGCCTGAGTCTAACCCTAACCCTAAGAGCCTGAGTCTAACCCTAACCCTAAGAGCCTGAGTCTAACCCTCACCCTAAGAGCCTGAGTCTAACCCTAACCCTAAGAGCCTGAGTCTAACCCTAACCCTAAGAGCCTGAGTCTAACCCTAACCCTAAGAGCCTGAATCGAACCCTAACCCTAAGAGCCTGAGTCGAACCCTAACCCTAAGAGCCTGAGTCTAACCCTCACCCTAAGAGCCTGAGTCTAACCCTAACCCTAAGAGCCTGAGTCTAACCCTAACCCTAAGAGCCTGAGTCTAACCCTCACCCTAAGAGCCTGAGTCTAACCCTAACCCTAAGAGCCTGACTCTAACCCTAAGCCTAAGAGCCTGAGTCTAACCCTAAGCCTAAGAGCCTGAGTCTAACCCTAACCCTAAGAGCCTGAGTCTAACCCTCACCCTAAGAGCCTGAGTCGAACCCTAACCCTAAGAGCCTGAGTCTAACCCTAACCCTAAGAGCCTGAGTCTAACCCTAACCCTAAGAGCCTGAGTCTAACCCTCACCCTAAGAGCCTGAGTCTAACCCTAACCCTAAGAGCCTGAGTCTAACCCTAACCCTAAGAGCCTGAGTCTAACCCTCACCCTAAGAGCCTGAGTCTAACCCTAACCCTAAGAGCCTGAGTCTAACCCTAACCCTAAGAGCCTGAGTCTAACCCTCACCCTAAGAGCCTGAGTCTAACCCTCACCCTAAGAGCCTGAGTCTAACCCTCACCCTAAGAGCCTGAGTCTAACCCTCACCCTAAGAGCCTGAGTCTAACCCTAACCCTAAGAGCCTGAGTCTAACCCTAACCCTAAGAGCCTGAGTCTAACCCTAACCCTAAGAGCCTGAGTCTAACCCTCACCCTAAGAGCCTGAGTCTAACCCTAACCCTAAGAGCCTGAGTCTAACCCTAACCCTAAGAGCCTGAGTCTAACCCTAACCCTAAAGAGCCTGAGTCTAACCCTAACCCTAAGAGCCTGAGTCTAACCCTAACCCTAAGAGCCTGAGTCTAACCCTAACCCTAAGAGCCTGAGTCTAACCCTAACCCTAAGAGCCTGAGTCTAACCCTAACCCTAAGAGCCTGAATCGAACCCTAACCCTAAGAGCCTGAGTCGAACCCTAACCCTAAGAGCCTGAGTCTAACCCTCACCCTAAGAGCCTGAGTCTAACCCTAACCCTAAGAGCCTGAGTCTAACCCTCACCCTAAGAGCCTGAGTCTAACCCTAACCCTAAGAGCCTGACTCTAACCCTAAGCCTAAGAGCCTGAGTCTAACCCTAAGCCTAAGAGCCTGAGTCTAACCCTAACCCGAAGAGCCTGAGTCTAACCCTCACCCTAAGAGCCTGAGTCTAACCCTAACCCTATAAGCCTGAGTCTAACCCTAACCCTAAGAGCCTGAGTCTAACCCTAACCCTAAGAGCCTGAGTCTAACCCTCACCCTAAGAGCCTGAGTCTAACCCTAACCCTAAGAGCCTGAGTCTAACCCTAACCCGAAGAGCCTGAGTCTAACCCTAACCCGAAGAGCCTGAGTCTAACCCTCACCATAAGAGCATGAGTCTAACCCTCACCCTAAGAGCCTGAGTCGAACCCTCACCCTACGAGCCTGAATCGAACCCTCACCCTAAGAGCCTGAGTCGAACCCTAACCCTAAGAGCCTGAGTCTAACCCTCACCCTAAGAGCCTGAGTCTAACCCTAACCCTAAGAGCCTGAGTCTAACCCTAACCCGAAGAGCCTGAGTCTAACCCAAACCCGAAGAGCCTGAGTCTAACCCTCACCCTAAGAGCCTGAGTCTAACCCTCACCCTAAGAGCCTGAGTCTAACCCTCACCCTAAGAGCCTGAGTCTAACCCTAACCCTAAGAGCCTAAGTCTAACCCTCACCCTAAGAGCCTGAGTCTAACCCTAACCCGAAGAGCCTGAGTCTAACCCTCACCCTAAGAGCCTGAGTCGAACCCTAACCCTAAGAGCCTGAGTCTAACCCTCACCCTAAGAGCCTGAGTCTAACCCTCACCCTAAGAGCCTGAGTCTAACCCTCACCCGAAGAGCCTGAGTCTAACCCTAACCCGAAGAGCCTGAGTCTAACCCTCACCCTAAGAGCCTGAGTCTAACCCTCACCCTAAGAGCCTGAGTCTAACCCTAACCCTAAGAGCCTGAGTCTAACCCTCACCCTAAGAGCCTAAGTCTAACCCTCACCCTAAGAGCCTGAGTCTAACCCTAACCCGAAGAGCCTGAGTCTAACCCTCACCCTAAGAGCCTGAGTCTAACCCTAACCCTAAGAGCCTGAGTCGAACCCTAACCCTAAGAGCCTGAGTCTAACCCTAACCCTAAGAGCCTGAGTCTAACCCTAACCCTAAGAGCCTGAGTCTAACCCTCACCCTAAGAGCCTGAGTCTAACCCTAACCCTAAGAGCCTGAGTCTAACCCTAACCCTAAGAGCCTGAGTCTAACCCTCACCCTAAGAGCCTGAGTCTAACCCTAACCCTAAGAGCCTGAGTCTAACCCTCACCCTAAGAGCCTGAATCGAACCCTAACCCTAAGAGCCTGAGTCTAACCCTCACCCTAAGAGCCTGAGTCTAACCCTCACCCTAAGAGCCTGAGTCTAACCCTCACCCTAAGAGCCTGAGTCTAACCCTAACCCTAAGAGCCTGAGTCTAACCCTAACCCTAAGAGCCTGAGTCTAACCCTAACCCTAAGAGCCTGAGTCTAACCCTCACCCTAAGAGCCTGAGTCTAACCCTAACCCTAAGAGCCTGAGTCTAACCCTAACCCTAAGAGCCTGAGTCTAACCCTAACCCTAAAGAGCCTGAGTCTAACCCTAACCCTAAGAGCCTGAGTCTAACCCTAAGCCTAAGAGCCTAAGTCTAACCCTCACCCTAAGAGCCTGAGTCTAACCCTAACCCGAAGAGCCTGAGTCTAACCCTCACCCTAAGAGCCTGAGTCTAACCCTAACCCTAAGAGCCTGAGTCGAACCCTAACCCTAAGAGCCTGAGTCTAACCCTAACCCTAAGAGCCTGAGTCTAACCCTAACCCTAAGAGCCTGAGTCTAACCCTCACCCTAAGAGCCTGAGTCTAACCCTAACCCTAAGAGCCTGAGTCTAACCCTAACCCTAAGAGCCTGAGTCTAACCCTCACCCTAAGAGCCTGAGTCTAACCCTAACCCTAAGAGCCTGAGTCGAACCCTAACCCTAAGAGCCTGAGTCTAACCCTCACCCTAAGAGCCTGAGTCTAACCCTCACCCTAAGAGCCTGAGTCTAACCCTCACCCTAAGAGCCTGAGTCTAACCCTCACCCTAAGAGCCTGAGTCTAACCCTAACCCTAAGAGCCTGAGTCTAACCCTAACCCTAAGAGCCTGAGTCTAACCCTAACCCTAAGAGCCTGAGTCTAACCCTCACCCTAAGAGCCTGAGTCTAACCCTAACCCTAAGAGCCTGAGTCTAACCCTAACCCTAAGAGCCTGAGTCTAACCCTAACCCTAAAGAGCCTGAGTCTAACCCTAACCCTAAGAGCCTGAGTCTAACCCTAACCCTAAGAGCCTGAGTCTAACCCTAACCCTAAGAGCCTGAGTCTAACCCTCACCCTAAGAGCCTGAGTCTAACCCTAACCCTAAGAGCCTGAGTCTAACCCTAACCCTAAGAGCCTGAGTCTAACCCTAACCCTAAGAGCCTGAATCGAACCCTAACCCTAAGAGCCTGAGTCGAACCCTAACCCTAAGAGCCTGAGTCTAACCCTCACCCTAAGAGCCTGAGTCTAACCCTAACCCTAAGAGCCTGAGTCTAACCCTAACCCTAAGAGCCTGAGTCTAACCCTCACCCTAAGAGCCTGAGTCTAACCCTAACCCTAAGAGCCTGACTCTAACCCTAAGCCTAAGAGCCTGAGTCTAACCCTAAGCCTAAGAGCCTGAGTCGAACCCTAACCCTAAGAGCCTGAGTCTAACCCTCACCCTAAGAGCCTGAGTCGAACCCTAACCCTAAGAGCCTGAGTCTAACCCTAACCCTAAGAGCCTGAGTCTAACCCTAACCCTAAGAGCCTGAGTCTAACCCTCACCCTAAGAGCCTGAGTCTAACCCTAACCCTAAGAGCCTGAGTCTAACCCTAACCCTAAGAGCCTGAGTCTAACCCTCACCCTAAGAGCCTGAGTCTAACCCTAACCCTAAGAGCCTGAGTCTAACCCTAACCCTAAGAGCCTGAGTCTAACCCTCACCCTAAGAGCCTGAGTCTAACCCTCACCCTAAGAGCCTGAGTCTAACCCTCACCCTAAGAGCCTGAGTCTAACCCTCACCCTAAGAGCCTGAGTCTAACCCTAACCCTAAGAGCCTGAGTCTAACCCTAACCCTAAGAGCCTGAGTCTAACCCTAACCCTAAGAGCCTGAGTCTAACCCTCACCCTAAGAGCCTGAGTCTAACCCTAACCCTAAGAGCCTGAGTCTAACCCTAACCCTAAGAGCCTGAGTCTAACCCTAACCCTAAAGAGCCTGAGTCTAACCCTAACCCTAAGAGCCTGAGTCTAACCCTAACCCTAAGAGCCTGAGTCTAACCCTAACCCTAAGAGCCTGAGTCTAACCCTAACCCTAAGAGCCTGAGTCTAACCCTAACCCTAAGAGCCTGAATCGAACCCTAACCCTAAGAGCCTGAGTCGAACCCTAACCCTAAGAGCCTGAGTCTAACCCTCACCCTAAGAGCCTGAGTCTAACCCTAACCCTAAGAGCCTGAGTCTAACCCTCACCCTAAGAGCCTGAGTCTAACCCTAACCCTAAGAGCCTGACTCTAACCCTAAGCCTAAGAGCCTGAGTCTAACCCTAAGCCTAAGAGCCTGAGTCTAACCCTAACCCGAAGAGCCTGAGTCTAACCCTCACCCTAAGAGCCTGAGTCTAACCCTAACCCTATAAGCCTGAGTCTAACCCTAACCCTAAGAGCCTGAGTCTAACCCTAACCCTAAGAGCCTGAGTCTAACCCTCACCCTAAGAGCCTGAGTCTAACCCTAACCCTAAGAGCCTGAGTCTAACCCTAACCCGAAGAGCCTGAGTCTAACCCTAACCCGAAGAGCCTGAGTCTAACCCTCACCATAAGAGCATGAGTCTAACCCTCACCCTAAGAGCCTGAGTCGAACCCTCACCCTACGAGCCTGAATCGAACCCTCACCCTAAGAGCCTGAGTCGAACCCTAACCCTAAGAGCCTGAGTCTAACCCTCACCCTAAGAGCCTGAGTCTAACCCTAACCCTAAGAGCCTGAGTCTAACCCTAACCCGAAGAGCCTGAGTCTAACCCAAACCCGAAGAGCCTGAGTCTAACCCTCACCCTAAGAGCCTGAGTCTAACCCTCACCCTAAGAGCCTGAGTCTAACCCTCACCCTAAGAGCCTGAGTCTAACCCTAACCCTAAGAGCCTAAGTCTAACCCTCACCCTAAGAGCCTGAGTCTAACCCTAACCCGAAGAGCCTGAGTCTAACCCTCACCCTAAGAGCCTGAGTCTAACCCTAACCCTAAGAGCCTGAGTCGAACCCTAACCCTAAGAGCCTGAGTCTAACCCTAACCCTAAGAGCCTGAGTCTAACCCTAACCCTAAGAGCCTGAGTCTAACCCTCACCCTAAGAGCCTGAGTCTAACCCTCACCCTAAGAGCCTGAGTCTAACCCTAACCCTAAGAGCCTGAGTCTAACCCTAACCCTAAGAGCCTGAGTCTAACCCTCACCCTAAGAGCCTGAGTCGAACCCTAACCCTAAGAGCCTGAGTCTAACCCTCACCCTAAGAGCCTGAGTCTAACCCTAACCCTAAGAGCCTGAGTCTAACCCTCACCCTAAGAGCCTGAGTCTAACCCTAACCCGAAGAGCCTGAGTCTAACCCTAACCCTAAGAGCCTGAGTCTAACCCTAACCCTAAGAGCCTGAGTCTAACCCTAACCCTAAGAGCCTGAGTCTAACCCTAACCCTAAGAGCCTGAGTCTAACCCTAACCCTAAGAGCCTGAGTCTAACCCTCACCCTAAGAGCCTGAGTCTAACCCTAACCCTAAGAGCCTGAAGTCTAACCCTAACCCTAAGAGCCTGAGTCTAACCCTCACCCTAAGAGCCTGAGTCTAACCCTAACCCTAAGAGCCTGAGTCTAACCCTAACCCTAAGAGCCTGAGTCTAACCCTCACCCTAAGAGCCTGAGTCTAACCCTAACCCTAAGAGCCTGAGTCTAACCCTAAGCCTAAGAGCCTGAGTCTAACCCTAAGCCTAAGAGCCTGAGTCTAACCCTAAGCCTAAGAGCCTGAGTCTAACCCTAACCCTAAGAGCCTGAGTCTAACCCTCACCCTAAGAGCCTGAGTCTAACCCTAACCCTAAGAGCCTGAGTCTAACCCTCACCCTAAGAGCCTGAGTCTAACCCTAACCCTAAGAGCCTGAGTCGAACCCTAACCCTAAGAGCCTGAGTCTAACCCTAACCCTAAGAGCCTGAGTCTAACCCTAACCCTAAGAGCCTGAGTCTAACCCTCACCCTAAGAGCCTGAGTCTAACCCTAACCCTAAGAGCCTGAGTCTAACCCTAACCCTAAGAGCCTGAGTCTAACCCTAACCCTAAAGAGCCTGAGTCTAACCCTAACCCTAAGAGCCTGAGTCTAACCCTAACCCTAAGAGCCTGAGTCTAACCCTCACCCTAAGAGCCTGAGTCTAACCCTAACCCTAAGAGCCTGAGTCTAACCCTAACCCTAAGAGCCTGAGTCTAACCCTCACCCTAAGAGCCTGAGTCTAACCCTAACCCTAAGAGCCTGAGTCTAACCCTCACCCTAAGAGCCTGAGTCTAACCCTCACCCTAAGAGCCTGAATCGAACCCTAACCCTAAGAGCCTGAGTCGAACCCTAACCCTAAGAGCCTGAGTCTAACCCTAACCCTAAGAGCCTGAGTCTAACCCTCACCCTAAGAGCCTGAGTCTAACCCTCACCCTAAGAGCCTGAGTCTAACCCTAACCCTAAGAGCCTGAGTCTAACCCTAACCCGAAGAGCCTGAGTCTAACCCTCACCATAAGAGCATGAGTCTAACCCTAACCCTAAGAGCCTGAGTCGAACCCTCACCCTACGAGCCTGAATCGAACCCTCACCCTAAGAGCCTGAGTCGAACCCTAACCCTAAGAGCCTGAGTCTAACCCTAACCCTAAGAGCCTGAGTCTAACCCTAACCCTAAGAGCCTGAGTCTAACCCTCACCCTAAGAGCCTGAGTCTAACCCTAACCCTAAGAGCCTGAGTCTAACCCTCACCCTAAGAGCCTGAGTCTAACCCTAACCCTAAGAGCCTGAGTCTAACCCTAACCCTAAGAGCCTGAGTCTAACCCTCACCCTAAGAGCCTGAGTCTAACCCTAACCCTAAGAGCCTGAGTCTAACCCTAACCCTAAGAGCCTGAGTCTAACCCTCACCCTAAGAGCCTGAGTCTAACCCTAACCCTAAGAGCCTGAGTCTAACCCTAACCCTACGAGCCTGAGTCTAACCCTAACCCGAAGAGCCTGAGTCTAACCCTCACCCTAAGAGCCTGAGTCTAACCCTAACCCTACGAGCCTGAGTCGAATCCTAACCCGAAGAGCCTGAGTCTAACCCTAACCCTAAGAGCCTGAGTCTAACCCTCACCCTAAGAGCCTGAGTCTAACCCTAACCCTAAGAGCCTGAGTCTAACCCTAACCCTAAGAGCCTGAGTCTAACCCTAACCCTAAGAGCCTGAGTCTAACCCTCACCCTAAGAGCCTGAGTCTAACCCTAACCCTAAGAGCCTGAGTCTAACCCTAACCCGAAGAGCCTGAGTCTAACCCTAACCCGAAGAGCCTGAGTCTAACCCTCACCCTAAGAGCCTGAGTCTAACCCTCACCCTAAGAGCCTGAGTCTAACCCTAACCCTAAGAGCCTGAGTCTAACCCTAACCCTAAGAGCCTGAGTCTAACCCTCACCCTAAGAGCCTGAGTCTAACCCTAACCCGAAAAGCCTGAGTCTAACCCTCACCCTAAGAGCCTGAGTCTAACCCTAACCCGAAGAGCCTGAGTCGAACCCTAACCCTAAGAGCCTGAGTCTAACCCTAACCCTAAGAGCCTGAGTCTAACCCTCACCCTAAGAGCCTGAGTCTAACCCTCACCCTAAGAGCCTGAGTCTAACCCTAACCCTAAGAGCCTGAGTCTAACCCTAACCCTAAGAGCCTGAGTCTAACCCTAACCCTAAAGAGCCTGAGTCTAACCCTCACCCTAAGAGCCTGAGTCTAACCCTCACCCTAAGAGCCTGAGTCTAACCCTCACCCTAAGAGCCTGAGTCTAACCCTAACCCTAAGAGCCTGAGTCTAACCCTAACCCTAAGAGCCTGAGTCTAACCCTCACCCTAAGAGCCTGAGTCTAACCCTAACCCTAAGAGCCTGAGTCTAACCCTAACCCTAAGAGCCTGAGTCTAACCCTCACCCTAAGAGCCTGAGTCTAACCCTAACCCTAAGAGCCTGAGTCTAACCCTAACCCTAAGAGCCTGAGTCTAACCCTAACCCTAAGAGCCTGAGTCTAACCCTAACCCGAAGAGCCTGAGTCTAACCCTCACCATAAGAGCATGAGTCTAACCCTAACCCTAAGAGCCTGAGTCGAACCCTCACCCTACGAGCCTGAGTCGAACCCTAACCCTAAGAGCCTGAGTCTAACCCTCACCCTAAGAGCCTGAGTCTAACCCTAACCCTAAGAGCCTGAGTCTAACCCTAACCCTAAGAGCCTGAGTCTAACCATCACCCTAAGAGCCTGAGTCTAACCCTAACCCTAAGAGCCTGAGTCTAACCCTAACCCTAAGAGCCTGAGTCTAACCCTCACCCTAAGAGCCTGAGTCTAACCCTAACCCTAAGAGCCTGAGTCTAACCCTCACCCTAAGAGCCTGAGTCTAACCCTAACCCTAAGAGCCTGAGTCTAACCCTAACCCGAAGAGCCTGAGTCTAACCCTCACCATAAGAGCATGAGTCTAACCCTAACCCTAAGAGCCTGAGTCGAACCCTCACCCTACGAGCCTGAATCGAACCCTCACCCTAAGAGCCTGAGTCGAACCCTAACCCTAAGAGCCTGAGTCTAACCCTAACCCTAAGAGCCTGAGTCTAACCCTAACCCTAAGAGCCTGAGTCTAACCCTAACCCTAAGAGCCTGAGTCTAACCCTCACCCTAAGAGCCTGAGTCTAACCCTCACCCTAAGAGCCTGAGTCTAACCCTAAGCCTAAGAGCCTGAGTCTAACCCTAACCCTAAGAGCCTGAGTCTAACCCTAACCCTAAGAGCCTGAGTCTAACCCTAACCCTAAGAGCCTGAGTCTAACCCTCACCCTAAGAGCCTGAGTCTAACCCTAACCCTAAGAGCCTGAGTCTAACCCTAACCCTAAGAGCCTGAGTCTAACCCTAACCCTAAAGAGCCTGAGTCTAACCCTAACCCTAAGAGCCTGAGTCTAACCCTAACCCTACGAGCCTGAGTCTAACCCTAACCCGAAGAGCCTGAGTCTAACCCTAACCCTAAGAGCCTGAGTCTAACCCTAACCCTAAGAGCCTGAGTCTAACCCTAACCCTAAGAGCCTGAGTCTAACCCTCACCCTAAGAGCCTGAGTCTAACCCTAACCCTAAGAGCCTGAGTCTAACCCTAACCCTAAGAGCCTGAGTCTAACCCTAACCCTAAGAGCCTGAGTCTAACCCTAACCCGAAGAGCCTGAGTCTAACCCTAACCCTAAGAGCCTGAGTCTAACCCTAACCCTACGAGCCTGAGTCGAATCCTAACCCTACGAGCCTGAGTCTAACCCTAACCCTAAGAGCCTGAGTCTAACCCTCACCCTAAGAGCCTGAGTCTAACCCTCACCCTAAGAGCCTGAGTCTAACCCTAACCCTAAGAGCCTGAGTCTAACCCTAACCCTAAGAGCCTGAGTCTAACCCTAACCCTAAGAGCCTGAGTCTAACCCTCACCCTAAGAGCCTGAGTCTAACCCTAACCCTAAGAGCCTGAGTCTAACCCTAACCCGAAGAGCCTGAGTCTAACCCTAACCCGAAGAGCCTGAGTCTAACCCTAACCCGAAGAGCCTGAGTCTAACCCTCACCCTAAGAGCCTGAGTCTAACCCTAACCCTAAGAGCCTGAGTCTAACCCTAACCCTAAGAGCCTGAGTCTAACCCTCACCCTAAGAGCCTGAGTCTAACCCTAACCCGAAGAGCCTGAGTCTAACCCTCACCCTAAGAGCCTGAGTCTAACCCTAACCCTACGAGCCTGAGTCTAACCCTAACCCGAAGAGCCTGAGTCTAACCCTCACCCTAAGAGCCTGAGTCTAACCCTAACCCTACGAGCCTGAGTCGAATCCTAACCCGAAGAGCCTGAGTCTAACCCTAACCCTAAGAGCCTGAGTCTAACCCTCACCCTAAGAGCCTGAGTCTAACCCTAACCCTAAGAGCCTGAGTCTAACCCTAACCCTAAGAGCCTGAGTCTAACCCTAACCCTAAGAGCCTGAGTCTAACCCTCACCCTAAGAGCCTGAGTCTAACCCTAACCCTAAGAGCCTGAGTCTAACCCTAACCCGAAGAGCCTGAGTCTAACCCTAACCCGAAGAGCCTGAGTCTAACCCTCACCCTAAGAGCCTGAGTCTAACCCTCACCCTAAGAGCCTGAGTCTAACCCTAACCCTAAGAGCCTGAGTCTAACCCTAACCCTAAGAGCCTGAGTCTAACCCTCACCCTAAGAGCCTGAGTCTAACCCTAACCCGAAAAGCCTGAGTCTAACCCTCACCCTAAGAGCCTGAGTCTAACCCTAACCCGAAGAGCCTGAGTCGAACCCTAACCCTAAGAGCCTGAGTCTAACCCTAACCCTAAGAGCCTGAGTCTAACCCTCACCCTAAGAGCCTGAGTCTAACCCTCACCCTAAGAGCCTGAGTCTAACCCTAACCCTAAGAGCCTGAGTCTAACCCTAACCCTAAGAGCCTGAGTCTAACCCTAACCCTAAAGAGCCTGAGTCTAACCCTCACCCTAAGAGCCTGAGTCTAACCCTCACCCTAAGAGCCTGAGTCTAACCCTCACCCTAAGAGCCTGAGTCTAACCCTAACCCTAAGAGCCTGAGTCTAACCCTAACCCTAAGAGCCTGAGTCTAACCCTCACCCTAAGAGCCTGAGTCTAACCCTAACCCTAAGAGCCTGAGTCTAACCCTAACCCTAAGAGCCTGAGTCTAACCCTCACCCTAAGAGCCTGAGTCTAACCCTAACCCTAAGAGCCTGAGTCTAACCCTAACCCTAAGAGCCTGAGTCTAACCCTAACCCTAAGAGCCTGAGTCTAACCCTAACCCGAAGAGCCTGAGTCTAACCCTCACCATAAGAGCATGAGTCTAACCCTAACCCTAAGAGCCTGAGTCGAACCCTCACCCTACGAGCCTGAGTCGAACCCTAACCCTAAGAGCCTGAGTCTAACCCTCACCCTAAGAGCCTGAGTCTAACCCTAACCCTAAGAGCCTGAGTCTAACCCTAACCCTAAGAGCCTGAGTCTAACCATCACCCTAAGAGCCTGAGTCTAACCCTAACCCTAAGAGCCTGAGTCTAACCCTAACCCTAAGAGCCTGAGTCTAACCCTCACCCTAAGAGCCTGAGTCTAACCCTAACCCTAAGAGCCTGAGTCTAACCCTCACCCTAAGAGCCTGAGTCTAACCCTAACCCTAAGAGCCTGAGTCTAACCCTAACCCGAAGAGCCTGAGTCTAACCCTCACCATAAGAGCATGAGTCTAACCCTAACCCTAAGAGCCTGAGTCGAACCCTCACCCTACGAGCCTGAATCGAACCCTCACCCTAAGAGCCTGAGTCGAACCCTAACCCTAAGAGCCTGAGTCTAACCCTAACCCTAAGAGCCTGAGTCTAACCCTAACCCTAAGAGCCTGAGTCTAACCCTAACCCTAAGAGCCTGAGTCTAACCCTCACCCTAAGAGCCTGAGTCTAACCCTCACCCTAAGAGCCTGAGTCTAACCCTAAGCCTAAGAGCCTGAGTCTAACCCTAACCCTAAGAGCCTGAGTCTAACCCTAACCCTAAGAGCCTGAGTCTAACCCTAACCCTAAGAGCCTGAGTCTAACCCTCACCCTAAGAGCCTGAGTCTAACCCTAACCCTAAGAGCCTGAGTCTAACCCTAACCCTAAGAGCCTGAGTCTAACCCTAACCCTAAAGAGCCTGAGTCTAACCCTAACCCTAAGAGCCTGAGTCTAACCCTAACCCTACGAGCCTGAGTCTAACCCTAACCCGAAGAGCCTGAGTCTAACCCTAACCCTAAGAGCCTGAGTCTAACCCTAACCCTAAGAGCCTGAGTCTAACCCTAACCCTAAGAGCCTGAGTCTAACCCTCACCCTAAGAGCCTGAGTCTAACCCTAACCCTAAGAGCCTGAGTCTAACCCTAACCCTAAGAGCCTGAGTCTAACCCTAACCCTAAGAGCCTGAGTCTAACCCTAACCCGAAGAGCCTGAGTCTAACCCTAACCCTAAGAGCCTGAGTCTAACCCTAACCCTACGAGCCTGAGTCGAATCCTAACCCTACGAGCCTGAGTCTAACCCTAACCCTAAGAGCCTGAGTCTAACCCTCACCCTAAGAGCCTGAGTCTAACCCTCACCCTAAGAGCCTGAGTCTAACCCTAACCCTAAGAGCCTGAGTCTAACCCTAACCCTAAGAGCCTGAGTCTAACCCTAACCCTAAGAGCCTGAGTCTAACCCTCACCCTAAGAGCCTGAGTCTAACCCTAACCCTAAGAGCCTGAGTCTAACCCTAACCCGAAGAGCCTGAGTCTAACCCTAACCCGAAGAGCCTGAGTCTAACCCTAACCCGAAGAGCCTGAGTCTAACCCTCACCCTAAGAGCCTGAGTCTAACCCTAACCCTAAGAGCCTGAGTCTAACCCTAACCCTAAGAGCCTGAGTCTAACCCTCACCCTAAGAGCCTGAGTCTAACCCTAACCCGAAGAGCCTGAGTCTAACCCTCACCCTAAGAGCCTGAGTCTAACCCTAACCCGAAGAGCCTGAGTCGAACCCTAACCCTAAGAGCCTGAGTCTAACCCTAACCCTAAGAGCCTGAGTCTAACCCTCACCCTAAGAGCCTGAGTCTAACCCTCACCCTAAGAGCCTGAGTCTAACCCTAACCCTAAGAGCCTGAGTCTAACCCTAACCCTAAGAGCCTGAGTCTAACCCTAACCCTAAAGAGCCTGAGTCTAACCCTCACCCTAAGAGCCTGAGTCTAACCCTCACCCTAAGAGCCTGAGTCTAACCCTCACCCTAAGAGCCTGAGTCTAACCCTAACCCTAAGAGCCTGAGTCTAACCCTAACCCTAAGAGCCTGAGTCTAACCCTCACCCTAAGAGCCTGAGTCTAACCCTAACCCTAAGAGCCTGAGTCTAACCCTAACCCTAAGAGCCTGAGTCTAACCCTCACCCGAAGAGCCTGAGTCTAACCCTAACCCTAAGAGCCTGAGTCTAACCCTAACCCTAAGAGCCTGAGTCTAACCCTAACCCTAAGAGCCTGAGTCTAACCCTAACCCGAAGAGCCTGAGTCTAACCCTCACCATAAGAGCATGAGTCTAACCCTAACCCTAAGAGCCTGAGTCGAACCCTCACCCTACGAGCCTGAATCGAACCCTAACCCTAAGAGCCTGAGTCTAACCCTAACCCTAAGAGCCTGAGTCTAACCCTCACCCTAAGAGCCTGAGTCTAACCCTAACCCTAAGAGCCTGAGTCTAACCATCACCCTAAGAGCCTGAGTCTAACCCTAACCCTAAGAGCCTGAGTCTAACCCTAACCCTAAGAGCCTGAGTCTAACCCTCACCCTAAGAGCCTGAGTCTAACCCTAACCCTAAGAGCCTGAGTCTAACCCTCACCCTAAGAGCCTGAGTCTAACCCTAACCCTAAGAGCCTGAGTCTAACCCTAACCCTACGAGCCTGAGTCTAACCCTAACCCGAAGAGCCTGAGTCTAACCCTAACCCTAAGAGCCTGAGTCTAACCCTAACCCTAAGAGCCTGAGTCTAACCCTAACCCTAAGAGCCTGAGTCTAACCCTAACCCTAAGAGCCTGAGTCTAACCCTCACCCTAAGAGCCTGAATCGAACCCTAACCCTAAGAGCCTGAGTCGAACCCTAACCCTAAGAGCCTGAGTCTAACCCTAACCCTAAGAGCCTGAGTCTAACCCTCACCCTAAGAGCCTGAGTCTAACCCTAACCCTAAGAGCCTGAGTCTAACCCTAACCCTAAGAGCCTGAGTCTAACCCTCACCCTAAGAGCCTGAGTCTAACCCTCACCCTAAGAGCCTGAGTCTAACCCTAACCCGAAGAGCCTGAGTCTAACCCTCACCCTAAGAGCCTGAGTCTAACCCTAACCCTATAAGCCTGAGTCTAACCCTAACCCTAAGAGCCTGAGTCTAACCCTAACCCTAAGAGCCTGAGTCTAACCCTAACCCTAAGAGCCTGAGTCTAACCCTAACCCTAAGAGCCTGAGTCTAACCCTAACCCTAAGAGCCTGAGTCTAACCCTAACCCTAAGAGCCTGAGTCTAACCCTCACCCTAAGAGCCTGAGTCTAACCCTAACCCTACGAGCCTGAGTCGAATCCTAACCCTACGAGCCTGAGTCTAACCCTAACCCTAAGAGCCTGAGTCTAACCCTCACCCTAAGAGCCTGAGTCTAACCCTCACCCTAAGAGCCTGAGTCTAACCCTAACCCTAAGAGCCTGAGTCTAACCCTAACCCTAAGAGCCTGAGTCTAACCCTAACCCTAAGAGCCTGAGTCTAACCCTCACCCTAAGAGCCTGAGTCTAACCCTAACCCTAAGAGCCTGAGTCTAACCCTAACCCGAAGAGCCTGAGTCTAACCCTAACCCGAAGAGCCTGAGTCTAACCCTAACCCGAAGAGCCTGAGTCTAACCCTCACCCTAAGAGCCTGAGTCTAACCCTAACCCTAAGAGCCTGAGTCTAACCCTAACCCTAAGAGCCTGAGTCTAACCCTCACCCTAAGAGCCTGAGTCTAACCCTAACCCGAAGAGCCTGAGTCTAACCCTCACCCTAAGAGCCTGAGTCTAACCCTAACCCGAAGAGCCTGAGTCGAACCCTAACCCTAAGAGCCTGAGTCTAACCCTAACCCTAAGAGCCTGAGTCTAACCCTCACCCTAAGAGCCTGAGTCTAACCCTCACCCTAAGAGCCTGAGTCTAACCCTAACCCTAAGAGCCTGAGTCTAACCCTAACCCTAAGAGCCTGAGTCTAACCCTAACCCTAAAGAGCCTGAGTCTAACCCTCACCCTAAGAGCCTGAGTCTAACCCTCACCCTAAGAGCCTGAGTCTAACCCTCACCCTAAGAGCCTGAGTCTAACCCTAACCCTAAGAGCCTGAGTCTAACCCTAACCCTAAGAGCCTGAGTCTAACCCTCACCCTAAGAGCCTGAGTCTAACCCTAACCCTAAGAGCCTGAGTCTAACCCTAACCCTAAGAGCCTGAGTCTAACCCTCACCCTAAGAGCCTGAGTCTAACCCTAACCCTAAGAGCCTGAGTCTAACCCTAACCCTAAGAGCCTGAGTCTAACCCTAACCCTAAGAGCCTGAGTCTAACCCTAACCCGAAGAGCCTGAGTCTAACCCTCACCATAAGAGCATGAGTCTAACCCTAACCCTAAGAGCCTGAGTCGAACCCTCACCCTACGAGCCTGAATCGAACCCTAACCCTAAGAGCCTGAGTCTAACCCTAACCCTAAGAGCCTGAGTCTAACCCTCACCCTAAGAGCCTGAGTCTAACCCTAACCCTAAGAGCCTGAGTCTAACCATCACCCTAAGAGCCTGAGTCTAACCCTAACCCTAAGAGCCTGAGTCTAACCCTAACCCTAAGAGCCTGAGTCTAACCCTCACCCTAAGAGCCTGAGTCTAACCCTAACCCTAAGAGCCTGAGTCTAACCCTCACCCTAAGAGCCTGAGTCTAACCCTAACCCTAAGAGCCTGAGTCTAACCCTAACCCGAAGAGCCTGAGTCTAACCCTAACCCTAAGAGCCTGAGTCTAACCCTAACCCTAAGAGCCTGAGTCTAACCCTAACCCTAAGAGCCTGAGTCTAACCCTAACCCTAAGAGCCTGAGTCTAACCCTCACCCTAAGAGCCTGAATCGAACCCTAACCCTAAGAGCCTGAGTCGAACCCTAACCCTAAGAGCCTGAGTCTAACCCTAACCCTAAGAGCCTGAGTCTAACCCTCACCCTAAGAGCCTGAGTCTAACCCTAACCCTAAGAGCCTGAGTCTAACCCTCACCCTAAGAGCCTGAGTCTAACCCTAACCCTAAGAGCCTGAGTTTAACCCTCACCCTAAGAGCCTGAGTCTAACCCTCACCATAAGAGCCTGAGTCTAACCCTAACCCTAAGAGCCTGAGTCTAACCCTCACCCTAAGAGCCTGAGTCTAACCCTCACCCTAAGAGCCTGAGTCTAACCCTAACCCGAAGAGCCTGAGTCTAACCCTCACCCTAAGAGCCTGAGTCTAACCCTAACCCTATAAGCCTGAGTCTAACCCTAACCCTAAGAGCCTGAGTCTAACCCTAACCCTAAGAGCCTGAGTCTAACCCTAACCCTAAGAGCCTGAGTCTAACCCTAACCCTAAGAGCCTGAGTCTAACCCTAACCCTAAGAGCCTGAGTCTAACCCTAACCCTAAGAGCCTGAGTCTAACCCTAACCCTAAGAGCCTGAGTCTAACCCTCACCCTAAGAGCCTGAGTCTAACCCTAACCCTAAGAGCCTGAGTCTAACCCTCACCCTAAGAGCCTGAGTCTAACCCTAACCCTAAGAGCCTGAGTCTAACCCTCACCCTAAGAGCCTGAGTCTAACCCTAACCCTAAGAGCCTGAGTCTAACCCTAACCCTAAGAGCCTGAGTCTAACCCTCACCCTAAGAGCCTGAGTCTAACCCTAACCCTAAGAGCCTGAGTCTAACCCTAACCCTAAGAGCCTGAGTCTAACCCTCACCCTAAGAGCCTGAGTCTAACCCTAACCCGAAGAGCCTGAGTCTAACCCTAACCCTAAGAGCCTGAATCGAACCCTCACCCTACGAGCCTGAGTCGAACCCTAACCCTAAGAGCCTGAGTCTAACCCTAACCCTAAGAGCCTGAGTCTAACCCTAACCCTAAGAGCCTGAGTCTAACCCTCACCCTAAGAGCCTGAGTCTAACCCTAACCCTAAGAGCCTGAGTCTAACCCTAACCCTAAGAGCCTGAGTCTAACCCTAACCCGAAGAGCCTGAGTCTAACCCTAACCCTAAGAGCCTGAGTCTAACCCTAACCCTAAGAGCCTGAGTCTAACCCTCACCCTAAGAGCCTGAGTCTAACCCTAACCCTAAGAGCCTGAGTCTAACCCTAACCCTAAGAGCCTGAGTCTAACCCTAACCCTAAGAGCCTGAGTCTAACCCTAACCCTAAGAGCCTGAGTCTAACCCTAACCCTAAGAGCCTGAGTCTAACCCTAACCCTAAGAGCCTGAGTCTAACCCTAACCCGAAGAGCCTGAGTCTAACCCTCACCATAAGAGCATGAGTCTAACCCTAACCCTAAGAGCCTGAGTCGAACCCTCACCCTACGAGCCTGAATCGAACCCTAACCCTAAGAGCCTGAGTCTAACCCTAACCCTAAGAGCCTGAGTCTAACCGTCACCCTAAGAGCCTGAGTCTAACCCTAACCCTAAGAGCCTGAGTCTAACCCTAACCCTAAGAGCCTGAGTCTAACCCTCACCCTAAGAGCCTGAGTCTAACCCTAACGCTAAGAGCCTGAGTCTAACCCTAACCCTAAGAGCCTGAGTCTAACCCTCACCCTAAGAGCCTGAGTCTAACCCTAACCCTAAGAGCCTGAGTCTAACCCTAACCCTACGAGCCTGAGTCTAACCCTAACCCTAAGAGCCTGAGTCTAACCCTAACCCTAAGAGCCTGAGTCTAACCCTAACCCTAAGAGCCTGAGTCTAACCCTAACCCTAAAGAGCCTGAGTCTAACCCTCACCCTAAGAGCCTGAGTCTAACCCTCACCCTAAGAGCCTGAGTCTAACCCTCACCCTAAGAGCCTGAGTCTAACCCTAACCCTAAGAGCCTGAGTCTAACCCTAACCCTAAGAGCCTGAGTCTAACCCTCACCCTAAGAGCCTGAGTCTAACCCTAACCCTAAGAGCCTGAGTCTAACCCTAACCCTAAGAGCCTGAGTCTAACCCTAACCCTAAGAGCCTGAGTCTAACCCTCACCCTAAGAGCCTGAGTCTAACCCTAACCCTAAGAGCCTGAGTCTAACCCTAACCCTAAGAGCCTGAGTCTAACCCTAACCCTAAGAGCCTGAGTCTAACCCTAACCCTAAGAGCCTGAGTCTAACCCTAACCCTAAGAGCCTGAGTCTAACCCTCACCCTAAGAGCCTGAGTCTAACCCTAACCCTAAGAGCCTGAGTCTAACCCTAACCCTAAGAGCCTGAGTCTAACCCTAACCCTAAGAGCCTGAGTCTAACCCTAACCCTAAGAGCCTGAGTCTAACCCTAACCCTAAGAGCCTGAGTCTAACCCTAACCCTAAGAGCCTGAGTCTAACCCTAACCCGAAGAGCCTGAGTCTAACCCTCACCATAAGAGCATGAGTCTAACCCTAACCCTAAGAGCCTGAGTCGAACCCTCACCCTACGAGCCTGAATCGAACCCTAACCCTAAGAGCCTGAGTCTAACCCTAACCCTAAGAGCCTGAGTCTAACCCTCACCCTAAGAGCCTGAGTCTAACCCTAACCCTAAGAGCCTGAGTCTAACCCTAACCCTAAGAGCCTGAGTCTAACCATCACCCTAAGAGCCTGAGTCTAACCCTAACGCTAAGAGCCTGAGTCTAACCCTAACCCTAAGAGCCTGAGTCTAACCCTCACCCTAAGAGCCTGAGTCTAACCCTAACCCTAAGAGCCTGAGTCTAACCCTAACCCTACGAGCCTGAGTCTAACCCTAACCCTAAGAGCCTGAGTCTAACCCTAACCCTAAGAGCCTGAGTCTAACCCTAACCCTAAGAGCCTGAGTCTAACCCTAACCCTAAAGAGCCTGAGTCTAACCCTCACCCTAAGAGCCTGAGTCTAACCCTCACCCTAAGAGCCTGAGTCTAACCCTCACCCTAAGAGCCTGAGTCTAACCCTAACCCTAAGAGCCTGAGTCTAACCCTAACCCTAAGAGCCTGAGTCTAACCCTCACCCTAAGAGCCTGAGTCTAACCCTAACCCTAAGAGCCTGAGTCTAACCCTAACCCTAAGAGCCTGAGTCTAACCCTCACCCTAAGAGCCTGAGTCTAACCCTAACCCTAAGAGCCTGAGTCTAACCCTAACCCTAAGAGCCTGAGTCTAACCCTAACCCGAAGAGCCTGAGTCTAACCCTCACCATAAGAGCATGAGTCTAACCCTAACCCTAAGAGCCTGAGTCGAACCCTCACCCTACGAGCCTGAATCGAACCCTAACCCTAAGAGCCTGAGTCTAACCCTCACCCTAAGAGCCTGAGTCTAACCCTAACCCTAAGAGCCTGAGTCTAACCCTAACCCTAAGAGCCTGAGTTTAACCCTCACCCTAAGAGCCTGAGTCTAACCCTAACCCTAAGAGCCTGAGTCTAACCCTCACCCTAAGAGCCTGAGTCTAACCCTAACCCTAAGAGCCTGAGTCTAACCCTAACCCTAAGAGCCTGAGTCTAACCCTCACCCTAAGAGCCTGAGTCTAACCCTAACCCTAAGAGCCTGAGTCTAACCCTAACCCTAAGAGCCTGAGTCTAACCCTCACCCTAAGAGCCTGAGTCTAACCCTAACCCTAAGAGCCTGAGTCTAACCCTAACCCTACGAGCCTGAGTCTAACCCTAACCCGAAGAGCCTGAGTCTAACCCTAACCCTAAGAGCCTGAGTCTAACCCTAACCCTAAGAGCCTGAGTCTAACCCTAACCCTAAGAGCCTGAGTCTAACCCTCACCCTAAGAGCCTGAGTCTAACCCTAACCCTAAGAGCCTGAGTCTAACCCTAACCCTAAGAGCCTGAGTCTAACCCTAACCCTAAGAGCCTGAGTCTAACCCTAACCCGAAGAGCCTGAGTCTAACCCTAACCCTAAGAGCCTGAGTCTAACCCTAACCCTACGAGCCTGAGTCGAATCCTAACCCTACGAGCCTGAGTCTAACCCTAACCCTAAGAGCCTGAGTCTAACCCTCACCCTAAGAGCCTGAGTCTAACCCTCACCCTAAGAGCCTGAGTCTAACCCTAACCCTAAGAGCCTGAGTCTAACCCTAACCCTAAGAGCCTGAGTCTAACCCTAACCCTAAGAGCCTGAGTCTAACCCTCACCCTAAGAGCCTGAGTCTAACCCTAACCCTAAGAGCCTGAGTCTAACCCTAACCCGAAGAGCCTGAGTCTAACCCTAACCCGAAGAGCCTGAGTCTAACCCTAACCCGAAGAGCCTGAGTCTAACCCTCACCCTAAGAGCCTGAGTCTAACCCTAACCCTAAGAGCCTGAGTCTAACCCTAACCCTAAGAGCCTGAGTCTAACCCTCACCCTAAGAGCCTGAGTCTAACCCTAACCCTAAGAGCCTGAGTCTAACCCGCACCCTAAGAGCCTGAGTCTAACCCTAACCCGAAGAGCCTGAGTCGAACCCTAACCCTAAGAGCCTGAGTCTAACCCTAACCCTAAGAGCCTGAGTCTAACCCTCACCCTAAGAGCCTGAGTCTAACCCTCACCCTAAGAGCCTGAGTCTAACCCTAACCCTAAGAGCCTGAGTCTAACCCTAACCCTAAGAGCCTGAGTCTAACCCTAACCCTAAGAGCCTGAGTCTAACCCTCACCCTAAGAGCCTGAGTCTAACCCTCACCCTAAGAGCCTGAGTCTAACCCTCACCCTAAGAGCCTGAGTCTAACCCTAACCCTAAGAGCCTGAGTCTAACCCTAACCCTAAGAGCCTGAGTCTAACCCTCACCCTAAGAGCCTGAGTCTAACCCTAACCCTAAGAGCCTGAGTCTAACCCTAACCCTAAGAGCCTGAGTCTAACCCTCACCCTAAGAGCCTGAGTCTAACCCTAACCCTAAGAGCCTGAGTCTAACCCTAACCCTAAGAGCCTGAGTCTAACCCTAACCCTAAGAGCCTGAGTCTAACCCTAACCCGAAGAGCCTGAGTCTAACCCTCACCATAAGAGCATGAGTCTAACCCTAACCCTAAGAGCCTGAGTCGAACCCTCACCCTACGAGCCTGAATCGAACCCTAACCCTAAGAGCCTGAGTCTAACCCTAACCCTAAGAGCCTGAGTCTAACCCTCACCCTAAGAGCCTGAGTCTAACCCTAACCCTAAGAGCCTGAGTCTAACCCTCACCCTAAGAGCCTGAGTCTAACCATCACCCTAAGAGCCTGAGTCTAACCCTAACCCTAAGAGCCTGAGTCTAACCCTAACCCTAAGAGCCTGAGTCTAACCCTCACCCTAAGAGCCTGAGTCTAACCCTAACCCTAAGAGCCTGAGTCTAACCCTAACCCTAAGAGCCTGAGTCTAACCCTCACCCTAAGAGCCTGAGTCTAACCCTAACCCTACGAGCCTGAGTCTAACCCTAACCCGAAGAGCCTGAGTCGAACCCTCACCCTACGAGCCTGAATCGAACCCTAACCCTAAGAGCCTGAGTCTAACCCTAACCCTAAGAGCCTGAGTCTAACCCTCACCCTAAGAGCCTGAGTCTAACCCTAACCCTAAGAGCCTGAGTCTAACCATCACCCTAAGAGCCTGAGTCTAACCCTAACCCTAAGAGCCTGAGTCTAACCCTAACCCTAAGAGCCTGAGTCTAACCCTCACCCTAAGAGCCTGAGTCTAACCCTAACCCTAAGAGCCTGAGTCTAACCCTCACCCTAAGAGCCTGAGTCTAACCCTAACCCTAAGAGCCTGAGTCTAACCCTAACCCGAAGAGCCTGAGTCTAACCCTAACCCTAAGAGCCTGAGTCTAACCCTAACCCTAAGAGCCTGAGTCTAACCCTAACCCTAAGAGCCTGAGTCTAACCCTAACCCTAAGAGCCTGAGTCTAACCCTCACCCTAAGAGCCTGAATCGAACCCTAACCCTAAGAGCCTGAGTCGAACCCTAACCCTAAGAGCCTGAGTCTAACCCTAACCCTAAGAGCCTGAGTCTAACCCTCACCCTAAGAGCCTGAGTCTAACCCTAACCCTAAGAGCCTGAGTCTAACCCTAACCCTAAGAGCCTGAGTCTAACCCTCACCCTAAGAGCCTGAGTCTAACCCTCACCCAAAGAGCCTGAGTCTAACCCTAACCCGAAGAGCCTGAGTCTAACCCTCACCCTAAGAGCCTGAGTCTAACCCTAACCCTATAAGCCTGAGTCTAACCCTAACCCTAAGAGCCTGAGTCTAACCCTAACCCGAAGAGCCTGAGTCTAACCCTAACCCTAAGAGCCTGAGTCTAACCCTAACCCTAAGAGCCTGAGTCTAACCCTAACCCTAAGAGCCTGAGTCTAACCCTAACCCTAAGAGCCTGAGTCTAACCCTAACCCTAAGAGCCTGAGTCTAACCCTCACCCTAAGAGCCTGAGTCTAACCCTAACCCTAAGAGCCTGAGTCTAACCCTCACCCTAAGAGCCTGAGTCTAACCCTAACCCTAAGAGCCTGAGTCTAACCCTCACCCTAAGAGCCTGAGTCTAACCCTAACCCTAAGAGCCTGAGTCTAACCCTAACCCTAAGAGCCTGAGTCTAACCCTCACCCTAAGAGCCTGAGTCTAACCCTAACCCGAAGAGCCTGAGTCTAACCCTAACCCTAAGAGCCTGAGTCTAACCCTCACCCTAAGAGCCTGAGTCTAACCCTAACCCGAAGAGCCTGAGTCTAACCCTAACCCTAAGAGCCTGAATCGAACCCTCACCCTACGAGCCTGAGTCGAACCCTAACCCTAAGAGCCTGAGTCTAACCCTAACCCTAAGAGCCTGAGTCTAACCCTAACCCTAAGAGCCTGAGTCTAACCCTCACCCTAAGAGCCTGAGTCTAACCCTAACCCTAAGAGCCTGAGTCTAACCCTAACCCTAAGAGCCTGAGTCTAACCCTAACCCGAAGAGCCTGAGTCTAACCCTAACCCTAAGAGCCTGAGTCTAACCCTAACCCTAAGAGCCTGAGTCTAACCCTCACCCTAAGAGCCTGAGTCTAACCCTAACCCTAAGAGCCTGAGTCTAACCCTAACCCTAAGAGCCTGAGTCTAACCCTAACCCTAAGAGCCTGAGTCTAACCCTAACCCTAAGAGCCTGAGTCTAACCCTAACCCTAAGAGCCTGAGTCTAACCCTAACCCTAAGAGCCTGAGTCTAACCCTAACCCGAAGAGCCTGAGTCTAACCCTCACCATAAGAGCATGAGTCTAACCCTAACCCTAAGAGCCTGAGTCGAACCCTCACCCTACGAGCCTGAATCGAACCCTAACCCTAAGAGCCTGAGTCTAACCCTAACCCTAAGAGCCTGAGTCTAACCCTCACCCTAAGAGCCTGAGTCTAACCCTAACCCTAAGAGCCTGAGTCTAACCCTAACCCTAAGAGCCTGAGTCTAACCATCACCCTAAGAGCCTGAGTCTAACCCTAACGCTAAGAGCCTGAGTCTAACCCTAACCCTAAGAGCCTGAGTCTAACCCTCACCCTAAGAGCCTGAGTCTAACCCTAACCCTAAGAGCCTGAGTCTAACCCTAACCCTACGAGCCTGAGTCTAACCCTAACCCTAAGAGCCTGAGTCTAACCCTAACCCTAAGAGCCTGAGTCTAACCCTAACCCTAAGAGCCTGAGTCTAACCCTAACCCTAAAGAGCCTGAGTCTAACCCTCACCCTAAGAGCCTGAGTCTAACCCTCACCCTAAGAGCCTGAGTCTAACCCTCACCCTAAGAGCCTGAGTCTAACCCTAACCCTAAGAGCCTGAGTCTAACCCTAACCCTAAGAGCCTGAGTCTAACCCTCACCCTAAGAGCCTGAGTCTAACCCTAACCCTAAGAGCCTGAGTCTAACCCTAACCCTAAGAGCCTGAGTCTAACCCTCACCCTAAGAGCCTGAGTCTAACCCTAACCCTAAGAGCCTGAGTCTAACCCTAACCCTAAGAGCCTGAGTCTAACCCTAACCCTAAGAGCCTGAGTCTAACCCTAACCCTAAGAGCCTGAGTCTAACCCTAACCCTAAGAGCCTGAGTCTAACCCTCACCCTAAGAGCCTGAGTCTAACCCTAACCCTAAGAGCCTGAGTCTAACCCTAACCCTAAGAGCCTGAGTCTAACCCTAACCCTAAGAGCCTGAGTCTAACCCTAACCCTAAGAGCCTGAGTCTAACCCTAACCCTAAGAGCCTGAGTCTAACCCTAACCCGAAGAGCCTGAGTCTAACCCTCACCATAAGAGCATGAGTCTAACCCTAACCCTAAGAGCCTGAGTCGAACCCTCACCCTACGAGCCTGAATCGAACCCTAACCCTAAGAGCCTGAGTCTAACCCTAACCCTAAGAGCCTGAGTCTAACCCTCACCCTAAGAGCCTGAGTCTAACCCTAACCCTAAGAGCCTGAGTCTAACCCTAACCCTAAGAGCCTGAGTCTAACCATCACCCTAAGAGCCTGAGTCTAACCCTAACGCTAAGAGCCTGAGTCTAACCCTAACCCTAAGAGCCTGAGTCTAACCCTCACCCTAAGAGCCTGAGTCTAACCCTAACCCTAAGAGCCTGAGTCTAACCCTAACCCTACGAGCCTGAGTCTAACCCTAACCCTAAGAGCCTGAGTCTAACCCTAACCCTAAGAGCCTGAGTCTAACCCTAACCCTAAGAGCCTGAGTCTAACCCTAACCCTAAAGAGCCTGAGTCTAACCCTCTACCCTAAGAGCCTGAGTCTAACCCTCACCCTAAGAGCCTGAGTCTAACCCTCACCCTAAGAGCCTGAGTCTAACCCTAACCCTAAGAGCCTGAGTCTAACCCTAACCCTAAGAGCCTGAGTCTAACCCTCACCCTAAGAGCCTGAGTCTAACCCTAACCCTAAGAGCCTGAGTCTAACCCTAACCCTAAGAGCCTGAGTCTAACCCTCACCCTAAGAGCCTGAGTCTAACCCTAACCCTAAGAGCCTGAGTCTAACCCTAACCCTAAGAGCCTGAGTCTAACCCTAACCCTAAGAGCCTGAGTCTAACCCTAACCCGAAGAGCCTGAGTCTAACCCTCACCATAAGAGCATGAGTCTAACCCTAACCCTAAGAGCCTGAGTCGAACCCTCACCCTACGAGCCTGAATCGAACCCTAACCCTAAGAGCCTGAGTCTAACCCTCACCCTAAGAGCCTGAGTCTAACCCTAACCCTAAGAGCCTGAGTCTAACCCTAACCCTAAGAGCCTGAGTTTAACCCTCACCCTAAGAGCCTGAGTCTAACCCTAACCCTAAGAGCCTGAGTCTAACCCTCACCCTAAGAGCCTGAGTCTAACCCTAACCCTAAGAGCCTGAGTCTAACCCTAACCCTAAGAGCCTGAGTCTAACCCTCACCCTAAGAGCCTGAGTCTAACCCTAACCCTAAGAGCCTGAGTCTAACCCTAACCCTAAGAGCCTGAGTCTAACCCTCACCCTAAGAGCCTGAGTCTAACCCTAACCCTAAGAGCCTGAGTCTAACCCTAACCCTACGAGCCTGAGTCTAACCCTAACCCGAAGAGCCTGAGTCTAACCCTAACCCTAAGAGCCTGAGTCTAACCCTAACCCTAAGAGCCTGAGTCTAACCCTAACCCTAAGAGCCTGAGTCTAACCCTCACCCTAAGAGCCTGAGTCTAACCCTAACCCTAAGAGCCTGAGTCTAACCCTAACCCTAAGAGCCTGAGTCTAACCCTAACCCTAAGAGCCTGAGTCTAACCCTAACCCGAAGAGCCTGAGTCTAACCCTAACCCTAAGAGCCTGAGTCTAACCCTAACCCTACGAGCCTGAGTCGAATCCTAACCCTACGAGCCTGAGTCTAACCCTAACCCTAAGAGCCTGAGTCTAACCCTCACCCTAAGAGCCTGAGTCTAACCCTCACCCTAAGAGCCTGAGTCTAACCCTAACCCTAAGAGCCTGAGTCTAACCCTAACCCTAAGAGCCTGAGTCTAACCCTAACCCTAAGAGCCTGAGTCTAACCCTCACCCTAAGAGCCTGAGTCTAACCCTAACCCTAAGAGCCTGAGTCTAACCCTAACCCGAAGAGCCTGAGTCTAACCCTAACCCGAAGAGCCTGAGTCTAACCCTAACCCGAAGAGCCTGAGTCTAACCCTCACCCTAAGAGCCTGAGTCTAACCCTAACCCTAAGAGCCTGAGTCTAACCCTAACCCTAAGAGCCTGAGTCTAACCCTCACCCTAAGAGCCTGAGTCTAACCCTAACCCTAAGAGCCTGAGTCTAACCCTCACCCTAAGAGCCTGAGTCTAACCCTAACCCGAAGAGCCTGAGTCGAACCCTAACCCTAAGAGCCTGAGTCTAACCCTAACCCTAAGAGCCTGAGTCTAACCCTCACCCTAAGAGCCTGAGTCTAACCCTCACCCTAAGAGCCTGAGTCTAACCCTAACCCTAAGAGCCTGAGTCTAACCCTAACCCTAAGAGCCTGAGTCTAACCCTAACCCTAAAGAGCCTGAGTCTAACCCTCACCCTAAGAGCCTGAGTCTAACCCTCACCCTAAGAGCCTGAGTCTAACCCTCACCCTAAGAGCCTGAGTCTAACCCTAACCCTAAGAGCCTGAGTCTAACCCTAACCCTAAGAGCCTGAGTCTAACCCTCACCCTAAGAGCCTGAGTCTAACCCTAACCCTAAGAGCCTGAGTCTAACCCTAACCCTAAGAGCCTGAGTCTAACCCTCACCCTAAGAGCCTGAGTCTAACCCTAACCCTAAGAGCCTGAGTCTAACCCTAACCCTAAGAGCCTGAGTCTAACCCTAACCCGAAGAGCCTGAGTCTAACCCTAACCCGAAGAGCCTGAGTCTAACCCTCACCATAAGAGCATGAGTCTAACCCTAACCCTAAGAGCCTGAGTCGAACCCTCACCCTACGAGCCTGAATCGAACCCTAACCCTAAGAGCCTGAGTCTAACCCTAACCCTAAGAGCCTGAGTCTAACCCTCACCCTAAGAGCCTGAGTCTAACCCTAACCCTAAGAGCCTGAGTCTAACCCTCACCCTAAGAGCCTGAGTCTAACCATCACCCTAAGAGCCTGAGTCTAACCCTAACCCTAAGAGCCTGAGTCTAACCCTAACCCTAAGAGCCTGAGTCTAACCCTCACCCTAAGAGCCTGAGTCTAACCCTAACCCTAAGAGCCTGAGTCTAACCCTAACCCTAAGAGCCTGAGTCTAACCCTCACCCTAAGAGCCTGAGTCTAACCCTAACCCTACGAGCCTGAGTCTAACCCTAACCCGAAGAGCCTGAGTCTAACCCTAACCCTAAGAGCCTGAGTCTAACCCTAACCCTAAGAGCCTGAGTCTAACCCTCACCCTAAGAGCCTGAATCGAACCCTAACCCTAAGAGCCTGAGTCGAACCCTAACCCTAAGAGCCTGAGTCTAACCCTCACCCTAAGAGCCTGAGTCTAACCCTCACCCTAAGAGCCTGAGTCTAACCCTCACCCTAAGAGCCTGAGTCTAACCCTAACCCTAAGAGCCTGAGTCTAACCCTCACCCTAAGAGCCTGAGTCTAACCCTCACCCTAAGAGCCTGAGTCTAACCCTAACCCGAAGAGCCTGAGTCTAACCCTCACCCTAAGAGCCTGAGTCTAACCCTAACCCTATAAGCCTGAGTCTAACCCTAACCCTAAGAGCCTGAGTCTAACCCTAACCCTAAGAGCCTGAGTCTAACCCTAACCCTAAGAGCCTGAGTCTAACCCTAACCCTAAGAGCCTGAGTCTAACCCTAACCCTAAGAGCCTGAGTCTAACCCTAACCCTAAGAGCCTGAGTCTAACCCTCACCCTAAGAGCCTGAGTCTAACCCTAACCCTAAGAGCCTGAGTCTAACCCTCACCCTAAGAGCCTGAGTCTAACCCTAACCCTAAGAGCCTGAGTCTAACCCTCACCCTAAGAGCCTGAGTCTAACCCTAACCCTAAGAGCCTGAGTCTAACCCTAACCCTAAGAGCCTGAGTCTAACCCTCACCCTAAGAGCCTGAGTCTAACCCTAACCCTAAGAGCCTGAGTCTAACCCTAACCCTAAGAGCCTGAGTCTAACCCTCACCCTAAGAGCCTGAGTCTAACCCTAACCCGAAGAGCCTGAGTCTAACCCTAACCCTAAGAGCCTGAATCGAACCCTCACCCTACGAGCCTGAGTCGAACCCTAACCCTAAGAGCCTGAGTCTAACCCTAACCCTAAGAGCCTGAGTCTAACCCTAACCCTAAGAGCCTGAGTCTAACCCTCACCCTAAGAGCCTGAGTCTAACCCTAACCCTAAGAGCCTGAGTCTAACCCTAACCCTAAGAGCCTGAGTCTAACCCTAACCCGAAGAGCCTGAGTCTAACCCTAACCCTAAGAGCCTGAGTCTAACCCTAACCCTAAGAGCCTGAGTCTAACCCTCACCCTAAGAGCCTGAGTCTAACCCTAACCCGAAGAGCCTGAGTCTAACCCTAACCCTAAGAGCCTGAGTCTAACCCTCACCCTAAGAGCCTGAGTCTAACCCTAACCCTAAGAGCCTGAGTCTAACCCTAACCCTAAGAGCCTGAGTCTAACCCTAACCCTAAGAGCCTGAGTCTAACCCTAACCCTAAGAGCCTGAGTCTAACCCTAACCCGAAGAGCCTGAGTCTAACCCTCACCATAAGAGCATGAGTCTAACCCTAACCCTAAGAGCCTGAGTCGAACCCTCACCCTACGAGCCTGAATCGAACCCTAACCCTAAGAGCCTGAGTCTAACCCTAACCCTAAGAGCCTGAGTCTAACCCTCACCCTAAGAGCCTGAGTCTAACCCTAACCCTAAGAGCCTGAGTCTAACCCTAACCCTAAGAGCCTGAGTCTAACCATCACCCTAAGAGCCTGAGTCTAACCCTAACGCTAAGAGCCTGAGTCTAACCCTAACCCTAAGAGCCTGAGTCTAACCCTCACCCTAAGAGCCTGAGTCTAACCCTAACCCTAAGAGCCTGAGTCTAACCCTAACCCTACGAGCCTGAGTCTAACCCTAACCCTAAGAGCCTGAGTCTAACCCTAACCCTAAGAGCCTGAGTCTAACCCTAAGCCTAAGAGCCTGAGTCTAACTTTAAGCCTAAGAGCCTGAGTCTAACTTTAAGCCTAAGAGCCTGAGTCTAACCCTAACCCTAAGAGCCTGAGTCTAACCCTCACCCTAAGAGCCTGAGTCTAACCCTAACCCGAAGAGCCTGAGTCTAACCCTCACCCTAAGAGCCTGAGTCTAACCCTAACCCTATAAGCCTGAGTCTAACCCTAACCCTAAGAGCCTGATTCTAACCCTAACCCTAAGAGCCTGAGTCTAACCCTCACCCTAAGAGCCTGAGTCTAACCCTAACCCTAAGAGCCTGAGTCTAACCCTAACCCTAAGAGCCTGAGTCTAACCCTAACCCGAAGAGCCTGAGTCTAACCCTCACCCTAAGAGCATGAGTCTAACCCTAACCCTAAGAGCCTGAGTCGAACCCTCACCCTACGAGCCTGAATCGAACCCTCACCCTAAGAGCCTGAGTCGAACCCTAACCCTAAGAGCCTGAGTCTAACCCTAACCCTAAGAGCCTGAGTCTAACCCTAACCCTAAGAGCCTGAGTCTAACCCTAACCCTAAGAGCCTGAGTCTAACCCTAACCCTAAGAGCCTGTGTCTAACCCTAACCCTAAGAGCCTGAGTCTAACCCTCACCCTAAGAGCCTGAGTCTAACCCTAACCCTAAGAGCCTGAGTCTAACCCTCACCCTAAGAGCCTGAGTCTAACCCTAACCCTAAGAGCCTGAGTCTAACCCTAACCCTAAGAGCCTGAGTCTAACCCTAACCCTAAGAGCCTGAGTCTAACCCTAACCCTAAGAGCCTGAGTCTAACCCTAACCCTAAGAGCCTGAGTCTAACCCTAACCCGAAGAGCCTGAGTCTAACCCTAACCCTAAGAGCCTGAGTCTAAGCCTAACCCTAAGAGCCTGAGTCTAACCCTAACCCTAAGAGCCTGAGTCTAACCCTCACCCTAAGAGCCTGAGTCTAACCCTAACCCTAAGAGCCTGAGTCTAACCCTCACCCTAAGAGCCTGAGTCTAACCCTAACCCTAAGAGCCTGAGTCTAACCCTAACCCTACGAGCCTGAGTCTAACCCTAACCCTAAGAGCCTGAGTCTAACCCTAACCCTAAGAGCCTGAGTCTAACCCTCACCCTAAGAGCCTGAGTCTAACCCTCACCCTAAGAGCCTGAGTCTAACCCTAACCCGAAGAGCCTGAGTCTAACCCTCACCCTAAGAGCCTGAGTCTAACCCTAACCCTAAGAGCCTGAGTCTAACCCTAACCCTAAGAGCCTGAGTCTAACCCTTAATCTAAGAGCCTGAGTCTAACCCTAAGCCTAAGAGCCTGAGTCTAACCCTAACCCTAAGAGCCTGAGTCTAACCCTAACCCTAAGAGCCTGAGTCTAACCCTAACCCGAAGAGCCTGAGTCTAACCCTCACCATAAGAGCATGAGTCTAACCCTAACCCTAAGAGCCTGAGTCGAACCCTCACCCTACGAGCCTGAATCGAACCCTCACCCTAAGAGCCTGAGTCGAACCCTAACCCTAAGAGCCTGAGTCTAACCCTAACCCTAAGAGCCTGAGTCTAACCCTAACCCTAAGAGCCTGAGTCTAACCCTCACCCTAAGAGCCTGAGTCTAACCCTAACCCTAAGAGCCTGAGTCTAACCCTAACCCTAAGAGCCTGAGTCTAACCCTAACCCTAAGAGCCTGAGTCTAACCCTCACCCTAAGAGCCTGAGTCTAACCCTAACCCTAAGAGCCTGAGTCTAACCCTCACCCTAAGAGCCTGAGTCTAACCCTAACCCTAAGAGCCTGAGTCTAACCCTAACCCTAAGAGCCTGAGTCTAACCCTAACCCTAAGAGCCTGAGTCTAACCCTAACCCTAAGAGCCTGAGTCTAACCCTAACCCTAAGAGCCTGAGTCTAACCCTCACCCTAAGAGCCTGAGTCTAACCCTAACCCTAAGAGCCTGAGTCTAACCCTAACCCTACGAGCCTGAGTCTAACCCTAACCCGAAGAGCCTGAGTCTAACCCTAACCCTAAGAGCCTGAGTCTAACCCTAACCCTAAGAGCCTGAGTCTAACCCTAACCCTAAGAGCCTGAGTCTAACCCTCACCCTAAGAGCCTGAGTCTAACCCTCACCCTAAGAGCCTGAGTCTAACCCTAACCCGAAGAGCCTGAGTCTAACCCTCACCCTAAGAGCCTGAGTCTAACCCTAACCCTATAAGCCTGAGTCTAACCCTAACCCTAAGAGCCTGAGTCTAACCCTAACCCTAAGAGCCTGAGTCTAACCCTCACCCTAAGAGCCTGAGTCTAACCCTAACCCTAAGAGCCTGAGTCTAACCCTAACCCTAAGAGCCTGAGTCTAACCCTAACCCGAAGAGCCTGAGTCTAACCCTCACCATAATAGCATGAGTCTAACCCTAACCCTAAGAGCCTGAGTCGAACCCTCACCCTACGAGCCTGAATCGAACCCTCACCCTAAGAGCCTGAGTCGAACCCTAACCCTAAGAGCCTGAGTCTAACCCTAACCCTAAGAGCCTGAGTCTAACCCTCACCCTAAGAGCCTGAGTCTAACCCTAACCCTAAGAGCCTGACTCTAACCCTAACCCTAAGAGCCTGAGTCTAACCCTAACCCTAAGAGCCTGAGTCTAACCCTAACCCTAAGAGCCTGAGTCTAACCCTCACCCTAAGAGCCTGAGTCTAACCCTAACCCTACGAGCCTGAGTCTAACCCTCACCCTAAGAGCCTGAGTCTAACCCTAACCCTAAGAGCCTGAGTCTAACCCTAACCCTAAGAGCCTGAGTCTAACCCTAACCCTAAGAGCCTGAGTCTAACCCTAACCCTAAGAGCCTGAGTCTAACCCTCACCCTAAGAGCCTGAGTCTAACCCTAACCCTAAGAGCCTGAGTCTAACCCTAACCCTACGAGCCTGAGTCTAACCCTAACCCGAAGAGCCTGAGTCTAACCCTAACCCTAAGAGCCTGAGTCTAACCCTAACCCTAAGAGCCTGAGTCTAACCCTAACCCTAAGAGCCTGAGTCTAACCCTAACCCTAAGAGCCTGAGTCTAACCCTCACCCTAAGAGCCTGAGTCTAACCCTAACCCTACGAGCCTGAGTCTAACCCTAACCCTAAGAGCCTGAGTCTAACCCTAACCCTAAGAGCCTGAGTCTAACCCTAACCCGAAGAGCCTGAGTCTAACCCTCACCCTAAGAGCCTGAGTCTAACCCGAACCCTACGAGCCTGAGTCGAATCCTAACCCTACGAGCCTGAGTCTAACCCTAACCCTAAGAGCCTGAGTCTAACCCTCACCCTAAGAGCCTGAGTCTAACCCTAACCCTAAGAGCCTGAGTCTAACCCTAACCCTAAGAGCCTGAGTCTAACCCTAAGCCTAAGAGCCTGAGTCTAACCCTAAGCCTAAGAGCCTGAGTCTAACCCTAACCCTAAGAGCCTGAGTCTAACCCTAACCCTAAGAGCCTGAGTCTAACCCTCACCCTAAGAGCCTGAGTCTAACCCTAACCCGAAGAGCCTGAGTCTAACCCTAACCCTAAGAGCCTGAGTCTAACCCTAACCCTAAGAGCCTGAGTCTAACCCTAACCCTAAGAGCCTGAGTCTAACCCTCACCCTAAGAGCCTGAGTCTAACCCTAACCCTAAGAGCCTGAAGTCTAACCCTAACCCTAAGAGCCTGAGTCTAACCCTCACCCTAAGAGCCTGAGTCTAACCCTAACCCTAAGAGCCTGAGTCTAACCCTCACCCTAAGAGCCTGAGTCTAACCCTCACCCTAAGAGCCTGACTCTAACCCTAAGCCTAAGAGCCTGAGTCTAACCCTAAGCCTAAGAGCCTGAGTCTAACCCTCACCCTAAGAGCCTGAGTCTAACCCTCACCCTAAGAGCCTGAGTCTAACCCTAACCCTAAGAGCCTGAGTCTAACCCTAACCCTAAGAGCCTGAGTCTAACTCTCACCCTAAGAGCCTGAGTCTAACCCTAACCCTAAGAGCCTGAGTCTAACCCTCACCCTAAGAGCCTGAGTCTAACCCTAACCCTAAGAGCCTGAGTCTAACCCTAACCCTAAGAGCCTGAGTCTAACCCTCACCCTAAGAGCCTGAGTCTAACCCTAACCCTAAGAGCCTGAGTCTAACCCTAACCCTAAGAGCCTGAGTCTAACCCTAACCCTAAGAGCCTGAGTCTAACCCTAAGAGCCTGAGTCTAACCCTCACCCTAAGAGCCTGAGTCTAACCCTAACCCTAAGAGCCTGAGTCTAACCCTAACCCGAAGAGCCTGAGTCTAACCCTAACCCGAAGAGCCTGAGTCTAACCCTCACCCTAAGAGCCTGAGTCTAACTCTAACCCTAAGAGCCTGAGTCTAACCCTAACCCTAAGAGCCTGAGTCTAACCCTAACCCTAAGAGCCTAAGTCTAACCCTAACCCTAAGAGCCTGAGTCTAACCCTAACCCTAAGAGCCTGAGTCTAACCCTAACCCTAAGAGCCTGAGTCTAACCCTAACCCGAAGAGCCTGAGTCTAACCCTCACCCTAAGAGCCTGAGTCTAACCCTAACCCTAAGAGCCTGAGTCTAACCCTAACCCTACGAGCCTGAGTCTAACCCTAACCCGAAGAGCCTGAGTCTAACCCTAACCCTAAGAGCCTGAGTCTAACCCTAACCCTAAGAGCCTGAGTCTAACCCTAACCCTAAGAGCCTGAGTCTAACCCTAACCCGAAGAGCCTGAGTCTAACCCTCACCCTAAGAGCCTGAGTCTAACCCTAACCCTAAGAGCCTGAGTCTAACCCTAACCCTAAGAGCCTGAGTCTAACCCTAAGAGCCTGAGTCTAACCCTCACCCTAAGAGCCTGAGTCTAACCCTAACCCTAAGAGCCTGAGTCTAACCCTAACCCGAAGAGCCTGAGTCTAACCCTAACCCGAAGAGCCTGAGTCTAACCCTCACCCTAAGAGCCTGAGTCTAACTCTAACCCTAAGAGCCTGAGTCTAACCCTAACCCTAAGAGCCTGAGTCTAACCCTAACCCTAAGAGCCTAAGTCTAACCCTAACCCTAAGAGCCTGAGTCTAACCCTAACCCTAAGAGCCTGAGTCTAACCCTAACCCTAAGAGCCTGAGTCTAACCCTAACCCGAAGAGCCTGAGTCTAACCCTCACCCTAAGAGCCTGAGTCTAACCCTAACCCTAAGAGCCTGAGTCTAACCCTAACCCTACGAGCCTGAGTCTAACCCTAACCCGAAGAGCCTGAGTCTAACCCTAACCCTAAGAGCCTGAGTCTAACCCTAACCCTAAGAGCCTGAGTCTAACCCTAACCCTAAGAGCCTGAGTCTAACCCTAACCCTAAGAGCCTGAGTCTAACCCTCACCCTAAGAGCCTGAGTCTAACCCTCACCCTAAGAGCCTGAGTCTAACCCTAACCCTAAGAGCCTGAGTCTAACCCTAACCCTAAGAGCCTGAGTCTAACCCTAACCCTATAAGCCTGAGTCTAACCCTAACCCTAAGAGCCTGAGTCTAACCCTAACCCTAAGAGCCTGAGTCTAACCCTCACCCTAAGAGCCTGAGTCTAACCCTAACCCTAAGAGCCTGAGTCTAACCCTAACCCTAAGAGCCTGAGTCTAACCCTAACCCGAAGAGCCTGAGTCTAACCCTCACCATAAGAGCATGAGTCTAACCCTAACCCTAAGAGCCTGAGTCGAACCCTCACCCTACGAGCCTGAATCGAACCCTCACCCTAAGAGCCTGAGTCGAACCCTAACCCTAAGAGCCTGAGTCTAACCCTAACCCTAAGAGCCTGAGTCTAACCCTAACCCTAAGAGCCTGAGTCTAACCCTAACCCTAAGAGCCTGAGTCTAACCCTAACCCTAAGAGCCTGAGTCTAACCCTAACCCTAAGAGCCTGAGTCTAACCCTAACCCTAAGAGCCTGAGTCTAACCCTCACCCTAAGAGCCTGAGTCTAACCCTAACCCTAAGAGCCTGAGTCTAACCCTCACCCTAAGAGCCTGAGTCTAACCCTAACCCTAAGAGCCTGAGTCTAACCCTAACCCTACGAGCCTGAGTCTAACCCTAACCCGAAGAGCCTGAGTCTAACCCTAACCCTAAGAGCCTGAGTCTAACCCTAACCCTACGAGCCTGAGTCTAACCCTAACCCTAAGAGCCTGAGTCTAACCCTAACCCTAAGAGCCTGAGTCTAACCCTCACCCTAAGAGCCTGAGTCTAACCCTCACCCTAAGAGCCTGAGTCTAACCCTAACCCGAAGAGCCTGAGTCTAACCCTCACCCTAAGAGCCTGAGTCTAACCCTCACCCTAAGAGCCTGAGTCTAACCCTAACCCTAAGAGCCTGAGTCTAACCCTAACCCTAAGAGCCTGAGTCTAACCCTCACCCTAAGAGCCTGAGTCTAACCCTAACCCTAAGAGCCTGAGTCTAACCCTAACCCTAAGAGCCTGAGTCTAACCCTAACCCTAAGAGCCTGAGTCTAACCCTCACCATAAGAGCATGAGTCTAACCCTAACCCTAAGAGCCTGAGTCGAACCCTCACCCTACGAGCCTGAATCGAACCCTCACCCTAAGAGCCTGAGTCGAACCCTAACCCTAAGAGCCTGAGTCTAACCCTAACCCTAAGAGCCTGAGTCTAACCCTAACCCTAAGAGCCTGAGTCTAACCCTAACCCTAAGAGCCTGAGTCTAACCCTAACCCTAAGAGCCTGAGTCTAACCCTAACCCTAAGAGCCTGAGTCTAACCCTCACCCTAAGAGCCTGAGTCTAACCCTAACCCTAAGAGCCTGAGTCTAACCCTCACCCTAAGAGCCTGAGTCTAACCCTAACCCTAAGAGCCTGAGTCTAACCCTAACCCTAAGAGCCTGAGTCTAACCCTAACCCTAAGAGCCTGAGTCTAACCCTAACCCTAAGAGCCTGAGTCTAACCCTCACCCTAAGAGCCTGAGTCTAACCCTAACCCTAAGAGCCTGAGTCTAACCCTAACCCTACGAGCCTGAGTCTAACCCTAACCCGAAGAGCCTGAGTCTAACCCTAACCCTAAGAGCCTGAGTCTAACCCTAACCCTAAGAGCCTGAGTCTAACCCTCACCCTAAGAGCCTGAGTCTAACCCTCACCCTAAGAGCCTGAGTCTAACCCTAACCCTACGAGCCTGAGTCTAACCCTCACCCTAAGAGCCTGAGTCTAACCCTAACCCTAAGAGCCTGAGTCTAACCCTAACCCTAAGAGCCTGAGTCTAACCCTAACCCTAAGAGCCTGAGTCTAACCCTCACCCTAAGAGCCTGAGTCTAACCCTAACCCTAAGAGCCTGAGTCTAACCCTAACCCGAAGAGCCTGAGTCTAACCCTCACCATAAGAGCATGAGTCTAACCCTAACCATAAGAGCCTGAGTCGAACTCTCACCCTACGAGCCTGAATCGAACCCTCACCCTAAGAGCCTGAGTCGAACCCTAACCCGAAGAGCCTGAGTCTAACCCTAACCCTAAGAGCCTGAGTCTAACCCTAACCCTAAGAGCCTGAGTCTAACCCTAACCCTAAGAGCCTGAGTCTAACCCTAACCCTAAGAGCCTGAGTCTAACCCTAACCCTAAGAGCCTGAGTCTAACCCTAACCCTAAGAGCCTGAGTCTAACCCTCACCCTAAGAGCCTGAGTCTAACCCTAACCCTAAGAGCCTGAGTCTAACCCTCACCCTAAGAGCCTGAGTCTAACCCTAACCCTAAGAGCCTGAGTCTAACCCTAACCCTACGAGCCTGAGTCTAACCCTAACCCGAAGAGCCTGAGTCTAACCCTAACCCTAAGAGCCTGAGTCTAACCCTAACCCTACGAGCCTGAGTCTAACCCTAACCCTAAGAGCCTGAGTCTAACCCTAACCCTAAGAGCCTGAGTCTAACCCTCACCCTAAGAGCCTGAGTCTAACCCTCACCCTAAGAGCCTGAGTCTAACCCTAACCCGAAGAGCCTGAGTCTAACCCTCACCCTAAGAGCCTGAGTCTAACCCTCACCCTAAGAGCCTGAGTCTAACCCTAACCCTAAGAGCCTGAGTCTAACCCTAACCCTAAGAGCCTGAGTCTAACCCTCACCCTAAGAGCCTGAGTCTAACCCTAACCCTAAGAGCCTGAGTCTAACCCTAACCCTAAGAGCCTGAGTCTAACCCTAACCCTAAGAGCCTGAGTCTAACCCTCACCATAAGAGCATGAGTCTAACCCTAACCCTAAGAGCCTGAGTCGAACCCTCACCCTACGAGCCTGAATCGAACCCTCACCCTAAGAGCCTGAGTCGAACCCTAACCCTAAGAGCCTGAGTCTAACCCTAACCCTAAGAGCCTGAGTCTAACCCTAACCCTAAGAGCCTGAGTCTAACCCTAACCCTAAGAGCCTGAGTCTAACCCTAACCCTAAGAGCCTGAGTCTAACCCTAACCCTAAGAGCCTGAGTCTAACCCTCACCCTAAGAGCCTGAGTCTAACCCTAACCCTAAGAGCCTGAGTCTAACCCTCACCCTAAGAGCCTGAGTCTAACCCTAACCCTAAGAGCCTGAGTCTAACCCTAACCCTAAGAGCCTGAGTCTAACCCTAACCCTAAGAGCCTGAGTCTAACCCTAACCCTAAGAGCCTGAGTCTAACCCTCACCCTAAGAGCCTGAGTCTAACCCTAACCCTAAGAGCCTGAGTCTAACCCTAACCCTACGAGCCTGAGTCTAACCCTAACCCGAAGAGCCTGAGTCTAACCCTAACCCTAAGAGCCTGAGTCTAACCCTAACCCTAAGAGCCTGAGTCTAACCCTCACCCTAAGAGCCTGAGTCTAACCCTCACCCTAAGAGCCTGAGTCTAACCCTAACCCTACGAGCCTGAGTCTAACCCTCACCCTAAGAGCCTGAGTCTAACCCTAACCCTAAGAGCCTGAGTCTAACCCTAACCCTAAGAGCCTGAGTCTAACCCTAACCCTAAGAGCCTGAGTCTAACCCTCACCCTAAGAGCCTGAGTCTAACCCTAACCCTAAGAGCCTGAGTCTAACCCTAACCCGAAGAGCCTGAGTCTAACCCTCACCATAAGAGCATGAGTCTAACCCTAACCCTAAGAGCCTGAGTCGAACTCTCACCCTACGAGCCTGAATCGAACCCTCACCCTAAGAGCCTGAGTCGAACCCTAACCCTAAGAGCCTGAGTCTAACCCTAACCCTAAGAGCCTGAGTCTAACCCTAACCCTAAGAGCCTGAGTCTAACCCTAACCCTAAGAGCCTGAGTCTAACCCTAACCCTAAGAGCCTGAGTCTAACCCTAACCCTAAGAGCCTGAGTCTAACCCTAACCCTAAGAGCCTGAGTCTAACCCTCACCCTAAGAGCCTGAGTCTAACCCTAACCCTAAGAGCCTGAGTCTAACCCTCACCCTAAGAGCCTGAGTCTAACCCTAACCCTAAGAGCCTGAGTCTAACCCTAACCCTAAGAGCCTGAGTCTAACCCTAACCCTAAGAGCCTGAGTCTAACCCTAACCCTAAGAGCCTGAGTCTAACCCTCACCCTAAGAGCCTGAGTCTAACCCTAACCCTAAGAGCCTGAGTCTAACCCTAACCCTACGAGCCTGAGTCTAACCCTAACCCGAAGAGCCTGAGTCTAACCCTAACCCGAAGAGCCTGAGTCTAACCCTAACCCTAAGAGCCTGAGTCTAACCCTAACCCTAAGAGCCTGAGTCTAACCCTAACCCTAAGAGCCTGAGTCTAACCCTCACCCTAAGAGCCTGAGTCTAACCCTAACCCTACGAGCCTGAGTCTAACCCTAACCCTAAGAGCCTGAGTCTAACCCTAACCCTAAGAGCCTGAGTCTAACCCTAACCCGAAGAGCCTGTGTCTAACCCTAACCCGAAGAGCCTGAGTCTAACCCTAACCCTACGAGCCTGAGTCGAATCCTTACCCTACGAGCCTGAGTCTAACCCTAACCCTAAGAGCCTGAGTCTAACCCTCACCCTAAGAGCCTGAGTCTAACCCTAACCCTAAGAGCCTGAGTCTAACCCTAACCCTAAGAGCCTGAGTCTAACACTAACCCGAAGAGCCTGAGTCTAACCCTAACCCTAAGAGCCTGAGTCTAACCCTAACCCTAAGAGCCTGAGTCTAACCCTCACCCTAAGAGCCTGAGTCTAACCCTAACCCGAAGAGCCTGAGTCTAACCCTAACCCTAAGAGCCTGAGTCTAACCCTAACCCTAAGAGCCTGAGGCTAACCCTAACCCTAAGAGCCTGAGTCTAACCCTCACCCTAAGAGCCTGAGTCTAACCCTAACCCTAAGAGCCTGAGTCTAACCCTAACCCTAAGAGCCTGAGTCTAACCCTCACCCTAAGAGCCTGAGTCTAACCCTAACCCGAAGAGCCTGAGTCTAACCCTAACCCTAAGAGCCTGAGTCTAACCCTCACCCTAAGAGCCTGAGTCTAACCCTAACCCTAAGAGCCTGACTCTAACCCTAAGCCTAAGAGCCTGAGTCTAACCCTAAGCCTAAGAGCCTGAGTCTAACCCTCACCCTAAGAGCCTGAGTCTAACCCTCACCCTAAGAGCCTGAGTCTAACCCTAACCCTAAGAGCCTGAGTCTAACCCTAACCCTAAGAGTCTGAGTCTAACTCTCACCCTAAGAGCCTGAGTCTAACCCTAACCCTAAGAGCCTGAGTCTAACCCTCACCCTAAGAGCCTGAGTCTAACCCTAACCCTAAGAGCCTGAGTCTAACCCTAACCCTAAGAGCCTGAGTCTAACCCTAAGCCTAAGAGCCTGAGTCTAACCCTAACCCTAAGAGCCTGAGTCTAACCCTAACCCTAAGAGCCTGAGTCTAACCCTAACCCTAAGAGCCTGAGTCTAACCCTAAGAGCCTGAGTCTAACCCTCACCCTAAGAGCCTGAGTCTAACCCTAACCCGAAGAGCCTGAGTCTAACCCTAACCCGAAGAGCCTGAGTCTAACCCTCACCCTAAGAGCCTGAGTCTAACTCTAACCCTAAGAGCCTGAGTCTAACCCTAACCCTAAGAGCCTGAGTCTAACCCTAACCCTAAGAGCCTAAGTCTAACCCTAACCCTAAGAGCCTGAGTCTAACCCTAACCCTAAGAGCCTGAGTCTAACCCTAACCCTAAGAGCCTGAGTCTAACCCTAACCCGAAGAGCCTGAGTCTAACCCTCACCATAAGAGCATGAGTCTAACCCTAACCCTAAGAGCCTGAGTCGAACCCTCACCCTACGAGCCTGAATCGAACCCTAACCCTAAGAGCCTGAGTCTAACCCTAACCCTAAGAGCCTGAGTCTAACCCTCACCCTAAGAGCCTGAGTCTAACCCTAACCCTAAGAGCCTGAGTCTAACCCTAACCCTAAGAGCCTGAGTCTAACCCTCACCCTAAGAGCCTGAGTCTAACCCTAACCCTAAGAGCCTGAGTCTAACCCTAACCCTAAGAGCCTGAGTCTAACCCTCACCCTAAGAGCCTGAGTCTAACCCTAACCCTAAGAGCCTGAGTCTAACCCTAACCCTACGAGCCTGAGTCTAACCCTAACCCGAAGAGCCTGAGTCTAACCCTAACCCTAAGAGCCTGAGTCTAACCCTCACCCTAAGAGCCTGAGTCTAACCCTAACCCTAAGAGCCTGAGTCTAACCCTAACCCTAAGAGCCTGAGTCTAACCCTCACCCTAAGAGCCTGAGTCTAACCCTAACCCTACGAGCCTGAGTCTAACCCTAACCCTAAGAGTCTGAGTCTAACCCTAACCCTAAGAGCCTGAGTCTAACCCTAACCCGAAGAGCCTGAGTCTAACCCTCACCCTAAGAGCCTGAGTCTAACCCTAACCCTACGAGTCTAAGTCGAATCCTAACCCTACGAGCCTGAGTCTAACCCTAACCCTAAGAGCCTGAGTCTAACCCTCACCCTAAGAGCCTGAGTCTAACCCTAACCCTAAGAGCCTGAGTCTAACCCTAACCCTAAGAGCCTGAGTCTAACCCTAACCCTAAGAGCCTGAGTCTAACCCTAACCCTAAGAGCCTGAGTCTAACCCTCACCCTAAGAGCCTGAGTCTAACCCTAACCCTAAGAGCCTGAGTCTAACCCTAACCCTAAGAGCCTGAGTCTAACCCTAACCCTAAGAGCCTGAGTCTAACCCTCACCCTAAGAGCCTGAGTCTAACCCTAACCCTAAGAGCCTGAGTCTAACCCTAACCCTACGAGCCTGAGTCTAACCCTCACCCTAAGAGCCTGAGTCTAACCCTAACCCTAAGAGCCTGAGTCTAACCCTAACCCTACGAGCCTGAGTCTAACCCTAACCCGAAGAGCCTGAGTCTAACCCTAACCCGAAGAGCCTGAGTCTAACCCTAACCCTAAGAGCCTGAGTCTAACCCTAACCCTAAGAGCCTGAGTCTAACCCTAACCCTAAGAGCCTGAGTCTAACCCTCACCCTAAGAGCCTGAGTCTAACCCTCACCCTAAGAGCCTGAGTCTAACCCTAACCCTAAGAGCCTGAGTCTAACCCTAACCCTAAGAGCCTGAGTCTAACCATCACCCTAAGAGCCTGAGTCTAACCCTAACGCTAAGAGCCTGAGTCTAACCCTAACCCTAAGAGCCTGAGTCTAACCCTAACCCTAAGAGCCTGAGTCTAACCCTAACCCTACGAGCCTGAGTCTAACCCTAACCCTAAGAGCCTGAGTCTAACCCTAACCCTAAGAGCCTGAGTCTAACCCTAACCCTAAGAGCCTGAGTCTAACCCTAACCCTAAAGAGCCTGAGTCTAACCCTCACCCTAAGAGCCTGAGTCTAACCCTCACCCTAAGAGCCTGAGTCTAACCCTCACCCTAAGAGCCTGAGTCTAACCCTAACCCTAAGAGCCTGAGTCTAACCCTAACCCTAAGAGCCTGAGTCTAACCCTCACCCTAAGAGCCTGAGTCTAACCCTAACCCTAAGAGCCTGAGTCTAACCCTAACCCTAAGAGCCTGAGTCTAACCCTAACCCTAAGAGCCTGAGTCTAACCCTAACCCTAAGAGCCTGAGTCTAACCCTAACCCTAAGAGCCTGAGTCTAACCCTAACCCTAAGAGCCTGAGTCTAACCCTAACCCTAAGAGCCTGAGTCTAACCCTCACCCTAAGAGCCTGAGTCTAACCCTAACCCTAAGAGCCTGAGTCTAACCCTAACCCTAAGAGCCTGAGTCTAACACTAACCCGAAGAGCCTGAGTCTAACCCTAACCCTAAGAGCCTGAGTCTAACCCTAACCCTAAGAGCCTGAGTCTAACCCTCACCCTAAGAGCCTGAGTCTAACCCTAACCCGAAGAGCCTGAGTCTAACCCTAACCCTAAGAGCCTGAGTCTAACCCTAACCCTAAGAGCCTGAGTCTAACCCTAACCCTAAGAGCCTGAGTCTAACCCTCACCCTAAGAGCCTGAGTCTAACCCTAACCCTAAGAGCCTGAGTCTAACCCTAACCCTAAGAGCCTGAGTCTAACCCTCACCCTAAGAGCCTGAGTCTAACCCTAACCCTAAGAGCCTGAGTCTAACCCTCACCCTAAGAGCCTGAGTCTAACCCTAACCCTAAGAGCCTGAGTCTAACCCTAACCCTAAGAGCCTGAGTCTAACCCTAAGCCTAAGAGCCTGAGTCTAACCCTAACCCTAAGAGCCTGAGTCTAACCCTAACCCTAAGAGCCTGAGTCTAACCCTAACCCTAAGAGCCTGAGTCTAACCCTAAGAGCCTGAGTCTAACCCTCACCCTAAGAGCCTGAGTCTAACCCTAACCCGAAGAGCCTGAGTCTAACCCTAACCCGAAGAGCCTGAGTCTAACCCTCACCCTAAGAGCCTGAGTCTAACTCTAACCCTAAGAGCCTGAGTCTAACCCTAACCCTAAGAGCCTGAGTCTAACCCTAACCCTAAGAGCCTAAGTCTAACCCTAACCCTAAGAGCCTGAGTCTAACCCTAACCCTAAGAGCCTGAGTCTAACCCTAACCCTAAGAGCCTGAGTCTAACCCTAACCCGAAGAGCCTGAGTCTAACCCTCACCATAAGAGCATGAGTCTAACCCTAACCCTAAGAGCCTGAGTCGAACCCTCACCCTACGAGCCTGAATCGAACCCTAACCCTAAGAGCCTGAGTCTAACCCTAACCCTAAGAGCCTGAGTCTAACCCTCACCCTAAGAGCCTGAGTCTAACCCTAACCCTAAGAGCCTGAGTCTAACCCTAACCCTAAGAGCCTGAGTCTAACCCTCACCCTAAGAGCCTGAGTCTAACCCTAACCCTAAGAGCCTGAGTCTAACCCTAACCCTAAGAGCCTGAGTCTAACCCTAACCCTAAGAGCCTGAGTCTAACCCTCACCCTAAGAGCCTGAGTCTAACCCTAACCCTAAGAGCCTGAGTCTAACCCTAACCCTACGAGCCTGAGTCTAACCCTAACCCGAAGAGCCTGAGTCTAACCCTAACCCTAAGAGCCTGAGTCTAACCCTAACCCTACGAGCCTGAGTCTAACCCTAACCCGAAGAGCCTGAGTCTAACCCTAACCCGAAGAGCCTGAGTCTAACCCTAACCCTAAGAGCCTGAGTCTAACCCTAACCCTAAGAGCCTGAGTCTAACCCTAACCCTAAGAGCCTGAGTCTAACCCTCACCCTAAGAGCCTGAGTCTAACCCTCACCCTAAGAGCCTGAGTCTAACCCTAACCCTAAGAGCCTGAGTCTAACCCTAACCCTAAGAGCCTGAGTCTAACCATCACCCTAAGAGCCTGAGTCTAACCCTAACGCTAAGAGCCTGAGTCTAACCCTAACCCTAAGAGCCTGAGTCTAACCCTCACCCTAAGAGCCTGAGTCTAACCCTAACCCTAAGAGCCTGAGTCTAACCCTAACCCTACGAGCCTGAGTCTAACCCTAACCCTAAGAGCCTGAGTCTAACCCTAACCCTAAGAGCCTGAGTCTAACCCTAACCCTAAGAGCCTGAGTCTAACCCTAACCCTAAAGAGCCTGAGTCTAACCCTCACCCTAAGAGCCTGAGTCTAACCCTCACCCTAAGAGCCTGAGTCTAACCCTCACCCTAAGAGCCTGAGTCTAACCCTAACCCTAAGAGCCTGAGTCTAACCCTAACCCTAAGAGCCTGAGTCTAACCCTCACCCTAAGAGCCTGAGTCTAACCCTAACCCTAAGAGCCTGAGTCTAACCCTAACCCTAAGAGCCTGAGTCTAACCCTCACCCTAAGAGCCTGAGTCTAACCCTAACCCTAAGAGCCTGAGTCTAACCCTAACCCTAAGAGCCTGAGTCTAACCCTAACCCTAAGAGCCTGAGTCTAACCCTAACCCTAAGAGCCTGAGTCTAACCCTAACCCTAAGAGCCTGAGTCTAACCCTCACCCTAAGAGCCTGAGTCTAACCCTAACCCTAAGAGCCTGAGTCTAACCCTAACCCTAAGAGCCTGAGTCTAACACTAACCCGAAGAGCCTGAGTCTAACCCTAACCCTAAGAGCCTGAGTCTAACCCTAACCCTAAGAGCCTGAGTCTAACCCTCACCCTAAGAGCCTGAGTCTAACCCTAACCCGAAGAGCCTGAGTCTAACCCTAACCCTAAGAGCCTGAGTCTAACCCTAACCCTAAGAGCCTGAGTCTAACCCTAACCCTAAGAGCCTGAGTCTAACCCTCACCCTAAGAGCCTGAGTCTAACCCTAACCCTAAGAGCCTGAGTCTAACCCTAACCCTAAGAGCCTGAGTCTAACCCTCACCCTAAGAGCCTGAGTCTAACCCTAACCCGAAGAGCCTGAGTCTAACCCTAACCCTAAGAGCCTGAGTCTAACCCTCACCCTAAGAGCCTGAGTCTAACCCTAACCCTAAGAGCCTGACTCTAACCCTAAGCCTAAGAGCCTGAGTCTAACCCTAAGCCTAAGAGCCTGAGTCTAACCCTCACCCTAAGAGCCTGAGTCTAACCCTCACCCTAAGAGCCTGAGTCTAACCCTAACCCTAAGAGCCTGAGTCTAACCCTAACCCTAAGAGTCTGAGTCTAACTCTCACCCTAAGAGCCTGAGTCTAACCCTAACCCTAAGAGCCTGAGTCTAACCCTCACCCTAAGAGCCTGAGTCTAACCCTAACCCTAAGAGCCTGAGTCTAACCCTAACCCTAAGAGCCTGAGTCTAACCCTAAGCCTAAGAGCCTGAGTCTAACCCTAACCCTAAGAGCCTGAGTCTAACCCTAACCCTAAGAGCCTGAGTCTAACCCTAACCCTAAGAGCCTGAGTCTAACCCTAAGAGCCTGAGTCTAACCCTCACCCTAAGAGCCTGAGTCTAACCCTAACCCGAAGAGCCTGAGTCTAACCCTAACCCGAAGAGCCTGAGTCTAACCCTCACCCTAAGAGCCTGAGTCTAACTCTAACCCTAAGAGCCTGAGTCTAACCCTAACCCTAAGAGCCTGAGTCTAACCCTAACCCTAAGAGCCTAAGTCTAACCCTAACCCTAAGAGCCTGAGTCTAACCCTAACCCTAAGAGCCTGAGTCTAACCCTAACCCTAAGAGCCTGAGTCTAACCCTAACCCGAAGAGCCTGAGTCTAACCCTCACCATAAGAGCATGAGTCTAACCCTAACCCTAAGAGCCTGAGTCGAACCCTCACCCTACGAGCCTGAATCGAACCCTAACCCTAAGAGCCTGAGTCTAACCCTAACCCTAAGAGCCTGAGTCTAACCCTCACCCTAAGAGCCTGAGTCTAACCCTAACCCTAAGAGCCTGAGTCTAACCCTAACCCTAAGAGCCTGAGTCTAACCCTCACCCTAAGAGCCTGAGTCTAACCCTAACCCTAAGAGCCTGAGTCTAACCCTAACCCGAAGAGCCTGAGTCTAACCCTCACCCTAAGAGCCTGAGTCTAACCCTAACCCTAAGAGCCTGAGTCTAACCCTAACCCTACGAGCCTGAGTCTAACCCTAACCCGAAGAGCCTGAGTCTAACCCTAACCCTAAGAGCCTGAGTCTAACCCTCACCCTAAGAGCCTGAGTCTAACCCTAACCCTAAGAGCCTGAGTCTAACCCTAACCCTAAGAGCCTGAGTCTAACCCTCACCCTAAGAGCCTGAGTCTAACCCTAACCCTACGAGCCTGAGTCTAACCCTAACCCTAAGAGTCTGAGTCTAACCCTAACCCTAAGAGCCTGAGTCTAACCCTAACCCGAAGAGCCTGAGTCTAACCCTCACCCTAAGAGCCTGAGTCTAACCCTAACCCTACGAGTCTGAGTCGAATCCTAACCCTACGAGCCTGAGTCTAACCCTAACCCTAAGAGCCTGAGTCTAACCCTAACCCGAAGAGCCTGAGTCTAACCCTAACCCTAAGAGCCTGAGTCTAACCCTAACCCTAAGAGCCTGAGTCTAACCCTAACCCTAAGAGCCTGAGTCTAACCCTAACCCTAAGAGCCTGAGTCTAACCCTCACCCTAAGAGCCTGAGTCTAACCCTAACCCTAAGAGCCTGAGTCTAACCCTAACCCTAAGAGCCTGAGTCTAACCCTAACCCTAAGAGCCTGAGTCTAACCCTCACCCTAAGAGCCTGAGTCTAACCCTAACCCTAAGAGCCTGAGTCTAACCCTAACCCTACGAGCCTGAGTCTAACCCTCACCCTAAGAGCCTGAGTCTAACCCTAACCCTAAGAGCCTGAGTCTAACCCTAACCCTACGAGCCTGAGTCTAACCCTAACCCGAAGAGCCTGAGTCTAACCCTAACCCGAAGAGCCTGAGTCTAACCCTAACCCTAAGAGCCTGAGTCTAACCCTAACCCTAAGAGCCTGAGTCTAACCCTAACCCTAAGAGCCTGAGTCTAACCCTCACCCTAAGAGCCTGAGTCTAACCCTAACCCTAAGAGCCTGAGTCTAACCCTAACCCTAAGAGCCTGAGTCTAACCCTAACCCTAAGAGCCTGAGTCTAACCATCACCCTAAGAGCCTGAGTCTAACCCTAACGCTAAGAGCCTGAGTCTAACCCTAACCCTAAGAGCCTGAGTCTAACCCTCACCCTAAGAGCCTGAGTCTAACCCTAACCCTAAGAGCCTGAGTCTAACCCTAACCCTACGAGCCTGAGTCTAACCCTAACCCTAAGAGCCTGAGTCTAACCCTAACCCTAAGAGCCTGAGTCTAACCCTAACCCTAAGAGCCTGAGTCTAACCCTAACCCTAAAGAGCCTGAGTCTAACCCTCACCCTAAGAGCCTGAGTCTAACCCTCACCCTAAGAGCCTGAGTCTAACCCTCACCCTAAGAGCCTGAGTCTAACCCTAACCCTAAGAGCCTGAGTCTAACCCTAACCCTAAGAGCCTGAGTCTAACCCTCACCCTAAGAGCCTGAGTCTAACCCTAACCCTAAGAGCCTGAGTCTAACCCTAACCCTAAGAGCCTGAGTCTAACCCTAACCCTAAGAGCCTGAGTCTAACCCTCACCCTAAGAGCCTGAGTCTAACCCTAACCCTAAGAGCCTGAGTCTAACCCTAACCCTAAGAGCCTGAGTCTAACCCTAACCCTAAGAGCCTGAGTCTAACCCTAACCCTAAGAGCCTGAGTCTAACCCTAACCCTAAGAGCCTGAGTCTAACCCTCACCCTAAGAGCCTGAGTCTAACCCTAACCCTAAGAGCCTGAGTCTAACCCTAACCCTAAGAGCCTGAGTCTAACCCTAACCCTAAGAGCCTGAGTCTAACCCTAACCCTAAGAGCCTGAGTCTAACCCTAACCCTAAGAGCCTGAGTCTAACCCTAACCCTAAGAGCCTGAGTCTAACCCTAACCCGAAGAGCCTGAGTCTAACCCTCACCATAAGAGCATGAGTCTAACCCTAACCCTAAGAGCCTGAGTCGAACCCTCACCCTACGAGCCTGAATCGAACCCTAACCCTAAGAGCCTGAGTCTAACCCTAACCCTAAGAGCCTGAGTCTAACCCTCACCCTAAGAGCCTGAGTCTAACCCTAACCCTAAGAGCCTGAGTCTAACCCTAACCCTAAGAGCCTGAGTCTAACCATCACCCTAAGAGCCTGAGTCTAACCCTAACGCTAAGAGCCTGAGTCTAACCCTAACCCTAAGAGCCTGAGTCTAACCCTCACCCTAAGAGCCTGAGTCTAACCCTAACCCTAAGAGCCTGAGTCTAACCCTAACCCTACGAGCCTGAGTCTAACCCTAACCCTAAGAGCCTGAGTCTAACCCTAACCCTAAGAGCCTGAGTCTAACCCTAACCCTAAGAGCCTGAGTCTAACCCTAACCCTAAAGAGCCTGAGTCTAACCCTCACCCTAAGAGCCTGAGTCTAACCCTCACCCTAAGAGCCTGAGTCTAACCCTCACCCTAAGAGCCTGAGTCTAACCCTAACCCTAAGAGCCTGAGTCTAACCCTAACCCTAAGAGCCTGAGTCTAACCCTCACCCTAAGAGCCTGAGTCTAACCCTAACCCTAAGAGCCTGAGTCTAACCCTAACCCTAAGAGCCTGAGTCTAACCCTCACCCTAAGAGCCTGAGTCTAACCCTAACCCTAAGAGCCTGAGTCTAACCCTAACCCTAAGAGCCTGAGTCTAACCCTAACCCTAAGAGCCTGAGTCTAACCCTAACCCGAAGAGCCTGAGTCTAACCCTCACCATAAGAGCATGAGTCTAACCCTAACCCTAAGAGCCTGAGTCGAACCCTCACCCTACGAGCCTGAATCGAACCCTAACCCTAAGAGCCTGAGTCTAACCCTCACCCTAAGAGCCTGAGTCTAACCCTAACCCTAAGAGCCTGAGTCTAACCCTAACCCTAAGAGCCTGAGTTTAACCCTCACCCTAAGAGCCTGAGTCTAACCCTAACCCTAAGAGCCTGAGTCTAACCCTCACCCTAAGAGCCTGAGTCTAACCCTAACCCTAAGAGCCTGAGTCTAACCCTAACCCTAAGAGCCTGAGTCTAACCCTCACCCTAAGAGCCTGAGTCTAACCCTAACCCTAAGAGCCTGAGTCTAACCCTAACCCTAAGAGCCTGAGTCGAACCCTCACCCTACGAGCCTGAATCGAACCCTAACCCTAAGAGCCTGAGTCTAACCCTAACCCTAAGAGCCTGAGTCTAACCCTCACCCTAAGAGCCTGAGTCTAACCCTAACCCTAAGAGCCTGAGTCTAACCCTAACCCTAAGAGCCTGAGTCTAACCATCACCCTAAGAGCCTGAGTCTAACCCTAACCCTAAGAGCCTGAGTCTAACCCTAACCCTAAGAGCCTGAGTCTAACCCTCACCCTAAGAGCCTGAGTCTAACCCTAACCCTAAGAGCCTGAGTCTAACCCTAACCCTAAGAGCCTGAGTCTAACCCTCACCCTAAGAGCCTGAGTCTAACCCTAACCCTACGAGCCTGAGTCTAACCCTAACCCGAAGAGCCTGAGTCTAACCCTAACCCTAAGAGCCTGAGTCTAACCCTAACCCTAAGAGCCTGAGTCTAACCCTCACCCTAAGAGCCTGAATCGAACCCTAACCCTAAGAGCCTGAGTCGAACCCTAACCCTAAGAGCCTGAGTCTAACCCTAACCCTAAGAGCCTGAGTCTAACCCTCACCCTAAGAGCCTGAGTCTAACCCTAACCCTAAGAGCCTGAGTCTAACCCTAACCCTAAGAGCCTGAGTCTAACCCTCACCCTAAGAGCCTGAGTCTAACCCTCACCCTAAGAGCCTGAGTCTAACCCTAACCCGAAGAGCCTGAGTCTAACCCTCACCCTAAGAGCCTGAGTCTAACCCTAACCCTATAAGCCTGAGTCTAACCCTAACCCTAAGAGCCTGAGTCTAACCCTAACCCTAAGAGCCTGAGTCTAACCCTAACCCTAAGAGCCTGAGTCTAACCCTAACCCTAAGAGCCTGAGTCTAACCCTAACCCTAAGAGCCTGAGTCTAACCCTAACCCTAAGAGCCTGAGTCTAACCCTAACCCTAAGAGCCTGAGTCTAACCCTCACCCTAAGAGCCTGAGTCTAACCCTAACCCTAAGAGCCTGAGTCTAACCCTCACCCTAAGAGCCTGAGTCTAACCCTAACCCTAAGAGCCTGAGTCTAACCCTCACCCTAAGAGCCTGAGTCTAACCCTAACCCTAAGAGCCTGAGTCTAACCCTAACCCTAAGAGCCTGAGTCTAACCCTCACCCTAAGAGCCTGAGTCTAACCCTAACCCTAAGAGCCTGAGTCTAACCCTAACCCTAAGAGCCTGAGTCTAACCCTCACCCTAAGAGCCTGAGTCTAACCCTAACCCGAAGAGCCTGAGTCTAACCCTAACCCTAAGAGCCTGAATCGAACCCTCACCCTACGAGCCTGAGTCGAACCCTAACCCTAAGAGCCTGAGTCTAACCCTAACCCTAAGAGCCTGAGTCTAACCCTAACCCTAAGAGCCTGAGTCTAACCCTCACCCTAAGAGCCTGAGTCTAACCCTAACCCTAAGAGCCTGAGTCTAACCCTAACCCTAAGAGCCTGAGTCTAACCCTAACCCGAAGAGCCTGAGTCTAACCCTAACCCTAAGAGCCTGAGTCTAACCCTAACCCTAAGAGCCTGAGTCTAACCCTCACCCTAAGAGCCTGAGTCTAACCCTCACCCTAAGAGCCTGAGTCTAACCCTAACCCTAAGAGCCTGAGTCTAACCCTAACCCTAAGAGCCTGAGTCTAACCCTAACCCTAAGAGCCTGAGTCTAACCCTAACCCTAAGAGCCTGAGTCTAACCCTAACCCGAAGAGCCTGAGTCTAACCCTCACCATAAGAGCATGAGTCTAACCCTAACCCTAAGAGCCTGAGTCGAACCCTCACCCTACGAGCCTGAATCGAACCCTAACCCTAAGAGCCTGAGTCTAACCCTAACCCTAAGAGCCTGAGTCTAACCCTCACCCTAAGAGCCTGAGTCTAACCCTAACCCTAAGAGCCTGAGTCTAACCCTAACCCTAAGAGCCTGAGTCTAACCCTAACCCTAAGAGCCTGAGTCTAACCCTAACCCTAAGAGCCTGAGTCTAACCATCACCCTAAGAGCCTGAGTCTAACCCTAACGCTAAGAGCCTGAGTCTAACCCTAACCCTAAGAGCCTGAGTCTAACCCTCACCCTAAGAGCCTGAGTCTAACCCTAAACCTAAGAGCCTGAGTCTAACCCTAACCCTACGAGCCTGAGTCTAACCCTAACCCTAAGAGCCTGAGTCTAACCCTAACCCTAAGAGCCTGAGTCTAACCCTAACCCTAAGAGCCTGAGTCTAACCCTAACCCTAAGAGCCTGAGTCTAACCCTAACCCTAAGAGCCTGAGTCTAACCCTCACCCTAAGAGCCTGAGTCTAACCCTCACCCTAAGAGCCTGAGTCTAACCCTAACCCGAAGAGCCTGAGTCTAACCCTCACCCTAAGAGCCTGAGTCTAACCCTAACCCTATAAGCCTGAGTCTAACCCTAACCCTAAGAGCCTGATTCTAACCCTAACCCTAAGAGCCTGAGTCTAACCCTCACCCTAAGAGCCTGAGTCTAACCCTAACCCTAAGAGCCTGAGTCTAACCCTAACCCTAAGAGCCTGAGTCTAACCCTAACCCGAAGAGCCTGAGTCTAACCCTCACCCTAAGAGCATGAGTCTAACCCTAACCCTAAGAGCCTGAGTCGAACCCTCACCCTACGAGCCTGAATCGAACCCTCACCCTAAGAGCCTGAGTCGAACCCTAACCCTAAGAGCCTGAGTCTAACCCTAACCCGAAGAGCCTGAGTCTAACCCTAACCCTAAGAGCCTGAGTCTAACCCTAACCCTAAGAGCCTGAGTCTAACCCTAACCCTAAGAGCCTGTGTCTAACCCTAACCCTAAGAGCCTGAGTCTAACCCTCACCCTAAGAGCCTGAGTCTAACCCTAACCCTAAGAGCCTGAGTCTAACCCTCACCCTAAGAGCCTGAGTCTAACCCTAACCCTAAGAGCCTGAGTCTAACCCTAACCCTAAGAGCCTGAGTCTAACCCTAACCCTAAGAGCCTGAGTCTAACCCTAACCCTAAGAGCCTGAGTCTAACCCTAACCCTAAGAGCCTGAGTCTAACCCTAACCCTAAGAGCCTGAGTCTAACCCTAACCCTACGAGCCTGAGTCTAACCCTAACCCGAAGAGCCTGAGTCTAACCCTAACCCTAAGAGCCTGAGTCTAACCCTAACCCTAAGAGCCTGAGTCTAACCCTCACCCTAAGAGCCTGAGTCTAACCCTAACCCTAAGAGCCTGAGTCTAACCCTCACCCTAAGAGCCTGAGTCTAACCCTAACCCTAAGAGCCTGAGTCTAACCCTAACCCTACGAGCCTGAGTCTAACCCTAACCCGAAGAGCCTGAGTCTAACCCTAACCCTAAGAGCCTGAGTCTAACCCTAACCCTACGAGCCTGAGTCTAACCCTAACCCTAAGAGCCTGAGTCTAACCCTAACCCTAAGAGCCTGAGTCTAACCCTCACCCTAAGAGCCTGAGTCTAACCCTCACCCTAAGAGCCTGAGTCTAACCCTAACCCGAAGAGCCTGAGTCTAACCCTCACCCTAAGAGCCTGAGTCTAACCCTAACCCTAAGAGCCTGAGTCTAACCCTAACCCTAAGAGCCTGAGTCTAACCCTTAATCTAAGAGCCTGAGTCTAACCCTAAGCCTAAGAGCCTGAGTCTAACCCTAACCCTAAGAGCCTGAGTCTAACCCTAACCCTAAGAGCCTGAGTCTAACCCTAACCCGAAGAGCCTGAGTCTAACCCTCACCATAAGAGCATGAGTCTAACCCTAACCCTAAGAGCCTGAGTCGAACCCTCACCCTACGAGCCTGAATCGAACCCTCACCCTAAGAGCCTGAGTCGAACCCTAACCCTAAGAGCCTGAGTCTAACCCTAACCCTAAGAGCCTGAGTCTAACCCTAACCCTAAGAGCCTGAGTCTAACCCTCACCCTAAGAGCCTGAGTCTAACCCTAACCCTAAGAGCCTGAGTCTAACCCTAACCCTAAGAGCCTGAGTCTAACCCTAACCCTAAGAGCCTGAGTCTAACCCTCACCCTAAGAGCCTGAGTCTAACCCTAACCCTAAGAGCCTGAGTCTAACCCTCACCCTAAGAGCCTGAGTCTAACCCTAACCCTAAGAGCCTGAGTCTAACCCTAACCCTAAGAGCCTGAGTCTAACCCTAACCCTAAGAGCCTGAGTCTAACCCTAACCCTAAGAGCCTGAGTCTAACCCTAACCCTAAGAGCCTGAGTCTAACCCTCACCCTAAGAGCCTGAGTCTAACCCTAACCCTAAGAGCCTGAGTCTAACCCTAACCCTACGAGCCTGAGTCTAACCCTAACCCGAAGAGCCTGAGTCTAACCCTAACCCTAAGAGCCTGAGTCTAACCCTAACCCTAAGAGCCTGAGTCTAACCCTAACCCTAAGAGCCTGAGTCTAACCCTAACCCTAAGAGCCTGAGTCTAACCCTCACCCTAAGAGCCTGAGTCTAACCCTCACCCTAAGAGCCTGAGTCTAACCCTAACCCGAAGAGCCTGAGTCTAACCCTCACCCTAAGAGCCTGAGTCTAACCCTAACCCTATAAGCCTGAGTCTAACCCTAACCCTAAGAGCCTGAGTCTAACCCTAACCCTAAGAGCCTGAGTCTAACCCTCACCCTAAGAGCCTGAGTCTAACCCTAACCCTAAGAGCCTGAGTCTAACCCTAACCCTAAGAGCCTGAGTCTAACCCTAACCCGAAGAGCCTGAGTCTAACCCTCACCATAAGAGCATGAGTCTAACCCTAACCCTAAGAGCCTGAGTCGAACCCTCACCCTACGAGCCTGAATCGAACCCTCACCCTAAGAGCCTGAGTCGAACCCTAACCCTAAGAGCCTGAGTCTAACCCTAACCCTAAGAGCCTGAGTCTAACCCTCACCCTAAGAGCCTGAGTCTAACCCTAACCCTAAGAGCCTGACTCTAACCCTAACCCTAAGAGCCTGAGTCTAACCCTAACCCTAAGAGCCTGAGTCTAACCCTAACCCTAAGAGCCTGAGTCTAACCCTCACCCTAAGAGCCTGAGTCTAACCCTAACCCGAAGAGCCTGAGTCTAACCCTAACCCTAAGAGCCTGAGTCTAACCCTCACCCTAAGAGCCTGAGTCTAACCCTAACCCTAAGAGCCTGACTCTAACCCTAAGCCTAAGAGCCTGAGTCTAACCCTAAGCCTAAGAGCCTGAGTCTAACCCTCACCCTAAGAGCCTGAGTCTAACCCTCACCCTAAGAGCCTGAGTCTAACCCTAACCCTAAGAGCCTGAGTCTAACCCTAACCCTAAGAGTCTGAGTCTAACTCTCACCCTAAGAGCCTGAGTCTAACCCTAACCCTAAGAGCCTGAGTCTAACCCTCACCCTAAGAGCCTGAGTCTAACCCTAACCCTAAGAGCCTGAGTCTAACCCTAACCCTAAGAGCCTGAGTCTAACCCTAAGCCTAAGAGCCTGAGTCTAACCCTAACCCTAAGAGCCTGAGTCTAACCCTAACCCTAAGAGCCTGAGTCTAACCCTAACCCTAAGAGCCTGAGTCTAACCCTAAGAGCCTGAGTCTAACCCTCACCCTAAGAGCCTGAGTCTAACCCTAACCCGAAGAGCCTGAGTCTAACCCTAACCCGAAGAGCCTGAGTCTAACCCTCACCCTAAGAGCCTGAGTCTAACTCTAACCCTAAGAGCCTGAGTCTAACCCTAACCCTAAGAGCCTGAGTCTAACCCTAACCCTAAGAGCCTAAGTCTAACCCTAACCCTAAGAGCCTGAGTCTAACCCTAACCCTAAGAGCCTGAGTCTAACCCTAACCCTAAGAGCCTGAGTCTAACCCTAACCCGAAGAGCCTGAGTCTAACCCTCACCATAAGAGCATGAGTCTAACCCTAACCCTAAGAGCCTGAGTCGAACCCTCACCCTACGAGCCTGAATCGAACCCTAACCCTAAGAGCCTGAGTCTAACCCTAACCCTAAGAGCCTGAGTCTAACCCTCACCCTAAGAGCCTGAGTCTAACCCTAACCCTAAGAGCCTGAGTCTAACCCTAACCCTAAGAGCCTGAGTCTAACCCTCACCCTAAGAGCCTGAGTCTAACCCTAACCCTAAGAGCCTGAGTCTAACCCTAACCCGAAGAGCCTGAGTCTAACCCTCACCCTAAGAGCCTGAGTCTAACCCTAACCCTAAGAGCCTGAGTCTAACCCTAACCCTACGAGCCTGAGTCTAACCCTAACCCGAAGAGCCTGAGTCTAACCCTAACCCTAAGAGCCTGAGTCTAACCCTCACCCTAAGAGCCTGAGTCTAACCCTAACCCTAAGAGCCTGAGTCTAACCCTAACCCTAAGAGCCTGAGTCTAACCCTCACCCTAAGAGCCTGAGTCTAACCCTAACCCTACGAGCCTGAGTCTAACCCTAACCCTAAGAGTCTGAGTCTAACCCTAACCCTAAGAGCCTGAGTCTAACCCTAACCCGAAGAGCCTGAGTCTAACCCTCACCCTAAGAGCCTGAGTCTAACCCTAACCCTACGAGTCTGAGTCGAATCCTAACCCTACGAGCCTGAGTCTAACCCTAACCCTAAGAGCCTGAGTCTAACCCTAACCCGAAGAGCCTGAGTCTAACCCTAACCCTAAGAGCCTGAGTCTAACCCTAACCCTAAGAGCCTGAGTCTAACCCTAACCCTAAGAGCCTGAGTCTAACCCTAACCCTAAGAGCCTGAGTCTAACCCTCACCCTAAGAGCCTGAGTCTAACCCTAACCCTAAGAGCCTGAGTCTAACCCTAACCCTAAGAGCCTGAGTCTAACCCTAACCCTAAGAGCCTGAGTCTAACCCTCACCCTAAGAGCCTGAGTCTAACCCTAACCCTAAGAGCCTGAGTCTAACCCTAACCCTACGAGCCTGAGTCTAACCCTCACCCTAAGAGCCTGAGTCTAACCCTAACCCTAAGAGCCTGAGTCTAACCCTAACCCTACGAGCCTGAGTCTAACCCTAACCCGAAGAGCCTGAGTCTAACCCTAACCCGAAGAGCCTGAGTCTAACCCTAACCCTAAGAGCCTGAGTCTAACCCTAACCCTAAGAGCCTGAGTCTAACCCTAACCCTAAGAGCCTGAGTCTAACCCTCACCCTAAGAGCCTGAGTCTAACCCTAACCCTAAGAGCCTGAGTCTAACCCTAACCCTAAGAGCCTGAGTCTAACCCTAACCCTAAGAGCCTGAGTCTAACCATCACCCTAAGAGCCTGAGTCTAACCCTAACGCTAAGAGCCTGAGTCTAACCCTAACCCTAAGAGCCTGAGTCTAACCCTCACCCTAAGAGCCTGAGTCTAACCCTAACCCTAAGAGCCTGAGTCTAACCCTAACCCTACGAGCCTGAGTCTAACCCTAACCCTAAGAGCCTGAGTCTAACCCTAACCCTAAGAGCCTGAGTCTAACCCTAACCCTAAGAGCCTGAGTCTAACCCTAACCCTAAAGAGCCTGAGTCTAACCCTCACCCTAAGAGCCTGAGTCTAACCCTCACCCTAAGAGCCTGAGTCTAACCCTCACCCTAAGAGCCTGAGTCTAACCCTAACCCTAAGAGCCTGAGTCTAACCCTAACCCTAAGAGCCTGAGTCTAACCCTCACCCTAAGAGCCTGAGTCTAACCCTAACCCTAAGAGCCTGAGTCTAACCCTAACCCTAAGAGCCTGAGTCTAACCCTAACCCTAAGAGCCTGAGTCTAACCCTCACCCTAAGAGCCTGAGTCTAACCCTAACCCTAAGAGCCTGAGTCTAACCCTAACCCTAAGAGCCTGAGTCTAACCCTAACCCTAAGAGCCTGAGTCTAACCCTAACCCTAAGAGCCTGAGTCTAACCCTAACCCTAAGAGCCTGAGTCTAACCCTCACCCTAAGAGCCTGAGTCTAACCCTAACCCTAAGAGCCTGAGTCTAACCCTAACCCTAAGAGCCTGAGTCTAACCCTAACCCTAAGAGCCTGAGTCTAACCCTAACCCTAAGAGCCTGAGTCTAACCCTAACCCTAAGAGCCTGAGTCTAACCCTAACCCTAAGAGCCTGAGTCTAACCCTAACCCGAAGAGCCTGAGTCTAACCCTCACCATAAGAGCATGAGTCTAACCCTAACCCTAAGAGCCTGAGTCGAACCCTCACCCTACGAGCCTGAATCGAACCCTAACCCTAAGAGCCTGAGTCTAACCCTAACCCTAAGAGCCTGAGTCTAACCCTCACCCTAAGAGCCTGAGTCTAACCCTAACCCTAAGAGCCTGAGTCTAACCCTAACCCTAAGAGCCTGAGTCTAACCATCACCCTAAGAGCCTGAGTCTAACCCTAACGCTAAGAGCCTGAGTCTAACCCTAACCCTAAGAGCCTGAGTCTAACCCTCACCCTAAGAGCCTGAGTCTAACCCTAACCCTAAGAGCCTGAGTCTAACCCTAACCCTACGAGCCTGAGTCTAACCCTAACCCTAAGAGCCTGAGTCTAACCCTAACCCTAAGAGCCTGAGTCTAACCCTAACCCTAAGAGCCTGAGTCTAACCCTAACCCTAAAGAGCCTGAGTCTAACCCTCACCCTAAGAGCCTGAGTCTAACCCTCACCCTAAGAGCCTGAGTCTAACCCTCACCCTAAGAGCCTGAGTCTAACCCTAACCCTAAGAGCCTGAGTCTAACCCTAACCCTAAGAGCCTGAGTCTAACCCTCACCCTAAGAGCCTGAGTCTAACCCTAACCCTAAGAGCCTGAGTCTAACCCTAACCCTAAGAGCCTGAGTCTAACCCTCACCCTAAGAGCCTGAGTCTAACCCTAACCCTAAGAGCCTGAGTCTAACCCTAACCCTAAGAGCCTGAGTCTAACCCTAACCCTAAGAGCCTGAGTCTAACCCTAACCCGAAGAGCCTGAGTCTAACCCTCACCATAAGAGCATGAGTCTAACCCTAACCCTAAGAGCCTGAGTCGAACCC